>NW_004524685.1:2927631-2945588 GCF_000260255.1 Octodon degus | reverse complement strand
TATCTTCTAGTATTAGAAACTTTAAAAAGTATGTTTCCATTTTCTGTTGACTTTAAAAAAAAACAGAGGTTTGTACCTATGTTGTTTATTTATTATTTCTTGCCTATATCTTGTAATATGAGAAACTACTTTGGCAGTAACAATACACAATGTACTAACCATTGTAACTCTCTTAAAATAAATAAATAAATAAATAAATAAATAAATAAATAAATGTTATGAGGATAGCAATTATCTCCAGCTAGAGATCAGAAAATAGGTTCTGAAGGAATAAGTTTTGAGCCGAAATTTGAACACAGAGAATGTAAATTTTCCAAAGCAGAAAAGGAAATACTATTCCATGAAAAAAAAAAAAATTTACAAAAGCAAAGAGTAGAATAAGGTAGAGATGCAATGAAGGATTGCACAAGATAAGTACTCCTTAAAATATTTGTTTTGTTTTGTTTTGTATTTTTTTTTTTAGTCAAGAGTCTACAAGGTGTTCAGGGTCTCACTACTAGATTGGACTCATAGTAATCCACCTATTTACAGCCTCCCAAAAGCTGGGATTACAGGTGCAAGCCACCACACCCAGTCTCAATTGCCATCTCAGCATACCCCAGGGGCCGGGCTGGCATGGTAGGCCTGGGGATCAAACCCCAGCCCTTGTGCCTGCTTGCAGGCACTTTAATCTGCTGAGCTACTTGGCTGGCCCTTTTAAAATATTTGAAGCACAGTCACTAAAAATTTTAATATTTACTGTAAGTAATTCTCAAGCAAATAGCAGTAAAGAATTTCAGAAGGGATATCTTTTCTTAATTTGTACAAAATTACCATTTGGGTTGGTAGAGACCCTGGTAAAAGTTTCTGGCATATTCCAGGAGCAGAAAGAAGTTCTGTGGCAGAATCAAAAGAGATGTGATGAGCAAGAGGCAGGAAAAGGGACTGAAATAAGAAACAGGGATCTAAAAAGCTAAGGTGTTCAGCTTTACCCTCCCAGCTTTGGACTGGTGATGTGATCAGTTTAATACTTTCAGGAAGGTAATTCTAGTTATTATGGAGAGTAGGATGGAGTCAGTGAGGCAGGAAGACCAGTTGAAAGGCCATGGCAACAGGCAGGCAAGATACCTGAACAAAGACAATGGCAGTGTTAGGGGAATGAGGACAAGGCTTGACAGACATTTCATAACAGCTAGGATTAATCACAAGTCACTGCTTTGATTACAAACTGTCTTTTTCTCCTACCCAAGTAGTTATATTTGAGACATGTACATCAGTGCCATATCAGAAATGGAACAAACTCTTAAAATACAGACAAACTTATTTAGTTCTTCTAAAGCTAAGATTTTATCTCAAATTTTGCATTGGAAGAGCATTAAAATAATAAAATGAAACTAAGAAAGTAATTCTTACACACTGAAGCTTACTGTAAAAGATTTCCTTTCTGAATTATACACCAATTTATAAGATTATTTTTTTAAGTTTGCAAAGTTTTCAAAACTTGGAGGATTTTCAGAGATTCTAGAGTAATAAAATATTTATTGGCAAAATTATAGGACCTAATTTAGCATTTTCCACTAATAAAGAAATAATTACGTTCCTTATTTTCTCCCCATACATTTAATACTTTGGGGGGAATGTTCTTTTACTTATGTAAAAATTCACCAGAATCAGTAGCAATACAGATTGTTAGACCACCCACCCTCAAGTTTTCCAATGAACTGTCAAAATGAGCAACATTAGTTGAAGAAGACTATTTTTTCTACTTACAATTAGGGAACAACTAGCTATTGCCATAGACATTGTCTCTTTTAACTTAAACTTAATCCACGATTTGAGTTCCCCAAAAGTCTAGAAGGGAAAATATGAAACCTACATTAGCAAATCCCAACCTGCCCCCATCCTCCACCAACATGAGCTACCTATACCTAAAAGAATCACCAAAACCTTTACCAGGATATGTTGACAGTTTTACCTTGCTTCTACCCCTTCAAGTATGAAAAATGGGTGCTACAGAGTTTGATTGTCAAGTAATTCTGGATCTCCAGAAGATAAAATCTGTGGGAACATATGGCAGCTAGCTACATATTTGGAAAGGAAGGTAATGCCTCAGTTATCACAATATTGTGTTCTGTTTTTTCCAGGTGGTTGAATTTTGCACAGCAAAAACACACAACAAAGAAGCCCCAAATCTACAAAACAAAATGTGCAATCGCAGAAGCACATGGGATGTAATCAGTGAATCCCCTGATTTTCAGAATTCAACTCCAATGACAGGAACAAATCTATCACTTCATCCTACATTTTCACTGCTCAGATCAAAACCACGAGTAGTCTGCTTAGTACTTGATAAATCTGGAAGCATGACTAATGTAAGATAGTTTTTGCTAACTCTCTTAAATTAAGTATTTAAATAGAAATATAACTTTATCTTAGATTTGGCTCTAGTGAGCTAACAATATATTTCTGTTGTAAATTTCAGCATAATAGTTTCAAATAACTACTAGACTATATTAAAATAAAAGTATCACATTAAAACTGTTACAGTTTTTATTCCTTAACTTTTAGTTCTAGCTAAAAACATGACCAAAGACATAACTAAGAATTATCCATGATTATGTCATTGAATATATCATCTCTCTCTTTTATTTCTGTTAATGTATTTGTTCTCTTCTTTAAAAAATGTGATTATATTTTATATGCTTTATAATCTGTTTTTTTACATAAGATATCTTAAATACTCCCCAAGTAAATTACAATTCCATGACCATAATTTTTAATTATTCTGTCACATGCACCTACCTTAGTTTAGACTAACAATCTCTGTGTGGGGTATTTTGGAGGTTTTCATTTTGTTACTATTAAAAACTACACTGCAATGAACACCTTTGCATGCATTTGTAATTACCACCCTAACAAATTACTAATTTACTGCTAAATAAAGAGTACAGAATTTTAAAGCTTTCACAATTTATAAGACTGATTTTTAATCTTTTAATTTTTAATTAAATGGAGTAAATTTTCAGATACAATCATTGATCTTCATGATCTATAACCCATGAATGACAACTTGTCTTTCAAGATTTGAAGTCTCAGGAAGTGTTCCTATGTATTTTTCTTACAGGAAGATGGTCTTGACGTGTCTCGCCTCACTCGAATGAATCAAGCAGCAGAAATGTACTTAATTCAGATTATTGAAAAGGGATCCATGGTTGGGATGGTCACATTTGAAAGTTATGCTACAATCCAAACTAACCTAATAAACTTAACTGATGACAGTGCTTATCTAAACATCACTGAAAAATTGCCTCCAGAGGCTGGTGGTGGAACTTCAATTTGTAGTGGACTCAAAACAGGATTCCAGGTAAAATAAAAACTTGAAATCTTAACATCACTTTTCATATACTATTGCTTTTAATTGTGCCCATTTATCTTTGAACAAGTATCATGAGTTCATGGGTTCCTCATTTCATAATATTCTGGCCTGATCAAGACACATCATTTTGGAGAAGAAAAACAATGGCCCATCCTACCTGTTGTTTAAAGAAAGCTTCTCTACATCTTTTGTTTCACTGGAGTCCTCTTGAGCTACTAAGCAACACTGGGAAGTGGATAAGTGAGGGGAGAAAGATCTAGTGGTCTTATGGTTGCGATATTGTGGAAGAGCTGCCCATTTCTCTAGCCTTCCCATAATCTCAATTTCTATGGGTACATAATAATCCCCTTAAGAGGACTGTTCAAGAGGGAAGTTAGTAACATTTTAATGTTATGGGTAAGTTCCAGTTCATCAATTTAAGTGGACATTTTATAATTATAGAGATGGAGACAAACCTATTTTTTTAACCCTTCTAAAAGGCCATTGAAGATTTCCACAAAACAGTATCAATCTTATGTAAGGTTACATACATATTATTTCATATATGTGTGTGTGAGTGTATGTGCATGTATGTGTGTGCAAAAGATAAGGAAGAACTAATATAAAGTCAACAGAAAATGGAAATAAACTTTGTAAAGTTTCTAATACTAGGAGAAAATATCTTACCATGTCTTATAAGTAGATTGTAAGTCAAAGAAACAGTATAAATCATAAAACAAAAATTAAAATTAAACCATATTCAGAAAATTAAATATTAATTAATTCAAAATTAAGTTAAATATTTCAAAATAATATTCAAAAATTAAAATGAAATTGTAAGTCCAAGTAAAAGGCCAGAATGTAGTGTATCATACATATGAATCTGTGATCAATTCAGAATATTCACAGAGTATTCGATTAGGTTAATATATACAAAAATATCAACTAACAAAAACTTTTCATGATAGTAAAAAATCACTAAGAATCAAACATAACAAAAATACTGGAATGGCAAATATATGACCAGCACTTTTAACAGTTTGGGGATAGGATATTGCACAAAGTTCTAGTATGTGGTAGATGTGGACAGCGTCCATGATGCTTACTGGCAGCCAGGTGTCACTTGTGGGACTGAGTGATATCCACCCTGTAGACCGGGACAGAATCATGACCCATAGGATACCTAAGTCCATTTATAGAGTATGTTGATGGAAATATTTTGCTGCTGTATACAAAAGAATAATTGAAAGGCTGCTGTTCTATACCTCTTTTTCTCCTGTGTTTAATTCATTACCCTATTTGGTGGGTTCTTTCCATTCTCATTCATAGAGTTGTCATTTTGATCCCTCTCTAGAATATCTTTTAGTAGTCTGGGTAGGGTTGGCTTTGTTGCCATGAAATTCTTTAGTTGTTCTTTGTTGTGGAAGTATTTCACTTCTCCATTACACTGGAAAGAAAATTTTTCAGGGTATGTCAGTCTGGGTTGGAATTTGCCTTCTTGCATGATTTGAAGTACTTTGCTCCATGCTCTTTTTGACTTGATCGTGTGTGAAGAGAAATCTGCTGTTATTCTGATGGGTTTTCCTTTAAATATGATGTTTCTTTTCTCTAGCAGCTTTTAGGATACTGTTCCTGTGCTGAATTTCTGAGATCTTGATTATTATGTCTGGGTGTGTTTTTAATTGGGTTGATGTTATCTGGAGTTCTATATGCTTCAGGTTACCTGAATGTCAGATTGTTTCCCCATATTTGGGAAGTTTTCTGCTATTACTTCTGCCCATATTCTTTTCATATCATTTGTATCGACTCCTTCTTTCTCATTGATACCTATTAGTCTTACATTGTTCATCTTGGCATTTACTTGCAGATGTTGAATTCTTTTTTCCTGCATCCTAGGTGTTTTTAAGAGGTTTTTGGGGTTTTTTTGGGGGGTGGGGTTGTTGTTGTTGTTGTTGTTGTTTTTGCAGAACCAGGGATTGAACTCAGGCCCTTGCGCTTGCCAGGGAATCATTTATTGTACTGAACCATCTCCCCAGCCCTTTAAGAGATCTTTTCTCACCTTTTTGCTAGCTGCAATGGTGTCTTCAAGGTCTGAAAGTCTATTTTCACTTTCATTCAAATGGTTTTGCCAGCTTGTGATTGAGGTTTTAATTTCCTGTATATCACTTTGAATCGCTTCATGCATTCTATTTCTTTCCTATAGTGCTCATTCAAGGATTCCATCATTTTTATATTCTCTTCTATTTTTTTAATCAGTGTCTTCTTTAGAAGTACTTAGTACTTCTTTCATTATAGTTATTTCTTTTTATACTTCAGAAATTATTTCTGATCTGATTTCCTCTATACCTTTCTGCAGTTATTTCTTTACTTCAGACACTATTATTTCAGAGATTTCAGGTGTGTGATTTCCAATTTCTTCTATGCTATTGTCTCCTGCATTTGTTCTGTGTGGGCTTGGAGCCTTGGAATGCATTTTGCTCCTTATGTCATTTTGTTTAGCACTGTCTTTTGACCTTTGGTGTAGAGCTTTGGTAGAGTTATTACCTTAGCACCAGGTCTGGATCTACCAAGTTCAAACTCGTCCAGGTGGGTGTGGCTTAGGTCTAGCTGCTGTCCTCCACTTCTTCCTGCTGCAGCCCTTGGAAGTGAACCCACGGTGCCACTCTGGCAAGATGTTCTGCTCCTGGGACAGCTGGGTGGGTCTTAACCTCTAGCCTCTCTGCAGGGAGTTCTGCAGCAGGGTTTCACACCAGTTTTGTCTAATGGAGGAAGTTCCACTCACACACTGGGCAGGGGTGCTGGCTGGAATGAGGGTCCAGAGAGCAGCGGGTGGTCCCGCTCACACGCAGGCCTGGAGTTGGAGTTGTGTGTGTATGTTTTGAAAAGGCTAAACACTATTTAACAAATGGAAGAGTTCTAATTTCATCTCTAGGTATCTAATGCAAATAGATGAGCTAGTATTCTTGGTGGAAAAAAAATTTTAATCTTTTTTATTATTTATTTATTTATTTATTTATTTGGTACAGATTATCACTACACAGGTCAGACTTGTAGTGATCCTCCTATCTCAGCCTCCGCAGAGCTGGGATTACAGGTGTGCACCAACAAGCCCAGTTCTGGTGGCTGGCTTGGTTTAGGGCAGCCACAGAATGCAGTACCAAGGATTGATCTTGCATCCTTGCCAGGCAGGTGCTTAGACCACCGAGCTATCTCCCCGGTCAGTGGAAAAAAAATTTAATTATAATAATTGATAAGTACATGAACTTTCTTCTTCATGGAAAGTGGAGTTTTTCAAGAAAATCCTAGAAGTTGCATTTAAAAAGCACATCATCATTTAACCTCACAAATTGTCCTTTGGGTATGACACTACAGGTGCCATTTGCTCTTCAGCCTTTCAGAATGGTGCAGATACCACTTGTTTCTACCCCAAAACTCTTCTATGATCATAATAGCAACTAATATTCACAGAGGACTCACTGTGTGCCAGATTGTTTTAAATGTCTATTCTTCCTCTCTGGGTACCAGGAATATATATATATTAAAACTACAGCTTTAGAAACCTATACATTACACTCATTCACATATGCCAACTCAGTCTGAAATGATAGTACAAAAAGTTTTCTTTGACTTACTATGTTACATAAGACTAAAGACTTCTCTATAGAGACCTGGGTTCGATCCCTGCCATACTGTGCCAGCCCTGCCCCCAGGGCATGCTAAGACAGTGATTGAGATTGGGTGTGGTGGCTCCTGGCTGTAATGTCAGCACTTGGGCGGCTGAAAACAGGGGAATCACTATGAGTCTGACCTACGTAGTGAGATCCTGTAGGCCCTATAGACCTGTACCAAATATATAAAAAAAAAAAGATTTCTCCAAAACTAAAAACCAAGTTTATTCTTAGTTTACATTTATTCAGAAATGGATTTCTGGAATTAATAACCTGGTTTTTTACTATTAGGTAATTACCATGAGTAACCAGAGTACATCTGGCTCCGAAATCATATTGCTAACAGATGGGGAAGATTCTGGGATAAGCTCATGCTTTGAGGAGGTCAAACAAAGTGGTGCAATTATCCACACCATTGCTCTGGGACCTTCTGCTGCCAAAGAACTGGAGACTCTGTCAGATATGACAGGTAAACCTTTGGAATAGAGTTTCTAGTCTCTCCCATTTCAAGTACTGTTTCTCCATAAACTATAAATCTGCTCAAATATTTCCCATTTAATATTGATATTTGTGCTTTGTCTTTCAAATTAGTTTACTTTTTCTCTAGACTTCTTCATGTAACAATTTCTAAAGTTATTCAAGCTTTTTCTGGGAAATACCAAATGGTGGATGACGCTGGTACAGCGGGAGGGGCCAGAGGTCCTGGGGGCCCAAGCATGGGAGGCCGAAGCGGCTTCCACAGAGGCTTTAGCAGTGGTCTTCAAGGTTGTAGGTGCGACAGAGGCCGGGGCTGGGGCCAGGGCCGAGGCCGCAGGACTTGCAGTGGTAAGGCCGAGGACAGAGAGTAGATTCCTGTCACCAAACTGGCCGTCTGGTCAAAGACATGAAGATCAAGTCCCTGGAGGAAATTTACCTTTTTTCCTTACCCATCAAGGAGTCCAAGATTTTTTCCTGGGCATATCCCTCAAGGATGAAATTCTGAAGATCATGCCTGTGCAGAAGCAAACTTGTGCTGGCCAGCGTACCAGGTTCAAGGCATTTGTCGCCATTGGGGACTACAATGGTCATGCTGGTCTGGGTGTAATGTGTTCCAAGGAAGTAGCCACTGCCATTCATGGGGCCATTATCCTGGCCAAGCTCTCCATTGTCTCCGTGAGGAGAGGCTATTGGGGAAACAAGATCAGCAAGCCCCACACTGTTCCTTGCAAGGTGATGGGCTGCTGAAGCTCTGGGTTGGTGTGTCTGATCCCTGCCCCCAGAGGCACTGGCATTGTCTCAGCCCCTGTGCTCAAGAAGCTGCTGCTGATGGCTGGTATTGATGACTGCTACTTTGGGCAACTTTGCTAAGGCAACCTTTGATGCCACCTCCTAGACCTACAGCTACCTGACCCCTGACCTCTGGAAAGAGACTGTGTTCACCAAGTCTCCCTATCAGGAATTCACCGACCATCTTGTGAAAACCCACACCAGAGTCTCTGTCTCGAGGACTCAAGCTTCAGCAGTAGCTACAACATGAAAGGTTTTTACACAAGAAAAATAAAATGAATTAAGTCTGGAAAAAAATGAAGTTATTCAATATTTTCTATCTTCATTCATTGTTCATCTCTTTGTTGATACCATTAAACAAAAAATTGTTTCCCTACGGTTACTCAACAAGTTCAAAGTTATTACTTAATTCTAAAACACCATTCAATCCTACAATGAAGGTTTGGACATCTCTGTTTTATAGATGAGGAAATGGAAACCTAAAGACTACAAATGTTTCCCCCAAGGCCATAGTTAGAATCCTGAATACCAATTCAAGCCTTTTTCCATCATCCCATGCTGTTCCCTACCTCTCAGCACGTTCTTAACAGTCTTCACAACTCCCTTGCTTGGGGTACTTCAATAGTCTTCCAAGTGACCTTTCTGCCATTTATTAGTTCAATAAATATGCACAGATTATCTTATTGGTGGCAGTTATTTTTCTTAATGCTTGCTGTCTACAATCTATTCTTTCCTAACTCCTCAGAACCAAATAAATTCCACTCCTTAACTCCTATGTTAACTATGTATTTTGTACAATTAATCAATTTTTGAAGGCAACGATATGCAATGTATTAATTATTGTAACTGTCCTACTAACCTTTTTTGAAACTGTCTCATTGCTATTTGTTTCTCAATAACATTAATTTTAAAAAAGCAAGTAATCAATTTTTACTTTATTCTAAATTTCCATTCTCTAATTGTCTTGGCATTTTTTTTACCTAATTAGAAAATAAGCTGCTGGTTCCTAAGAATTATCTTAAATTTCATCTGTACAACATTATGCAGGGCTTAGCTTTACTAATTAGCACACCCTTAACATTTGATGATTGATATAAATACAATAAAACTTGATTATTCTTTAAATATTTCTTCTTATTTATCCTACTTATTTTGAGCAATGTTTTAGTTACTATGAGATTAGCTGAGACACTGATAAACTGAAAGTTCATGAAATTCTGAGAAATTCATCTTTAAATTTAAAAACATGCTACATGGATTTTTAAGGAATATTAATTACTTCAAAAATATGCTTTTTCCACTTAAAACTCTATTTTAGGAGGGCATCGTCTTTATGCCTATAAAGACATAAATGGGCTCATTGAGGCTTTCAGCAGAATTTCATCTAGAAGTGGAAGCATTGCTCAGCAGCCTCTTCAGGTCAGTATTGTTAAAACAATTCCTTACTTTCTCATAGTTGTAATAAATTTCTATTGGCCAAATTATTAACCTTTCTTTCTATAATAAATATTCTGCCTAAAAATATTTCAGGTATGCAGAACAAAAATATCTTTACTCAGTTTCCCTTTCTATAACAATATGTATCCTTTCACTTTTTAAAATTATATGCACTATTTGGAAAATCCTTTAATTTTTAATTAAAATTTCAAATTTAAAATTACTCTGAATTAACTAAACTTTGAAATCCCATTACCTATAATAACAAGTGCATTTTATGTGTGTTTTTATTCATAATAGTTGGAAAGTAAAGCTTTGAACGTTACAAAGAATAAATGGGTAAATGGTACAGTGCCTGTGGATAGCGCAATTGGAAATGATACTTTCTTTGTTGTCACCTGGACAGCAAAAAAGCCAGAGATTATTCTTCAGGATCCAAAAGGAAAAATATATACGACCTCAGACTTCAAAGAAGATAGGCTAAACAGTCGATCTGCCCGTCTTCGAATACCAGGCATTGCAGAGGTAGATCTATTCTTTGATTTTCACTACATTTTATTAGTCATCTCCTACACTAAAAAATAAAAACAGTATCTTATACCTTGTTGATGTTAAAACAGCACGCAATTATCTTTCATAAAAACCAAATAAAGTAATAAAATCATACTATTTACTAGTTTGTAAAATCAAATATGGAAAAATGATGATTGTTCTGTTAACTTTCTAAATAATTTTATTTTTTTATTTATTTTTTTCAAAGTTTTATTGATAAACAGATAGCAATGAGACAGTTTCAAATCAAATCGGAAGTACAGTTTCAACAAATAATACACTGCATATATTCTTCTTATTGGTTAATTGCTGTACAAGAAGTGGACTTGTGATCCTATTTACAAACACCATTAGAACAAATCATTCTATTCATTAAGAGAATGCAACTATATATCTATCCTAACCACTTGGAATACACAAATACAAAATGGACATTCATCAGTATACCCCATTTTTTCTAAGTTCCGTTATTGAATATTATAGGTGTGTAAACTCAGCAAAATATTCTAAAAGAGTCAGTAGCCCATAATAGCATTGGGTCTTCTGTTTAACTGGCAATGTCAGAAATTATTGACCTGAGTCCCCCACAGCTCAACATAACAGCATGGCTTTATTTCCTATATTTCATCTAAATAATTTTATATTCCAAACTTCAGAGTAGGAAAATATTACAAAAGTTCTTACAGAGTGTTTTTTTTTTAAATTTTCAGACAGGCAGTTGGACTTACAGTCTTCATAATAAGAATATCTACTCTCAATTGCTAACAATGACAGTTACCACTCGTGCAAAAAGCCCCACCACACTCCCAGTAATTGCAACTGCTCACATGAGTCAAAATTCAGCACATTACCCTAGTCCAATGATTGTCTATGCACAAGTCAGTCAAGGGTTTTTGCCTGTTCTGGGAGTCAATGTAACAGCTACTATAGAAACTGGAGATGGAAATCAAGTAACACTGGACCTCTGGGACAACGGAGTAGGTAATAAGAATCTGCATCTGCTTCTATTGAAGTTTAAATCCTCCCACATAGAAGTGAGTATTTCTTACGTAGACCTATTAATCATATTTTAAAGTAAATTACATTTAATGGTAACATTTTTAAAGTTTTCACTTAGTTATCTTGACAAAGCACAGACCTAAGAACAATTGTCTTCTTCAAATATCATAAACTATTTTATGCTTTCCATGGAACTTTTTTTTTTTGTTGAGGTCTGTTTTGTTTGCACTATATAGATTGAATTTAGAGCCTTCACATTGAGCTGCTAACCTGGCCTTTTTAATATTTGTTTATTTTGAGACCGGGATATCACTAAATTGCTAAATTGCCCAAACTGGGCTTGAACTTTCAATCCTCCCGCCTCAACCTCCAGAAGGCTGGAATTACAGTCACATACTCCCCATATCTGGCTTCCAGGGAAGTTAAGAGTATAATTTGGCTCCATTTTCATTTGTGTTTGGTATTTTACATGTGCTTTCCTCTAGCTAGCTATGCTTTCTGCATTTTGATAATAATAACAACAGCTAGTATTAAATACCTACCATAAATTAGACTTTGAACTAAAATTGTATCATCCCAAGATTCATGTACTGCTATACTGCCTTCCAAATTGCTGACATCACCATTACTGGGTGACTAATTATTACATTTCAATATCTAGGTGCTGATACTGTCAAAAATGATGGCATTTACTCAAGATACTTTACAGATTATCAGGGAAATGGTAGATACAGCTTAAAAGTTCATGCCCAGGCAAGAGAAAACATGGCTAGACTAAGTTTAAGACAACAGAATGAAGCTCTGTATATACCTGGCTATGTTGAAAATGGTAAGTAGCATTGAAACAGAAATCATAACCTATTTAGACAAACTGCATGTGGCAAACATTGAAAATATATTGTACTACAGAGAATACAAGTATATTATCTATATTTTTCAAACTTGAATTTTTATTAGTGGACCTACCACAGTCTATGTTTCCATGTTTTGTTCACATACCCCTCAGTTCATTTCATTTCAATGAAATAAAAATTTGCTGAGCATCTCCTATGTTGTCAACACTGTGCCATATATAGGAGCAACAAGGTAAACAAGCCACAATTCCTGTCCTCAAAAAATTTATAGTCAAGTACTATAGAGAGAAAAGTTGAAAGAGAGTGAGAGTTTTAACATGGCATACTGTGTCCTGTCAATTTTAAAGTATTAAAATCCTTTTTTCAGTAAAAACTTCATTTTTTTAATGTTTGCTATTAGCACTATTCCTTTTACAGCTGCAAGATCACCTTACAAGACAAGGAATAAACATGGCAATATGAAAAGCTACAATATTAATTTGTCTGTTTGTTAGGCAAAATTATAATGAACGCACCCAGACCTGAAGTCAAAGAAGAAGCTCAAGTGGAAGGCTTCAGCAGACTGACCTCTGGAGGGTCATTCACTGTGACAGGAGTGCCTCCTACTGGTAACCACACTCCTGTGTTCCCACCCAGTACAATTGCAGACCTTGATGCTAAATTTAAAGGAGATCTTATTCAACTTTCATGGACTGCCCCTGGCAATGTCCTCGACAAAGGAAAAGGTAAGTTTGATATTAAGTTTTAAAATATACTACAAGAAGTCCCATTGGCTTTCTTTCACTAGAAATTTTCCATTTTCTCATTTTAAATAACATTTGTAAGTGTCTACAATACACCATTATGCATTTATTTTAAGATGTGAAAACCGAAGCAACAAGATATAATGAACAGGTACAAATTATTTCTATGTTTAGTAATTGAATTGTAACCTGACCTGAATTGTAACCAGAAAACTGAATTAATAACTTTCTGTTACATTCTTTTCTAACAAAGGAAAATTTTTTTCAAAATATTTCTGTACTTGCATAATTTTATTCATTCACTGATGTTTTGTTAATTTTTAAACACAATTAGATACCTAATAGTGTTCATAACTAATAATAGAAACAATATTATTCTCAAAAATTAGTTGGGTAGAGAAGACCTCCAATAAATAATTTCATAAAATGTAAGAGACAGGCTGCTGTATATATAGAGTAATATAGCAGCTCCTAGGTAGCCACAAACCTCTAGTTGAGAGTTAAGATCTTGGGGCATAACTGCAAAGCCTTCCTTGTTCAGTATCATTTATCTTGGTCATGAATAGTGATAACACTTAGCCAGATCAAGTAAAGATGTCCCACAGAGAGAAGTTCATATGCAGAGACTCTCACTAGGTTGAAAAATTTTGCCATGGAGTTAAAAGAAAGTTCAAGGTCAATGTATCTCATTGACCTTGAAATACATTGTTCTTAATAATAAATTTTAAAAACTTAAAACCACTGCCATCTTTAAATATAACTAAATTTAATCACTCTTTATTGAATATCTACCATATTCCAGTATTGCATAGACTGAGTATATTCTTATGCAATAAAGAAAATCTTGCCATTTCCCTTTAGGTAGGACAATAAAAGCAATAATAATAATTATTATTATATAATTATATATACATACATGGCAAGACTATTTTTTTCTCACAGGTTATATAAACCTGTTACTGTACATTTTTAAAACCAAGATACTTTTTAGTCTTCCATTCACCATAGAGCATTTTCAAAGTTGTATTTCTATCTTTATTATACACAGAAAAAAATCTTTCAGCAGCCTTGGAAACATAGAATAACCACAAGCAAACCTTTTGAACTTCAATGTAGGTGACTTATGGTGCTCATTTCTAAAAAACATTATTATTTTATGGTATGTTTTTAAAAACTATAGCAGAATCAAATAAAATGAAAACTACTAGCACTAACACAGAAAAAGACACAAATGAACCTACCTCACTAAACATTAGATCTAATTTCAATTCAGTAAAGTCCAACTCATCAATGCAAGATTGGGTTCATAATTAATATTCTTTATGCTGAGTATAGGAGTTAACAGAAGGTACGCTGCATTACTGAGAGACACTGAGAATGAGCTTCACCATATATAACCACAAATGCCTATCACGACATAATCACCCTTTTCTGTGACAAATAGGAGTAAGTAACAGTAGCTGAACTGTTACTTTAATGTATTACAAAAGTCCCAGGAGTAGCATTCTTTTAACAAAAAAATTAAATCTATATAATCCTGAATGAAGTACTTTAATTCCCTAAGATACAATTTTCATATCTGTAAAATATGCAAATTAGACCAGAAGACTTAGAATTACTGAAACAAGAATATATAATCCCAACATTTTATGATTCTCTAACTTCATAATTCTGTGTATCAACTGTATTGTTCACCAACAAGCAATTAAAGAGATAAAGTACATGCCCAACAGAGGTTCAAAAGTACTATAAAAAACATTGTCTCTACCCTCACATCATAGGATGACATCAAAATAGAAAAATGACTGTACTTCCGATTTGATTTGAAACTGTCTCATTGCCATCTGTTTATCAATAAAATTTTGAAAAAAAATAGAAAAATGAATTTCTACAAAGCAATCGGAAAATCTACATGCCATGCAATAGATGCTCATGGGAGAGAGCCATCAGGGTGATCAGGACAAAATTCTAAAGTCTTGATCAAGACTTCATGAGAAATGGGGCCTTCACTAGGCCTGGCACAATACATAAAATATGCATAGGTATCACATTACAAGAACCAAAAAATATGATAAGGCCAAGAAAGCAAAACTTCACAATGGAATATTGAAATTAAAGTGAGAGATTGATGTATGTAATTATCTATGTACATGGGGCAGGGGGTTTGAGTGAAGAATAGTAGGACAGGTTGATGATGTATATACATAGAGAAACAAAATATGAAGCAGAGGGCTGGCCAAATAGCTTAGTGGATTAAAGCACCTGCAAGCAGGCACGGCGAAGGGGGGAGGGGTCCATCCCCAGGCCGGCCATGCCGGGCTCCACCCCCAAGGCACGCTGAGATGGTGATTGAGACTGGGCGTGGTGGCACACGCCTATAATCCCAGCTCTTGGGAGGCTGTAAACAGGAGGATCATCACTAGTCCGATCTAGTAGAGAGACCCTGAACACCCTGTTGGCCCTTCCTTAAAAATACAAAAATAAATAAATAAGAAGCAGAACCCCTGAATTTAAAAAAAATTGCTAAATTGAAGTTACTTACCACATACAAAATACCTTGAAATTTCATGAAAACATAAAAAAGTCTTCACATCAGAAAAAGCACATTAAAGTTTTTAATTTCACATTTTAGAATGTAAGAAGACATTTTTATATCAGTGAATTTCAATTTCAAAATTCAAAAAGTCAATTTCAAAAATTTCAAATTTCAAAAAGTAATACAAAATGAAATGTGGACCCATGATTTTCATTAATAAAATAACAGATGCAATAACTAAAATGTCATTCATTAATTGCTTACTAACTTGTGAAAAATAATTTTAATACATTATCCTATATAGTGCTCTTCACAAGAGTAGGCATTTGATAAATATTTGGCAAAGAAACTGAATGACTATTTTATAGGTTAAAAAAAAGATGGAAGGGCTGGGAATATAGCTCAGTGGCTTAAGGCACCTGCCTGACAAGTTCAAGGTCCTGAGTTTGATCCCCAATACGGCAAAGGCAAAGATCTTCCTAAAAAAAAAAGAAAAAGATAGAAATAAGTTAAATTTCTGTTGCACAGATAAATAGTATAATTAGCATGTTAATCAGGGTCTGCCTAGCTCTTGAGCACATATTTAATTAGTACATAGTACAGCCTCTGCCTTCTACTGCTTTTTGTCCTTATTTCTTCACCTCTCTTACTTGCCTTCCTGTTATTCCCTTTCAATTTAATAAGAAACAACATAGAGGTGTTGTATAAGGGCCATTATTGTCTTAGAACATTTTTGTATTCCTTGCTCTAAATTGAAATGTGGATTCAGCTCTTTATAGTTGTCTTTTTTAATAAAGAAATCTAGCTAAAACAAGTACTATAGAATATTGAATTAAATTTTTCTGTGATTATATAACTACAGAAAAAGCTGTTTTCTGTCTGTTCTTAAAGAAAATGGGGTAATGAAACAAAAATTATAGTTTGGATTTCCATAAGTAAATTCCAGTGTGCATTTCTGATTGGCCTTCTACATGAGACAATGTGGTGGCAATAAGGTATCTCAATGCTTTTAACGTAGCTCAACTATTTGTTTTCCAGCTGATAGTTACGTTATAAGAATAAGTACATGTTCCACGGAGCTTGAAAAAGACTTTCACAACGCCGCTTTAGTGAGTACCTCTAGTTTGATACCTAAGGAGGCTGGCTCGACAGAACACTTTGAATTTATACCAGAATCTTTTATGATAGAAAATGGCACCCAGGTCTATATTGCAATTCAAACTACCAATGAAGCCAATCTCACCTCAGAGGTTTCTAACATTGCACAGGCAACCAAGTTTATTCTTCCACAACAATCCAGTGCCCTTGCTCTATGTACCCATGTATCTGCTTTCAGTTTGACAGTTTTTGGATTTGCTGTGAGTTTGTCCCTATTTTAAATGAAAAAATGTATTAGAACTAAAATTCTAAATTTTAAAACTTAATAAACATGTATTTGATATTAATTTACAATACTCATTATCCACTGAAAAAATTATTTGTAATATCAAAGTGATTTGTTCAGTATTTCAGTTAATAAAATTGAGTTGCTAAATGTAAATCAAAATGAATTTTTCCTGTGTTTGAAGAATGCATTCATTAGTTTTTAACAAAATATATAAATTTATATTTGTGAGCTTCTGAATAAATATTTTCAGAGTATTCTATAAGCTTATTTGATGTAGTTAAATCATAATTTATATAAGCCTTTTCAAAATAAATGTACACACAACAAATAATTTTATAATAAAATGTACTTTATGCTGATGAATAAATGTTTCATATTTATATAAACTATAATCAAAGCACTATAAAGTTAATTTTTCAATGAAAAGTGGTCTAAACTGGTAAGGTCAAACATGTTTTCTTATCATTTATTAAAAGTGGTATATCAAAATTTCATGTCTAGGCAAAAATATGACTAATAAGTATACTTTTTATATAAATTGTGGAGCATTACAATACTCTATTTCTATTCTGAGATCATATTGAACCTTAAGAAACTTTAACAATGGTACTTTTATGAATACATCTAGTTAGACAACCAAGGACAATGCTTTTAAGACTGCTGATCCTGAGTCCTAGCCCAGGTCCGGTGAGTGTGTGGGAGAGCTTCCTGCCACCCTGCACCAGCGGGACCAGTCCCAGCCCAGGCACAGCGTGGGCCGGACCTTCTCCCACCCTCTTGGGCCGCCCCACACCACTCCGCAGCACCTCCCCCACCCCAACCGCCCAGTAGGAATTTCTGCCGCATTCCAGGAACTCCAAGACCCAGTCCTAACCCAGGTCCGGTGACAGTGTGGGAGAGCTTCCTCTTCCCCCTACTTCACCTTGCCCCCTCCAGGCACAGCTCAGGCCTGGCATACACGCCTGGGGTTTGACCCTGCAGCTACAATCCCTGCAGAGAGTGTAGAGGATAGATCCACCCAGCTAGTCCAAGAGCAGAACATCTTGCCACAGGAGCACAGCAGGTTCACCCTCAAGGGCAGTAGCGGGAAGGAGCTGAGCAAAGCAGCCAGAACCAAGCCAGAAACAACTGGATAAGTCCAAACGTTGTAGAGCTGCACCTGAACTTCAGTACGTGCGAAG
>NW_004524685.1:2908018-2918317 GCF_000260255.1 Octodon degus | reverse complement strand
GCCTCTTGTACAGCAATTAACCACTAAGAAGAATATATGTAGTGTGTTAGATATTGAAACTATCCTACCAATTTGATTTGAAACTGTCTCATTACTGTTTATCAATAAAATTATGAAAAAAAAATCCAATGGCAGCCACCACCAAAAATAAATAAATAAATAAATAAATAAATAAATAAAATGAAAAAAAAAGACCGCTGATCCTAAGACCATTCCCAGGATGCTCCACTAGGGCAGAAATTGTTTTTTTGCTGTATCCTTAGCATCTAAAATAGTACTTCACATGCATTATATATTCAATAAATATTTGATAACTATATTAATAAATGTTTCTAAAGAATTCTAAATTTGTCCCATTATATCAAAGTACCTATACAATATGTGCATATAGTATTGTGAGAGTTGATATAATAAAAACTAATTATAATAACACTGATCTGAGCCAAAAGATAAAGTGTCATAGAATCAATTATATATTACCCAACATAATTCATAATCTATCTAATAAAACACAAATTAAGATATTTATATTTTAGTAGTGCAATTTTCTGAAAGAGAAAGTGTTAGATTGGAGTAAAATCCTTTGTTTTTAGATAAGATTTCTAAAAGTTTTGAATGTCTGAAAGGAATTAGTTCATGAAATCATAACATTAATAAAGCAAATTCAGAAATATACAAGTTTGGACCTACCGAAAGATGAATTAACATTAGAAAATCACTACACTTCACATTAACAGATTTCAAGCACAACATATGCAATCCCTTTAATGCATGCAGAAAAGGGCTGAGGAGATAACTCAGCAGGCTAAGTGTCTGCCTGGCAAGCACCAGGAACCTGGGTTTGATATCCAGTGCCATATGTTGTGCTGGCCCTGGAACCCTGGGCACACCGTGATGGCCTGGTGATACACACCTGTAATCCCAGCACTGGGGAGGCCAAGACAGGAGTCTTACTACAAGACCCTGTACCAAACAAATAAATAAAAGATTTTTTTAAAAAATGCATGCAGAAAAGTGTAACTCAACTGATATTTGTCATTCAAATAAAGCCTTTGAAAACTATTTACCTAATACTTTAACCTTAAAGTCCAAAATCTGACCATGTAAAAATAAAAGCCAGGCATAGTAGAACACACCTATAATCTCAGCACTCAGGAGGCTGAGGCAAAAGGATCATCTGGAGTTCCGGGCCAGCCAAGGATATATGGTGAATTCAAGGCCAATCTGAATTGCATAGTGAGACCCTGTCTCAAGGGGGAAAAAAAGTAGAGGTAAGAAATTAGACATTAGAGAGGTAGCATTTTAAATTTGTAGAAAAGTAAATGGTTTAAAAGTCTATACTTCAGAAAAAAAGTTATGAAAACCTTACAGATTCAAAATATTAATTTATACAGCCACTATACTAAGTGATTTGTAGAGCTTTAGTAGTTACTGAAGGAATGTTCCAATGTAATGGGGGAAAAAAGGAATAGAAAATGTAGTGATTTGAAAAAATATACAAAGCTTTACTTCTTTAACGTCACTGATTGATAATAGAATATTCAGGATTTTCATCTTCTTGTTTCACCTTTGGTAGTTCATATATATCTAGGAATTTGTCCATTTCTTCTGAATGTCCCATTTTATTAGAGTCCCAAAGTAGTTACTGATGATCTGGAATTGGACAATCTGTTGTGATTTTCCCTCTTTCATTTCTAATTGCATAGACTTGATACTTAGTTCTCTTTTTGACTCAAGATCGTCTAAGAGTTTGTCTATTCTGTTTAATCTTTCAAAAACTTCTCAATTCTTTGTATGCTTTTAGTTTCAATTTCGTTAATCTCTCCTGACATTCAAATTTTCCTTCTTCTTACTAGATTTAGATCTACATTGCTCTTGTTTTCTGAGGACACTGAAGTTCATCATTAGGTCATTTGCATAGCTTGTTTTTCTGATATAGGAATTCATTACTATTAACTTCCCTCTTAAGGTTACTGTCATTGTGCCCTGTAGGTATCCAGCATATTTTACTGAAATTACTATTTGATTATAAGAAATTTTTAATCTCTTTTTTAATTTCATTTGTGACTTGATTATTCAAGAGGGTATTATGCAATATCCATTTGTTTGCATGTTTTCTGTTGTATATTTTGCTATTGATTTCTAGTTTTATAGCTCTGTGAACTGATAATATATGGCATAAGTTCAATTCTTTTATCTTTATTTAAGTATGCTTTATGAGTTAGCATTTGGTTTATTTTGGAGAAAGTCTCATGGGCTGATGAGAAGAATATGTATGCTGTTGTTTTAGGATGGAACATCCATCTGTAGGTATCTATTGTCCATTTATTTGAAGATTTCTTTTAACTCTGATATTTCATTCTGATACTTTGTCTAGTTGATCTGTCTGTCCTTTTATGATAGTGGGGTACTGAGTTTCCCCATTACAAGTATATTGGTGTTTACCATATCAATTAATGTTTGTTTTATGAAGTTGGGTGTGCTGATATTTGTTGCATATATATTTATAATTGTTACATCTTCCTGTTGAATTGCTCCCTTAGCCAATATGTAGTAATCTTGTCTCTTCTGATCAGTCTTGGCTTGAAATCTACTTTGCCTGAAATTAGAATAGTGACTCCAACTTTTTTCCAGGTTCTCATTACATGCAATATTGTTTTCCACTCTATGATTTTTATAAGTTTTTTATATACTTTATTTATTTATTTGATACAGGGTCTCACTATACAACTTGGACTCATAGTAACCCTCCTGTCTCAGCCTTTCCAGTGTTGGGATTACAGGTGTGCTCTACCAGGCTCAGTTGTGGAGGCTGGCACAGTACAGCCCAGGTTCTGGGGGAAGCATGGCATGTGGTACCAGAGATTAAACTTGGGTCCTTGCACTTGCCAGGCAGGTGCTTAGACCACCAAGGTATCTCCTCAGCCCATTTTTTTAAAAGATTTTTTAATTAACTTTTTTCTATACTGTGTATCATTGGGTTTAGTTTCTTGATCCATTCAAGGTGTATCTTTTGAATTGGGGAATTGAAACCATTTACCTTAAGAGTTATTACTGAGAGATATTGACTTATTTCTGCCATTGCATTATGTTCCAGTTGATGATTTATTGCCACACCCTTTTAACTTAGGTGCTCATCCTACCAGATGTTGTAGCTCAAAAATCAAATGACAATGAGGCAAGTCCAAAAGTTAAAAGAAGCGCTTTATTTTAGCTGGTACCCAGCGGCAACACCTGGCACAAAGTGCCTAAGTGCGCACTGAGCATTGACAAGGGTCAGTATTTAAGCTTGAAAACCGCAAAAACAGGGAGGGGGTGGAGAGGAAGAAGTGGCAGGGTCATTAGTTCATGGGGAACAGATATCACAGGGGTGAGGAATTGGGAGGAATAGTTCAGTAAGATAAGGTTTGGGGAACAGATATCATAAGACTTGAGTCACAGGGGTGAGCAATTGGGAGGAATTGGGAGGGGTCGGGCGCATACAGAACAGGAACTCGGCGAGGTTAGAAGGGCAACAAAATGGAGTCAATTTTGACAGGGTACAACAGTACCCAGCAACAACACCTGGCACAAAGTGCCTAAGCATTGACAAGGATCAGTATTTAAGCTTGAAAACCGCAAAAACAGGGAAGGGGTGGAGAGGAAGAAGTGGCAGGGTCATTAGTTCATTGGGTGGTCCCATTGGGTGGGGTGCTGAAATCAGCAATCATGGGGTACAGCGGGTCATTAGTTCATTGGGTGGTCCTGTTGGGTGGGGATGCTGAGTTCGCAGTCACACAGAGTTCATTAAGATAAAGTTTGGGGTACAGATGTCATAAGACTTGGGTCACAGGGGTGAGGAGTTGGGAGGGGTAGGGGTATACAGAACAGGAACTCAGGTGAGGTTAGAAAGGCAACAAAATGGAGTCATTTTTGACAGGGTATAACACCAGATGTATTTATTCATTTTAATGTATTGACATTGTTGGCTTCATTATCTTTCTAGAATATCCTTGAGAATTGTTTGTAATGCTGGTTTGGTGGACATGAATTTCTTGAGATGTTTCCTATTATGGAAATACTTTAGTACTTTTTTGTTTTTGGTTTTTTGGTTTTTGTTTTGTTTTTGTTTTGTATTTTAGGGAAGGGTCTACAGGGTGTTTAGGGTCTCACTACTAGATCAGACTCATAGTGATCTGCCTGTTTACAGTCTCCCAAGAGCTGGGATTACAGGCGTGTGCCACCACACCCAGTCTCAGTTGCCATCTTAGAGCACTGTTTGCAGAGGCTTTAATCTGCTGAACTATTTTGCTGGCCCTTCTCTATGAACTTTAAAGGAAAGTTTTTCAAAATATTTAAGTTGAGGTTCGAAGTTACTACCTTTTTAGTTTGAAACACTTTGCTCCAAGCCCTCCTAGCCTTTAAGGTTTGTATAGAGAAGTCTGCTGTAATTCTAATGGATTTACTTTTATATGTGATTCATTGTCTTTAACAGCTTTTATGATAGTGTTCCTATTATGGGCTTCTCATGTTTTTGGTATAGTATGGCACATGAAAGTTTTCATTTCATGACTATTTGGGGTTCTGTGTGTCTCATTTATTTGTATTTTTCTTTCTTTATATTTAGGAAATTTTCTACAGTTATTTCTGTAAGTGGGTTTTTTTAATACCATATTTGCTGTCTTTTTAATTGTTCTTTTAAGACATAAGTGTTTTCTAGTTCTGAAATTATATCATCACATTGGTTGCATCTGCTGCAGTTTCAGTATGTTCAATCTCCTGGATTTTTAAATGAAAACTTTTCATGGACTCTAATTAATTATTTTCTCAGTTATTCATGTTTTATACCATTTTCTTTAGCTTGTTATCAGTGTCATCTGAAAGCTCATCCTTTTGGTTATTATTTCCATTATCTATTTATATCTTCTTGTGTTATCTCTTTCATCCATTTTGAGCTTCCTCTATTATTCTTCTGAGTAATTTGGATGTGTGGCTTATGCTGCTCTGCCCTTTGGTGTCCCCTGGATTGTCTTCCCATGTTTCCATTGTTTTGTTTTGCATGAAGCTTTTCTGATGCATATAGTCTAAAGACTTCGCTGCTAATACTGAGATCTCTTTAGTTGCTCTTCAGTAATGTAATTTGCCTATGGCTAAATATAATCCTTTGCCACAGACTCAAGACTTAATGATCTTATTTAATTTGGGAGGGAAGGATGCAGTGTAGTTGGCTCAATAATGAAATTTTCTAGGAATGTACTCTACTATTGTTAATGCCACAAAGGTAATCTGAGTGTTCACTTATGAGGAAATAAGAATAATTATGCAACCGTGTTAAAATCAAGCAAATCAAGGGCTAGTGAGATGGCTCTGTGGTCTAAAGCAACCACTTAGAACAAGCTAAGCAAAGCACAGGGACCACGGTTCAATCCCCCAGCACCACATGCAAGCCAGCCCCGCCCCCTGGTGGGCTGAGCTGGCCACACACACACTAAATAAATAAATAAATTTTTTTAAAAAACAAGCAAATCAGCTACAGTATTGTTGTCCAAGACAAGTTGGATTTAAGCATACCATAAGAAATAATTATGTACCACCCTTAATCCTAGAGAGGAAATCTTCAGTTATGGTGTAAATATTAAGACAAACCAGATTTTGAATTACAACTAATATGTACTAAATGTGACTGCTACATCTTTACCACTGGTGAAAAGAATTCAACAGTAATTTTAGAGTTGCCTATCAAAACATTAACCAAGCTTTATGGTTATACTATTAAAGATATATGGTTTGGAAATGGGGGAATGCAAGAGGAAAACTTTGAAACCTTAATCTATGATATAAGGAGAGAATGACAATTGTGCAAAGAATTCTACTGGGGAATAGAAAGATGTTTTTAAATTAGGTAAAAATAAGAAAAACTGTTGTGAAATAGAAGACAAAGAGGGAGGGAAAAAAATTATATAAAGAGTAAAAATAAGGGAAAAATTAAAAGGAGCAGAGGAAAAAAGGAAGAAAAGATTTAAAAAGCAAGGAAGAGATGCCAAGGAAAATTCTCCAAGCTTCAATAAACTGATGCAGAAGCAAGAAAGAAAAAAAGAAGAAGGAAAAAACATAAAAACAATGCACCAACAAGACACAACAAAAAGTTTCTGTGTGATTCCAAACATGTGGTTCTATTCCAAGATATCTGATTTTGGAGCAGTGTCCCATTTAAATATGTGACTATTTATACTGGTAGACAAAGTAGGCAGTCAGACCCCAGCTCTGTGACGGACGCAGGCCCCAGCAGGTAGTAGGATTGGGATGAGGGCACCAGTTCAACTTTCAAATCCAGAGCTACACAAGCTATACCTCGCCTCTGGACATGGGGGTGGAACCTGTGTCCTTTACTGTAAACCACTCAGGGTTCTCTTGCCAACTTTATCACTGTTGTCTGACCACAGCTGTCTCCAGTGGCTGTCCCTCACCCAGTCACTATGGCAACATAATACTTGGAGCTTTGAATTGGAATCATCCTGCAGCTGCTCTGAGCCCCTGGTTCAGTCAACCCCTTCCTGAAATGGTATCCAACCAAGCAGTCTCTCCAGGGGTGTGGCAGACACCTGGGGTATAGGTGTATACACTGGTAAGTATAGTCACTTACCAACTATTGCAATTCACATCACTTGCTGGCCAGTTCCACCCTAATTCTCCCTGCAGCACTCTGGCATCCCTGCTTTCTTTTTATCTCTATAGACTCTGTCTTCCTTTCTTGAGAGCCAGGAACTGGGAGAAAATGCAGACTATCTCTTCCCTTTTCAGGGCTGTCTTCTATCTTTTAAACTTCTCTGCAGATTAATTTTCCTGTCAGATCCTTCCTGGTTCCCAAGGATCTACCTCTACATCATTTTATTTTGCAGTGTCTGGATTCCAAATCTCAGAGGAGCTAAATTATTGCTTATCACTCCACCATTTTTCCAAAGAAATACTTTCTTAAATATCACTAAAAATGAAAGCTTTCTGAAAAAGAAGTTATGGACAACAAAAGAAATCTATAAAAATTAAAATTAGCAGACAGCAAAATTTACAGATTACATATCTGTATACATTTATGTAGTTTAAATATATAAAATAGTATCATGTACAGATATATATTAATTTAGTGAAAGTAGAAGTATACAATAGAAATCAACAATAGCAACTCCAATGGTTCATTCTGAACAAGAAAGAGGAAGGGAGTATGCAAAAAAAAAGTCTGCAGAACTGATCCAGATTGAAGAATTGCATGATATCCTACTTAGGTGCAGCGTGTGATCTTGGTATGGATGCTTCTGCTGTAAAGACATTACTGGAACAATTGGCTGAAGCCTGAACAGGATTTCTAGGCAAAGGATCTGCAAAACATTTTGTACAATTCCTAATTTTGCTGGAGACTATTTCAAACAATTTTCAGAGATTGAGGATGAAAGATGTTTTAGAGAAGAAAATCTCCAAACTAGATCAACTAGAGGGGGTAAATGCAAGAAAAATCAAAGAGGACTTGCGTAAGTAATTTTCTGTATATGATTCAATTAAATAATATAGGCATCTCAGAAGGGCAATTTTGAGGAAAAGCAAATTAAAATGGGCTCACCACTAGAAATTTTGACTATAAGAATAAATAGATGTTTGGAAATTAAGGCTAGGGCTAAGGATGTCACAAAAGAACTTTAGAACCATACACATCTTGGTGTGATTATATTATTAATTTAGTGATTTACCTGCAAATCCACTGATAAAAATATAGAATCTAAAACTATACAATGGTTATTGCCCTTGAAGAGCTCATTTCTGTAAGAGAAATAGATTTTGTCTAAGGGCAGTCAGATGAATCTTGTTCTAGAGAATGGTGAGTTTATTTTCAACCCTGGCCACATGCTCAAATGGACTGAGGGGACTTCTAAACATCCCAGTGCCCAGCCACACTCCACAGGTGAGATCCAGCCATCAAATCACGTGTACTCTCCAGGTGGAGACAATGTCAGGCTCAAATTCAGGGAATAGTGACTCTAAGAGAACATCTGAGATCCCTCATTTTTATAACATTTGATCATGATTAGGGAAGGAGTTTAGAAGAAAGGAGGTAGAAATAAGAAAATCTGACTGAAGGAACTTCTACCAAATACCTTAATGAGCTATGGTTTCTCTCTAGCAAAGAAAAGGTATCAAGGGCTAAGAATAGGAGAATAAGGTAGGAATCATAAAGAGAATAGTAAATAAGATTATAGTTCTGGAAGGCTCAAAAAAAAAAGTCCATTATTTTTCAAATCTGGGAAAATTAAGATACATGAGGAAGACAATCTAGGGTCCGTTCTCCTCATGGCAGACATGGTGATATGACTCTTTTTTAAGATGGGCATAGGGTATAGCAAATATACCTATTTTAAAGTCAGAGATCTGGAGATAGGTTTAGTGATTTTCCACATAAAGATCTAAAATGGGCAACAAATGGAAAATAGGATTTCTAATGATATATTTCATTTTCCATACTTCTGGAAACAAGCTAAGATAAAAAAACATGGACTATTTCAGAACTGAGAGATGTTATGATGTTGGAGCTACTTTAGAAAGAGGTGACTATTTTAAATTACAGGAATGAATAAAAGAACACAAATATTTTTATGTTATTGGCTTATCTTGACAATTACTACACTTATCTTTCGAACTTTAACAACAACTTTTGCCTCTGTGGCTGCTATTTCAGTACTCATTTCTGAATGGCAGCTTAGTTCTTTGCCTTCTGGGTCTGCATTTTCCTGGGTCCTTGTATCAGTCAGTAGTGGTAACTAGAGAAACAGATTTGAGAGGAAAACAAGAGAGTGAGAGACAATTGCTAGAAGGCAGGCTTACAATGGCCACTTGCGAAGTCAGGTATGAAAGAGTGCAAAGATCTGAAGGATCCAGTCAAAAGTCACAGGCCTTGAGCTCTCTGTAGAGCCCTGTGGAAGCCAGTATCAGGAAGCAGAAGAGTCTACCTGGAAGACTGAAGAGTCTGCCCTGGGAGCCAGGAGAGACATTCCAGGCAATGGCGAAAAGATTGGAGCTCCTCTGAAGAAACAAAAGCAAGACTTCCTTTCCCTCTCATTTTTTATTCCATTCATGCTACAAACCTATTGGTTGGTGCTACCCACACACAGGCTGGGTCTTCTACCTTCTGCAAATCCATTCAGTCAAGCCTAGAACTATGCTAAACCAGTCAGTGTGTTTCTTACTCAAATTGTAACAACAGCTAACTATTACAAGCACCCTAACAAAAGGGCACAACCACACAAAATAGTTTTCTTATTCTTAAAAAAAACTCAGTCATCTGCCATGTATGTATACCTGTTCTAACTCCATTCAAAAGTAAGCAAGGGAGCTTGCTTTAAAAGCTACTTGTAATAATAAGGTTTAGAGCAGAGTTCACATCATATTTTCATTTACTACTAAAATTAGTCACGGTGCATTGTTAAGGGGAGATAGCTCCGTGGTCTAAGCGCCTGCTGAAAAGTGCAAGCACCCAGGTTCGATTCCTGGCACCGCAAGCCACCGAAACCGGGCCTGGTGGTACACATCTGTAATCCCAGCACTGGAGAGGCTGAGACAGGAGGATCACTATGAATCTAAGCTACTTAGCAAGACCCTGTACCAAACAGATAGACAGAAGACAGACAGACAAACAGACAGATAATAATTCTACTGGGAGCCGAGAGAAGATCCCAAAGATTGTCAAGTAACAGTGTTGAGTTTCTAGTTAGGTGCTGTGACACATGCCTGTACTTCCAGCCCTCAGGAAACTAAGGCAGGCAATGGAGGCCAGCCTGGGCTGCCACAGTGAATTCAAGGCTGGTCTAATCCACACAGTGAGACCCCGTCTCACGAAAGATTTTTAAAAGCTATTTTAAAAATAGCTGCCACCTGACACACATAAAGCACCCAATACACAGTGCTAAATGACCAACAGGGGCGACGGCGACCAAATTCAACCCTATTCTGCAAACCTTCGCCGAGCACCCAGCCGGCCCTCAGAGGCCGGCGGGGGGCGCGCGGGGCTCCCAGACATCCGGATGAGCAGGTGCTAATGTCACAGGCGCTGTGATTCGCGCCTTTCTTCCTCAGCGGGGGTACGTGGGTCACCGCGCGGCGGTCTGCCTCAGGCCCAGCGCGAGCGCGCCCCTCAGGCTCCCCGGCGAGGGGCGGGGTCGAGCTCCGCGCGCCGCCAGGGGTCGCTGTTTCCACAGCAACCCGAGGAGGCTCCGCCCCGCGCCCGGCGCCCGGCGCTAGCTTCCCCTCGGACCCGGCGGCGCAGGGCAGTGCTGCCCG
>NW_004524685.1:2902047-2907553 GCF_000260255.1 Octodon degus | reverse complement strand
CGCCGACCCCCGGCTCGCCGCGAGGCGGGGTGGGGACCCGACAGCGCCGGGTCGCGGCGCCGCCCCGCCCGCCTTTCCGATCCCCAGACGCCGCTCGGGTGACGTCCGGCCCCGGGCTGCGGAGGCCTGGCGAGAACTCGCGACCATTCCTGCGCCACCCCCACCCTGCCGGGTCTCTACCCCGCCGGGCCGGAGGAGGGAGTTTCCTTTTCCTGCCCCTCGACTTGGGCTGCCGACACGGTTCCCTCCGGCCTTCTAGCCTTGGAAGGACCGTCTGGAAATTGAGATCACCTGTGGGTGTCCAAACTTAGTCAAGGACACGGAGTTTACGGGGGTCTCGCCCGTTCTCCAAATGCCAAACCGCGGCCGGAGAGGTGGGAGAGACCCGTGTTATTGTGTCTGTGGTTGCAGGGCTGTGTTCCAGGTGTATTTTAAGGGGAAGTGTCTACCTTTTCGTTATTTTGCGATCAAAAAAGTATCAGTTGTAGGGAGCTTGGACAGCTTCCACGGTCCTCACCTACATTATGCTAACTCAGTGAAATCTACGAACAAATGTAAATTTCACAACATGGATTATAAACAATCTGGTATTTAAGTTAATAGCAGAGTGGCAACAGCAGTGTCTTCTGTAAGGAGAAAAAAAAAATTTCTAGTGTGCGTACCAAATTAATTGTGAAGCATAAATCTGTTCTTTCGATTTGCTACTTTCCTTGTCTCTTTTACCCCAATTTTATTGTCAGAATTGATTTCAGTTGCACTATCCTTGGCAAAAGAATGGAGAAGTTAATGGAGAAGGTTAATTTTTACTTATAACATTAAAAAATGCAATGTCAAGCACTTTGTTATGCGTTAGATACATTCTCTCCAGTCCTTTCTGTCCCTTTGCTAGAAACACACGCCCACCTTCATCTGTATATGGTGTACTGTATGAGGAAGCAGCCTCGGAGGTTAAACAACTTGCCTAACTTGCATGACTAGTAAACAGTCAGGTGCCGCCTGACCTACTACTGCAAGTTGCTTTCTCTTTCTGGATAGGTATTGCGGGTTTAAGTTATGTACAGTAGTAGGATGTTGTGGCCCAGAGAAGCCTTAGAGATCAGCTAGTACAATTGGATTTCATGGTCGACAGCAAATAACACTTAAGAGATGGGAAATTCCTTCTAGCTTTTGATTTCCTAGTTTCTAAATCTGCCTGGTAACAAGTTAATTGCCCTAAGCCTTTTCCACCCATTGTTCCCTAAAATATGAGTGATTGGGGTCCAAGATTATTGTAAAATATCAGCCAGGGAGCTATAGCCCGGCGAAAGGTTATTGTGTTTTAAATGACAGGCAAATGGTTATTGTGACTTACATGACAGTCATACGAAGGGGAGGTTCATAACTCTATACTAAAGTCGGCTTGGGGATTTACTGTAAAAGATGAATCAAGCATGACTTTATTCTTCATTTAAAAGAGGGAAATTTTTAGAAGAAACAGACTTAATGTGTTCGTTTATACTGTTACTTTAGCATATTTACTGAAATATAGTTCGTCTGAGATTTGTTTTAAAATATTTCAGAGAAAAATAGTGGTAGTTAAAACAGTAGTAACCTTGAGCCAGGCATCGTGTTGCATACCTGTAATCCCAGCAACTGGGGAGGCTGAATCAGGAATATCCCCTCAGTTCAAGGCTGGCCTAAACTAGTGACAAGAAGTTGTCTCAAAAAAGAAAAAAAAAAAAAAAAAAACTGTTAGCAGAATGTTGATAGCTGTTGAAGCTGTTATGTGTTCATGAGTTCTATTACAATATACTTTTCACTGTATTGTTATATTTTTAGATGTTTTGCATTTAACAATTGTTTTTCAGAAATAGAACTTATTTTTAAAATATTTTTATTTTTATTTTTTCAAAAATAAAACTTAGAAGAAAAAAAGGTGCTTCCAAAATATTATTTGCAATGAATGCTCTGTTGTAGTTTTCAACAAACCACTGCTTTTTCATTCCAATGTTTAGTTCCAGTGTTAGCCAAATAACTATTTTAAATTGAGTTGCCATCAAGATAAATGTCACAGTACCAAGAGTCAGTCTAAGAATAGAGCTGCGCCAGTAATGCTTTACAAGCAATAAGAATAGAAAGGAGGAAATTACGCTTTCTTGTTACTAAATAATTACCATTTAAGTCAAATCCACTTTAGCCATTTTCTGGTTTGTCACCTACCACACTTTTTTTTTTCATTTTATGTAAATTTTAAGTTAAAAATTAAACTTCCTTTTTTAAAAAAGTCAACTTAGACTATTGAAGTATATGTATGTCTTATCATTCCATTCTTTCTAAAATTTGTTTATAAACTTTGGCACTTTAAAAAGAGTTAAAGTAGAATGTATAAATTAGTTGGAATATTTATTCTTAGCTAATCTGGGTGCTGATTGTTCTTTACTTCAAAATAGGATACGAAGCATTTTTTAACCTATCCTTAAATTAATTTTAATGCCCTCCCTTTCTGCTAATTTTTCCTTCCTTCCTTCAGGTCCATCACAGCTATAAAGATTTCTCAAACTACAAGCGCTTAATTTGAAGCTCTGTGTCCCTTTTCTTTTTTATTTTTAGCTTCATGGTTTTTTGTTTGGTTGGGTTTTTTTGTGTGTGTGGTACTGGGGTTTGAACTCAGAACCTTGTGCTTGCCTGGCAGGCGTTTATTCTACTGAGCTATCTCCCCGGCCCTCCCTTTTCATTTTTGAATAATCGCGTAGCATTTTTCTTCTGAGTTACTATGTAAGGTCCCTTGGAGCTCTAAAATTCTATATAGCTTTAATAAAATTGTGTGTCCTCAGGAATCAACTGTTTCTTACTTCACTCTACAAGGTCTGGCATACTTCATCTTAGTTTTTATATTATTTTGGCCAATCAAATTAGTACCCATATGCAAATTTTACTGTTTCAGTGGCAATAAGAATCATTTCACTAGTTAAGTAATTTTGTTATCTCTATTAACATTTTTCCAACATTACATGCAGTGGGGCCGCCCAAATAGCTCAAGGACTAAGGCACCTGCTTAAGCAGAGATGGAGGGCCAGGGTTTGATCCATGCAGTCCCCTGGGGCACACTGAGACAGCTATGGAGACTGGGTGTAGTGGTGCATGCCTGTAATCCCAGCATTTGGGAGGCTGAAAACAGGAGAATCACTACAAGTCTGATCTACGTAGTAAAACCCTGTACCCCATAGACCCTGTACTAAATTAAAAAAAAAATAAAATAAAAAAATTACATGTAGTAGCTGATCTTGACTGGACATACCAGAGGGAAGTACTAGACAGTTCAGTAGACCCTACCTACATAGAGAGTACCTCCTATGTCGTACTTGGCTTTGAAATCTACACTGGTAAATGAGTCCAAGTATCTGTCCTCAGGGACTTCTTACTTTAGTACCAAATTTGTCATAGTAGACTATTTCTTGTGCTAAATATTCATTTGTAAATTACTCATCTCTTTTTATAAACTTCTCAAGTGGATAAAGGAATAAGAAATGCATTTTTAATTTAGGCTTGATCCTAAAACATCTGTGATCACTATTTTTAAAATAAAAGCATATACTTTTCTAAATTTTTTTCAAACTAAATTCCTTTGGGAGGGAATTCATTTAAATTTTCTAATATTTCCTCTGAAGTAATTATTAAAGTTACACAGTGAACTTCATGAAAACCAGTTATTTTCTAAGGAAAAAAAATCTCTTCAAAATATTTCTGAGGTTGGCCTTCATCTTCGGTTTATTTCAGCAAGTATATTGGTGTCTAAGCTCAAGATATAATAACGAATATGTTGCCATCAGTTCTCCTGTTAGACCCCAACTGGGCTCCACTTGGGCGAAACAGTTCTCTTACCCCTCTAAGTCCAGTTTTCTTTATAGAATTTAAATTGTAATATGTTGCCATTGAGTCCAACTTTAGTAAAACATGTCTCTTTCAAAATCGATACAATTTGGGCCGGGGAGATGGCTCACTGGAATAAGCACTTCCCTGGCAAGCGCGAGGGCCTGAGTTCAATCCCTGGTTCCACCAAAAAAAAAAAAAAAAGAGTCAAAATCCATATATTTTCTTATTATATAAAAACTCCATGTTACTGGTACTTAAAACTGTGCTTACATCATTTGGTGCTATTAGTGTCAATTTAATAAACTACAGAAAATAGTTAACTTGATCCTAAACTTTATGTTTGTGTCCTGCATAAATTAGGTAATTACAAAATCTAGAAGATTTTCAATTTTAAGTATTCTTAAGGTAGTAATACACTATAAATGGCCCTGAAGTCTTTTTTATTAAACCACACCCAATCAATATACTCCTATTTGTTGTGCTATTATGTTCAAAATTATCAGACAGCTAAGCCAAATATTTAAGCAGATTATTTGAAGATAAATTTGATAATCAGATTTCAGCACAATATATTTGAAGTTAAATCGCCAACATACCAAAGTGACAGTAATAGCAACCCAGATTTCTAAATGACCAAAGAAGAAACTAATGTCCCCTGCACTAAAGCCAAATGATAGAAATTCTAATAATTTCTTACAAATTTAGAACAGTGGTTCTGTCTTGACTGCAGTTAACATTTATTCAGGGAATCTTGCTTGTATGAGTGACTGCTCATCTAGAGGCTGCAACTCAGTTCTACAACTTTAGAATCTTGAGGATTGGATCAAGTAGCAGTGTTTTCAGAATTCCCCCAAGTAATGCTAAAAAAACAGCCAAAATTGAAAACCAAAGAAGAAAGATCCACTTTACAATTTGCTAGCTAAATAAAAAATATTCTCCCCCAAGAAGTTTAGATTACTTCAAGAGTATTATTTTTACCTTGGAGAGTGGTTGGAATTTACATTAGATTATCTTTGATCATGCAACCTTTTTAGTTGTCCTTTTTCTCTTGTACAACAAAGCATGGAGTCCACATTTATTATTTCATACTGTAGGCTATGTGTCTGTCCTGTAGTAAAAGAACAATGCAAGTATGGTGGAACATGCCTGTAATTAGGACTCTGAAAGGTTGAGACAAGGATTGCAAGCTTGAGCCCATCATGGGCAACTTAGCAAGGCTGTCTCAAAAAGAAAAACATTTCTAAGGCAGAGAGGATGGAGGTAAATGTGAAAGTTTTGGGTTCAATCCCTTGTTACTACACATACACACACACACACACACACACACACACAGGAAAGGATTACAGTTTACAGTTCTGGCATACTATAGCCAACACAAAGACAATTTATTAAAGTTGTATTTAAAGAAAATGTATAAAGGAGAGAGAATTAAACTAAATGTTATTATGCCGCTGTTTCATATAAATAGTATAAAAATTTGCCATCAATTTATATTTTAAGTGTGTGTATTTCTCTGACTTATTTACATTTCAATTTTTATTATAAGTTGTTTTCACAACCATTATTGAACTGCTCTGCTATTCATTCATTAAAATATGTGCTTAAAACAAATAGTTTATGATTAACACTTGTCAAAAAAGACAAAATCAGTAAT
>NW_004524685.1:2897109-2901777 GCF_000260255.1 Octodon degus | reverse complement strand
AATTATAAGTTACCCTGAAATTTTTGGAAACTAGGAAAGACTTTACCGGGGATTGAACTCAGGCCCTTGCACTTACCAGGGAAGCACTTATTCCACTGAGCCATCTCCCCGGCCCAGGAAAGACATTTTTTACCTGCCTTTTATTTTTTTAAGAAAATAAAAAATAATTTAAACAACGTTAGAAATGATACAGAAGAGCCAGCCAAATAGCTCAGCGGATTAAAGTGCCTGCAAGCAGGTACAGACAGGGGCAGAGGGTTAGATCCCCTGGCCTGCCATGCCAGTCCCACCCCTGGGGTGTGTTGAAATGGCAATTGAGACTGGGCGAAGTGGCACACGCCTATAATCCCAGCTCTTGGGAGGCTGTAAACAGGCAAATCACTATGAGTCCGATCTAGTAGTGAGACCTTGTACATACACCCTGTAGACCCTTCCCTGAATACAAAAAAAGAAATGATACAGAATTTCATTAAACAAGATGGTAGGAATTCAGCAGTGATTGTTACAGTGAATATTGTCATCATATTAGTTGTTCAGATTACCAGATATATGCATGCAAATTGAAATGACAAAAAAGAAAAAAATAATAAACATTGATCTTCCTTTCAGTAGACCAGTAGAAATCAGCAGTACAATTGTCCCAGCTATCCTGTATATATACATATATATTTTTCCCATCCCTTCCTTTCTTTTCTTCTCTCCCTCATCCCTGTTGTTCTTCCCTTTGAACAGATCCTTTCCCTTTATATATTGGGTTTTGGGTTTGGGTTTGGTTTGGGTTTTTTTGCAGCACTGGGAATCAAACTTGGGACTTTGTACTTGCCAGGCAGGCGCTTAGGCCACTGAGCTATATCTGTTTCTTTAAGGACTCCTACCTTACAACTGCTTCCCTTTCCAGGCCCAAGTCACTCACGCCTCACCCCCACCACCATGGGAAGCCTCCCATGATTCCCTTGCTTCCCCACTCACTGAAGATTTAATTTTCTGTATATTTAGATGTATTGTGTCGGGGAGATGGCTCAGTGGAATAAGCACTTCCCTGGCAAGCGCAAGGGTCTGAGTTCAATCCCTGGTTCCGCCAAAAAAAAAAAAAATAGAATCACCTACATTGATTATTTTACCAGCATCTTTGTGTCCTTATTAAATTGTTTTGTTTTTCTAATTGAAATGTTAAATTCCCGGGGCTGGGTAGATAGCTAGGCAGTTTGCAGTTCCACAGTCTAAGCGCCTGCCTGGCAAATGCAAGGACCCAAGTTCCATCTCCTGCGCCACATGTCATGGTGCCCTGAAACTAAGTGTGGTGGTGCACACCTGTAATCCCAGAGCTAGGGAGGCTGAGACAGGAGGATCACTACAAGTCTGAACTGCATAGTAAACCTGTATCAAATAAATAAATGTTTTATAAAAGAGATGTTAATTTCCTAAGAGCAGAAACCCATGTGCGTAGAGTAGCATCTAACATATATAGGTCCTTAATAAATCCAGTCTTTGTTGAAGGAATAAATGGAATAAATGAAAATCTTTAGGAAAAATTTATGGGTGTCCATCTTTTAAGGTACTAAATGAAAATTTTTCTTCGATTTGTCTTTATAGATGATATTTAGTTGGTTGCATTGCCTTTCTCATCTTGATAAGTGCTCACTTTTTCAGGGAGATTCGTTGTCTAACCAGTGCTTAGTAGACTTAACATGTAAAAGTTAGTCTATTCTTCTGTAAGAGATCCACTGCTTAGATTTTTGAGGGATCTGTAAAGAGTACCAGTTGTTTGCTAACAATGCATAGTTTATAGACCTAGGTATCAAAGTTTGCTTTCTGTCTATTGCGCTATGCTCAGTAACAGTACAAGGTAGGTTTTGGAGTTTAGGCAGTAGCTTTGGAACTGTTCTCATTTCTATTCACTGGGTCAGTTTCTGAAAGACCTAAGACTTAGCAAAAGCTATTAAAGCTGTTATTTCTAACCATCACCAGGGCTTTCCATGTGGGTGGTAACCAGAAGCATTAGAATAAAGAACCTTCAGCCAATGTGCTAAGATTTGAAAGTACTAGGCCAAGAAATTGGATATTGAAAGAAAAAATAAAACTCTGAAAATAAAGAAGAAATTTTTAAAGAGAGGGAAAGAGACAAGGTGAATATTGTTTTGTTTGACAGAAATGAGTCATAGCTGAGCATAGAATTAGTGTTAGTAATGTACCCACATCAAGATGGGGAAACTGCATTTTCTGGTGGAAAAGAACGTATGATCAGCCTGAGTCACTGCCTCTAACATTTAATTAAAAAGAATCCTGAAGTTCCATAAGATCCACACAGAAATCTTTCCTGTTTATTATTGTATAAACAGTGCTACCATTCCTCAAACGATAACACATTAAATGTAATAGAAATTGATATGTTGAGTATTTTTAAAGGAACTTAAGGAGTGAGGTATGGTAGCACACACCTGTAATCTCAGCACTTGGGAGGCTGAAGCAGGAAGATGGCCTTGAGTTTAAGGGCTGCCTGGACTACAGAGTAAGACCCTGTATCAAGAAAGCAGAAATTAGTTAATTAATTATCTTCTGAATATGAATAGGATATATACCAAAAGTTAGTCTGTAAATTATTGTTGGACCACATCCTGAAGAAACAAATATTTTCCCTAAACTGTCGCATAAACATCATGGGTATGCTTAAAGGGCCAATAGTAGCCCTTTTCCAATTTTAAATAATGCCAGCCCCTAAACAGAGTAATTTACATGCATTGTCTTCATTCTTAAAGCACTGTAAGATAGGCCCTGTCTCTTTTATGATAGAAGATAGTAAACAAAAATATTCTTAAAAGCTTGTTCAGATTACACAGCAGTGCCATTAGGATTGGAATGTAGATTTAAAAATTAACTCCAAGCTCTTAGTCTATGCTGTCCTATTTTTATATGTAAGAAATATTTGCATATTTTACATACCATATACTTTAGTGCTGGATTTTCTATAATATTCACATTGTACATTGCAACAAAACTAAAGATACCTGATAACTGTAAGATAAAATATTACTGCTATTGCACAGGTGTAGATCACTTACCACAGGGGCAAAAAAAGCGTTCATAAGAAGTGGCTTACACTCAATAAAATTATTTTTAAAAAAGAAGTGGCTTATTGTACGGGGGATATAGCTCAGCAGCATAAGCACCTGCCTGCCAAACTCAGGGTCCTGAGTTCAATTCCTGATACCAAAAAAAAAAAAAAAAAAACAAAAACCCACAAACCTGGAACAAAATTATTTGTATGTTCAGAATTGTTTAGATTTGAGTTTGCCTTTTGTTTATTGATTCAATTTCCCAGCATTTGTCTAAAGTATATTTTATTTATTTTTTAATCATAACAGTTCACAGAAGAAAAGCTTGGCCAAGCAGAGAAGACAGAATTGGATGCTCACTTAGAGAACCTCCTTAGCAAAGCTGAATGTACCAAAATATGGACAGAAAAAATAATGAAACAAACTGAAGTATTATTGCAACCAAATCCAAGTAAGTAACATTACCTCTTAGCTACCTTAAGTACTGTTAATGAGTTTTTAAATGTTAAAAATGGACTTTATTGTGGCTTCAAGATCTATGAGTTTTACATATCAAAACTAAAGGACAAACAGTATATGCTTTCGTTTTCTTCCCTAGTGCTATTATGATATGACCATGTTGCAAAGTTCCCTAAACTTATTTTAAGACAGTAACATGATTCAATCTATGTGTCATTTGTTAGAATAAGGTTCAAAAATAAGCCTGTCCTACCTTGAGTGGGACTTGTTGTCTTTGGATGCCATATGATATTTCTTACTCATTTAAGGCATTTTAAATTATATACCATCACCAAATGTGGTGGCTCACACTTGTAATCCCAGCAGTCCAGAGCTTCAACCTGGTAGATTTGTGGAAGTTTGAGGCCAATCTGGGCTACATCATGAGTTCAAGGCCAGCCTAATTTACGTAGCAAGACCCTGTCTCAATAAATAAATAAATAAGCAAGGATCACACTTTTTAAAAGTAGTAAACGTTTATCCTCTTGTTCTTCTGTATCCAAAAGTGCTCACATGTATAACCTTTTCTATGGTGTGTTGTTTGGAATTAGCAGATAAGCTCATTCATGATGGGTTAACAGAAGAATACAATACAGTTCCCATGTAGTAAAATAAAAGTTTTTTTGGTTATTGTTTGTGCCATTGTTCTAAAGTTAGGCGGATTTTGTTTTTTAAAGTGGATTTTGATTGGTCAGACTGACCCTTTTTTTTTTGTAAGCCCTATTGTTTTTAGTGCTTGATTTTTTTTTTTCCATTAGCTAAATTTTTCAGAAATGTTACACATATATATGTGTGTATATTTATATACACACGTACATATATGTATTACTTTGTAGAAGAGCTGACTGCCTTTTTAAAGGTTTCATGACCTTTTGAGTGACCTATTGAAACAAAGCAGTTATTTACTAATACACCAAACATCCCATTAACAGTAAAACCAATTTGTGCTTCATGTTTAGACCTTTGACCTTTTTTTTTTAACTTTGTTTTGAAATCAATCATTTAACTTAAAGGATCTTTTAAAAACTTTGCTTTGGGGCTGGAGAGATGGCTCAGTGGTCTAAAGCACCTACTTGAAATCAAGCTTGGCAAAGCACAGGGACCGCGGTTCAATCCT
>NW_004524685.1:2881908-2889379 GCF_000260255.1 Octodon degus | reverse complement strand
CTTAATTCATTGAGAAGAAAGAGGAGGACTAACAGTGTTTGGACAGAATATCCTGTCTGCTTCTTGTACTATGGATAACCACTAAGAAGATAACAATGTACAATGTATTGATTATCAAAACTGTCCAATTAATCAGCTGTGAAACTGTCTCATTCATATTTATTTCTAAATAAAAATAAAGAGAAATGTTAAGGATATAATTATTCCATTTTTGTGTTGTCCAGTGTTGAGATACATTTGCATTCATTCTCAACTGTTAACACTGAAATCTATAAAGTTCCTGGAATGATTGTGAAAATATACTACAAAATATTACCATAGGGTAGTAGGTAGTCATTTAGTTAAACTGGACCTAAAAGCCTAGTTATGGGACGTATATATTTGTGGCTCTTATGTTTTATTTTTTATCCACTTCTAGCAATTTATTATCTTCTGCTGGTTTTTACTGTATGTTCTAAATGAATATCGGCCCCTTAAGCCTTTATTTTTTCTATATAGAAAGAAAGGAAACTACTACAAAATAAGAGACTGGATTTGGATGCAGCAAAAACCAGACTAAAAAAGGCAAAAGCTGCAGAAACTAGAAGTTCAGTAAGTAGTTTTTTGCTTTTTGTTTTTCTGATAGAAAAACATATTAGGTCAGTATTTCAAAATTGGTAAAATATTTTAATGATATACCGTGTAAGATACAAACTATAAGAATAGAGTTTGACTGTAGGATCTCAGTTTTGTGGTTTTAAACAAATTCATCAGAACTTACACATCAAAAAAAAAAAAAAGAACTTACACATCAGAGTCATTGAAGAGTACTCATATCGAAATAGTATGCAGCAATACAGCAGCTACTAAAAAACAGATTAAGTCTCCTAAAACTGTGTCATGTTCTTTAAATATCACTAGTGGTGATGGGATATGTCTTTTTAAGATAGCTATATTGTTATGGTTTGCATCTAGTTGTCCCCTCCAAAGCCTCATGCAGTCATGGAGCCACTTCTAGAGTGTGTGATTGATTCTTGATTCAGTGCTGGGGTCATGGGGTACCCTGGGACGGATACTCTGCATACAGGTGTAAGGAGGAGGGAGAGGCTAGCTAGCTGCTGGAGCTGCTGCCACTCCCTTTGCTCTTGTTCTTTGCCACTGCCATGAGTGGCTGCTCTGTGCCACCATGTGCCACTGTGCCTTGGAGCCAGCTGGGTGTGGACTAAAACCTCCACTGACTGAGAACTAAATAAAACTTTGCTTTCTTCATTTTGTCTATTGAGAATTTTGCCCCAGCAACAAAAAAAGAGTAACTGAGACATACATCATGTTTAGAAATAACAGACACAAAGATACTGATTAGGATGTGAATGGCTCCAGTATTTGTATGTAGCTTAAAAATTTAATGAGGGGCTGGAGAAAGCTTGGTGGCATAAGCGCCTGCCTGGCAAATGCAAGTTCTGAGTTTGATCCTGAATACCAAAAAAAAAAAAAAAAAAAAATTAATGAATTCCTTTTCAGGAATCATTTGACCCAAACTGATGAAAGAATTGTCAGGCTGGAGAGATAGGTTGGCAGGCTAAGTGCCTGCCTGGCAAGCACAAGGACCTGAATCCAATCTGTAGTACTGCATGTAGCACCAGTCCTGGAACCCCAGGTGTGCTGGGTCAGCCTGGAAACAGTGGCACACACCCATAATCCCAGCACCAGGGAGCCTGAGACAGGAAGATCATTATAAGTCTGAGCTGTATAGCGAGACCCTGTACCAAATAAATTAGTAAAGATTAAAAAAGAATTGTCATTAGGAAGACTATTCAGACAGTGACAGCAGGGACTCCTGGGTGACTATTTTGATGGGAAAGAAACACATAAATTGAGTATAAATGCAATGATTCTGTGATTTTATATATAATTTTCTTACAATATTTTTATGTATGAGCTTTTTGTTTTTATTTCTAAGGTTGAAAAGATTAATCAGATTTGAATTGGAACACTTGGAAGGTTGTATAATACAAACAAATGTGTATTTGTGAGTGCTAGCTAGCATTCTTTTCTTTCCTTTTTTTTTTTTTTTTTTTTTTTTTTTTTTTTTTTTTTTTTTAGCGGAACAGGGGATTAAACTCAGGCCTTTGCACTTGCCAGGGAAGCGCTTACTCTACTGAGCCATCTCCCCAGCCCAGAAGTTAGCATTCTTAATTTGATCGAAGGAGGGCTACGTTTTACAGAGAGGCTTAATATTCCCACTGCCCTCTACTAACTTCCCTACTACTACCACCATCATGCAGCACTGCCTTAATGAGTGTGGAAAATGAAGTCTAAACTGATAACTTGATGCTAGCAGTATCTCATGATATTACCCCAACACCTTTTTTGAGCAGAATAGTATTTTTTAATAGGATTCCTCTTTTGGAGATTTTGTGTTAACTGCTGCTGGAAAAAGAACTGTTGTTGGTGCAACACTAATTCTACATTTATTAATACCAAATTCAGTTTCATTTCAGTTTATCATGACATTATTAGCATAACTTCACTAAGTAAACTGCACAATTAAAACTTTAAAAATGAATACTGTAGTTGTAAACAAATCCTAATCTAATTCACTACTTTTCAATTGTTAGTAAATTTGTACAGTAAAATACTGAAAGGGTAAAGACCAAAATGTGTAATAGATACTGGAAAACAGGAAGAAAATGCGCAAATGGGTAGGGGAACAAAGGAGGGAGGAGGTGGAAAGGAAGAAAGGGAGAAGGAAAAATAGGAAACAAAAGTTTTGTAAACAAAGAGGGAAGATTTAAGGGAGAGAAGGAGATTGAGGAAGAAAAGAATGATAGATCTTGTTTCCTATAATGAATGTGATCACTGTATAAAATAATGCCAGTAAAATTAATTATATATAAATTGGTTAAGATACCAATTTTCTAAATAGAGGAACAGATAAAAATCATTTGTAAATATTTCAACTAGAATAGAATCTTACTATTTAGAATGCCTGTATGTGCTCAGTGATTATTATGAAATAAAAATAGTTTAAATTTTACCACAACTGAGTTCAATCCCCAGTTCCACCAAAAAAATTTAAAAAAAAAAAAAAATGTAGCACGAAACATTTGTTTAGCAAGCACTGTTAGAGGAAATAGAATGGTAGTCTGCTCTTTCACCTGGAAAGTGCCAGGAAGCACAAAGTCATTTGATTATTCTAAACTGTTACAAATTATTTTACTGTGGCTATTAAGATATATAAGTAGACAAACTGAAAAGTTAGTTATTTCATACAACTAAGATGTTGGCTATTCCGTGGTGTGTATTTTTGAGGACACAATTTTTTTTTCGTGAGACTTTATGTTTATAATTAAAATTACAGGACCAGGGAGATAGCTCAGTAGAATAAGTGCCTGCCTGTCAAGCTCAGGGTGCTGAGTTCAATACCTGGTACTGCAAAAAAATTAAATTAAAATTGTTCAAGTTACATAACCGAGCAATTTCATTTATGTGCTTTTCTAGCATTTTCTGTATTATATAATAAAAACTTCATAACCAAATATTAAAATGTTAGTCTAGACAAAAACTCAAGTTTCCTGATAAAAATATTCAAATTTCTGTTGGGTAAAATATTCACATTTCTTGCCAGGGGTAGTGGCACCTGTCTATAAATCCTAGGTACTCTTTTAAATGTATTTAGTACAGAGTCTACAGGGTCTCACTACACAGATCAGACTTGGAGTGATTCCCCTGTGTTCAGCTGCCCAAGTGCTGCAATTATAAGCGCACACCACAATGCCCAGTTGCAGTCACCCTCTCAGCGCGCCCTGGGGACAGGGCCAGCATGGCACACAGGGGATCGAACCTCGGCCACTATGCTCTGCCTAAGCAGGTGCCACAGTCCACTGAGTTATTTGACCAGCCCTCCTAGGTACTCTTAAGAGGCTGAGGCATGAAGATCAAAAGTTTGCGGCCAGGCTAGGAATTTAGCAATACCCTGTCTCAAAATAAAAAGGACTGAGCTATATCTTAGTGATATCATGCAAAGAATATTTTCATTTCCTTCTTGTCCTTTAAACATTATAGCAGTAAGTCTAAACTACTTGGGATAAGAAAAGTCCTTAGTTTATTATATAAAAATCTTACAATATGTCTATATTTAATATGCCGTTCCTCCCATTTAAACCAGTTATTCCTCTACTGGGAATTTTCCCAGAGGATCTGAAAACATATCATAGGGATATATGTGTGACTATGTTTATAGCAGCACAATTTGTGATAGCCAAATCTTGGAAACAACCAAGATGCCCATCACATGAGGAATGGTTGAAAAAGATGTGGTATTTTTACACAGTGGAGTGTATTATTCAGCTATTAAGAATGATAAACTCGAAGCCTTTATATTGAAGTGGATGCCACTTGAACATATACTCATAAGTGAAATAAATCAGACACACATGTGTAAATATTGTATAGTTTCCCTAGTATAAGAACTCAAAAGAAGAAATACAAATAGAAAGGTAGATTACAAGTAAAAGAAAAGCAGGATCCCGAGGACTAACTAATCAAGAGAGGGAAAGGAGAAGAGCTAGGAAACGTGACAATGCCAAGCCATACAGTTATATGTAGAAGATGGGCAAGGCAATGATCCTGAGAACCTCCAGAAGATTTTTGAATCTAGCAGTTAATTGGAAAGATTCTCACCCTGACTATATATACTGATAACTGTGAACTAAGCAACTGCACTGCAGATGGTAATCTGTAATAGTAGTTTCATGCTTGGAGTGCCTGTTATTCTGTTCTTCTGAATACGGGCTGCTTCTCATGACATGCCAGTTGCTGCTGCGCTGTCTCTTGGGTAGATGATTGTTCAAAAAGAAGAGGGTGGTGAATGAAGGCAAGAGACAGGAAAAAGAGTATAGTGAGACTGTCCTGCTTCAAGGTTGTTTATGGTTAAATTTTTGGACTTACATGTAAACATAAGTATATAATTCTTTTTGCCTGTTTTTTAAAATATATTCTAATATTTAAATGTTTTTTCATCATATTCTGTAGGGAATTAAAGTTCAACATATCAATACTTGATGAAAAAGACCTGTTCCATGTTATGCCTAAGATGTTTGATATTCAGACAGATAGTGAGGTTAAGCTTAACAGCCTAGGTTGTATGGTAGTAACAACAAGCTTGTCTTCTGGATGGTTCACAACCTAAATTTGCAGACTAAAATTAGAGAAAAAGGAGGGCCGCAAAGAAAGCCAACATTTTGGCCCTAGCCTTCCAAGGTAAATTAAGACTCAGGATATATGAGAACTTGTACTGTAACATCGTATAACTCGGTAGTGTCCCAAATTTTCTGATCAAGGAGATTATGGGGCCAAAGAGGAAAGGTATCGATGATGTAGAGTGTGCCTAAGGAGAGTCACATGGAGAGAAAACATTCTCTCAGGCTTTCTCAGAGAGCACATTGGCCAAGCAATGGCCATGACTCATCCACATGGCTGACACTGACAAAGGTTCCACAATCTGAGGTACAGGATCTCAGGATAAATCCTGAGGGGATTTCACTGACCTTCTCAGACCCAAAAGCTACAATTCTTGTTGTATTGGTCCTGCTTTACTTTGGTCTTAACCATCCAGCAGAAAAGTATAAAAACGAAGTATAAGAAGTAAAGCCATGGTGTTATGTTGAGCTGTAGGGGACTCAGGTCAACAATTTCTGACATTGCCAGTCAAATGGAAGACTCAATACTATTATGGGCTACTGGACTCTTTTAGAATATTTTGCTGAGTTTACACACCTATAATATTCAAATAAAGGAACTTAACAAAAAAATGGGATACAGATGAATGTTCATTTTGTATCTGTGTATTCAAAGTGGTTAGGATAGATATATAGTTACATTCTCTTAACGAATAGAGTGATTTGTTCTAATGGTGTTAGAAATAGGATATCAAGTCCGCATCTTGTACAGCAATTAACCACTAGGAAGAATGTATACAATGTGTTAATTATTGAAACTGTCCTACCAATTTGGTGTGAAACTGTCTCATTGCTATTTGTTTCTCAATAAAATTATGGAAAAAAAATATGCCCTTCCTATTTTCTTCTATTTATTTGAATATAGAATAGTAAAAATAAACAAGAAGCATACACTTAATACCTCTTACTTTCTCTTACATGAGAAGCTTAAAGTATAACTAAAGAGCAAACTAAAGTATGGCTAATAAGAAACAGACAGACATCTATTTTGCAAGTAAGAATGGAATTTAGAGAAGGAAAAGGAAAGAACAGGAAAGTGAAAAGTGTATATACCAACTCCCCCAGAAATGTAATCCATACAGCAAAAATGTATGTACCAATAAAAAATTTTAAATTTTTTTTTTTTTTTTTTTGCTTAGACAGTCTTGCTTTGTAGTTCAGGTTGGCCTTGAATTCACTATATATAATAGCCAGGCTAACTTTAAACTTGTAGCAATCCTCCTGCCTCAGTCTTCTGCATGCTGAGATCACAGGCATGCACCACCATGCAGGGCTTAAGAAAAAGGAAACCTCTGGGAGGTTAGGTTTTAGTTTCCCATCTCTCCCTTTACTTTGCAGGTAAGGTCTCATTACATCTCTAAGCTGCCCACTATAGATTCAAACTCAGGATCATCCTGCCCCCACATCCCAGAGTGGGGTCCCCCCCCCCTCTTTTTTGACACATTTCTTGGTTTCCAGCTGGATCTACCCTAGGCTTTGATTGCATTGCTTTATAAATTTACATGAATTATTATGTGACTAGTACTAGTAAAGTTTGGGACATGTGCTTATCAACACTTTTTTTAAAAAATTCATGTACTTCAACCCCTTTCTAAATTCTGAATGAGTGCTAGTTATGTATAAGGTGCTGTATTGAAGAATTCATAAATAATACAAGATCTTTTCTCTCTTCCATTCACAGTCCAGTATAAACTTCTGTGATTTAGTCCTGCTGTTAAAATATCTGCCTGTATCCAATACTGCTGCTCTACTAATTTGTGTTTTACTGGTTAGCTTGTTGAAGAATGCAGACATACTTCTTTCAAAATGAATAAAAATACAGCTTTAAAAAGTTTATATATACAGGAGCCGGGGAGATGGCTCAGTGGAATAAGCACTTCGCTGGCAAGCGCAAGGGCCTGAGTTCAATCCCAGGTTCTGCAAAAAAAATAAAAGTTTATATACACAAAACATGTCAGAGAAGTACAGAGTATGATTCATGCATTTAAATTATAACACCTTTATTAATGTAATCTTTTAAGCTTCCACAAAAAATTTAAGAGTTTAATGGGAAGAAAATAGTGGTTTCACAGTTCTCCAATATTCAGCGATTTAAACTGTGATCTGGGACCATCTAAATGTGATGGAGGGGCTGGAGAGATGGCTCAGTGATCTAAAGCACCTACTTGAAACAAGCTTGACAAAGCACAGGGACCACGGTTGGATCCCGCAGCACCACATGCCAGCCAGCCGCGCCCCCTGGTGGGCTGAGC
>NW_004524685.1:2876532-2881808 GCF_000260255.1 Octodon degus | reverse complement strand
AGAAAAAAATGGCTGACCTGCCTGGAAAGATGTTGTTCGGGATCTTATAAACGTCCGACCCGACTTAATGAGTACCTGGCTAAGCAGCGCTCTTTTGTCCTCGAGAATGATAACGCGTCTAGGTGCAATGTGTGCTTTTGTATAGGGGAGCAACTTGAGGAGCAGGGAAGCATGGCTATTGTGAATCAAAAAACCATGTTCAAGGGATTGGTGATGTTTGAGGATGTGGCTATAGAATTCTCTGAAGAAGAGTGGGAAGGGTTGGACCCTTCTCAGAGAAACTTATACAGAGATGTGATGTTGGAGAACTATAACACCTTCATATCACTGGGACTTGCTATTTCTAAGCCATCTGTAATTTTCCTATTGGAACAAGGGAAGGAACCTTGGATGGCTGGAAAAACAGGATCATATCCAGATTTGCTGTCTTGGTATGAAACTAAAGAGTTGACTCTAAAGAATGGTATTTTGGAAATGGGATCATTAAAATGGGAATTAATGGAAAAAAAAAAAAAAAAAAAAAAAAAACTTTGCTTTGAAACTTCTAATTTTGTACCAGACTTTGCTACAAAAGCAGGTATTATTCCAGCGTCCTATAATATATATAAGTGACACTTTTGCCAACTTCTAAAGTGTTTCCATTACTGGTTCAACTTTGTTTAAATTTTTAAGTGCACTGTGTGAAACTTATGATTATACAGTAATCTGTGTGAGGTGCTTATAAAGAAAGAACCTATTTGACTTAGCTTCTTTGGGGGTTATAGCTTTAATTTATATTTAATCATTGTTTCTGGAGGCTTGAATTTTGTATTTGTCCCTGGAATACTTGCTGTTGGATAGCAATGTAAATTTGAATTTCTTTCATTTTTAATATTATCCTAACCAAAGGTATATTTGACTTTCACTGATTTTCTTTCCTTTCCATTTATACTAGTATTCTGTGATTGCCTTTTTGCATTTTAAACTTGTAATGGTAAAATTTTCTGAGTAAATGCATGCTCAGAGATGCCACCTGCACATATCTTTGAACTTTAAACGTAAGTAAACTGAAACCAAATCTTCATTTTGCTGATCTGTCTAGAGACTACTCCAAGTCTGAATCTATCTCTTAAGCTTCTGTACCTATATTTAGACTCTCTGGCAAGTGGTATTCCTGTTGAAAGGATCAGATGGGACTTTTCATTTCACTCAGATACTTGATATCCATGTTCTCTCAGATAAAATTCTCTAATTTTGAAATTATAAAAATATATTGAGGACTGGGATAGAATTCAGCAGCACAGCACCTGTCTGGCAAGCATGAGGTCCTGAGTTTGATTCCCAGTATCAAAAATAAAAGAAAATGGGAGCTGGGAAGATGGCTCAATGGAATAAGCGCTTCCCTGGCAAGCGCAAGGGCCTGAGTTCAATCCTTGGTTCCACGAAAAAAAAATAAAATAAGAAAAAAATAAAAGAAAATATATTCAGAATTTAAAACACTAAAACTAGGCAAAGGCAACTTCACTAAATAATATGTACTATCAATCTTCTTCTGAAGTTTAGAATCCCTTAAAATATTCAAATAATGAATTTAGCTTTATTTAAAAGTATTTTTGTGCCAAGATACTTTATCAGGTTTCTAAAATAAAAGCTTCTTGAGACTGGACGTGGTGGTGCATGCCTGTAATCCCAGCATTTGGGAGGCTGAAAACAAGAGGATCACCAAGAGTCCGATTTGTGTGCTGAGACCCTGTAGACCTTCTACCGGAAAAGTAAAATAAAAGCTTCATAGAGCTATATGACATTCTTAACTATAGATTTCAAAATTAAATATAGAATTACAAGGAGCTGGGGAGGTAGCTCAGTGGTCTAAGTGCCTTCCTGGCAAGCACAAGGACCTGGGTTTAATCCCTGGTACCACATGCCATTCCAGCCCCAGAACCCGGCAGCACTGTGCCTGCCACCAAAACCAGGAATGCTGGCACACACCTGTAGTGCCAGTGCTGGGATGCTGAAAAGAGGATCACGATGAGTCCTAGCTGTGCAGAGAGACCTATACAAAGTAATAGAAGGTTATATTTATTTTAGTGAATGTTAATTTCATCTTTAGGAAACAGTAACGTCTGCAGATCAGAAAAGCAGTCTTTCAGCTAGTTTTGCTTTTTTGAAGACACTGGTAATTTTAATCTTTCTTCTAGATGCCAGAATAGAAGAATTTGTTTATGAGAAACTGGATAGAAAAGCACCGAGTCGGATAAACAACCCAGAACTTTTGGGACAGTATATGATTGATGCAGGGACTGAGTTTGGCCCAGGAACCGCTTATGGTAAGTACAAAGCAAAAGATTCTGATAAGAACTATTCTTACTTTAGATCGCTAATATACAGTAGAATCAGTTTTAATTTTAAGTTTATTGTGTTAAAATTTTAATGAACAGAAATGTAGATGGTCAATGAATTTGAACATATTAATACTTAAACATACTTTTTGAGAGTGCACATCATCTTTAGTTCTAAAAAGTTTAAAAAATTCTCTACCTGTGCTGCCATTGTTCTCACAACATCTTTATTATAACATTGCTTGTATTGTATTGCAGTTATTGTTTACATATGCTTATGGGGGGCTTGTGGGTTAGCTCAGTTGTTTAAAGCGCCTGCTTGGGCAAACTCAGTCAGGTGCAGGGGACTGCAATTCGATCCCCAGTTCCACAAGCTGCACCAGACCTGCCCTTAAGGCAGCCAGAGCTAGCAAAAACCCAAAATTTCTTCTACATATGCCTGATTTTTGTAAAGCTTTCCTGCAGGCTATTGTCTATTAAAGGTACTTCATACACAGTCAATGTTTGAACAAATCACTAGTGTTTCATTAAAATTTTCAAAAATGTCAGTGCCCTCAAAAATTTTAGCAGTTCTGTTTATTTAAATTGCATTTTATTTGTTTTCCTTTTACATAGTTCATATTTTCTATGACTTATAGATAAGCCAGATTTGCTTACTGTTCTTTTTAAACGTATAACCCTGAATTCAAAGTTATACATCTTTATTATTGAGATTCATTTTCTTGTGATACTATTTCACATTTCTTTAGCTGCCTTCCCTTGTTTATGGCCAATTTTATTAAGACTACTTCAAGAAATTGGTTCTTATTTCACTACTAAGTAGTAGGTAAGATAAATGAGTTTCCACAGGTACTACTTATTTATGAAATAGCTCCGCTGTGATATGAATTTAAAGTTTTAGTAGCTTTTTTTTTTTTTAAAAAAAAACATATATGGTTGTTTCAGAGTCTCACTATACAGCTCCTACTCATGGTGATCCTCCTGCTTGCAGCCTCCCCAGCACTGGGATTAGGCATGCACCACAATACCCGGACTCTGGCCAGACTCTGGCCAGCTTAGACCCCCCTGGGGCTGGTGTGGCATGTGGTACCAGGGATCGAACTGCGATCCCTGCGCTTGCCTAAGCAGGCACTTTAGTCCACTGAACTATCTGGCCAGCCCTAACAGAAGCTAGTCTTGAGAGTCCCTTTATTTTTGTTCTGCTTTTGCCTATGTGCTTGTTCCATTTAAATATTAGATATACATGTTGTTAAATATGGGGTTTTCTTTTTTTTTTTTCTTTTGGCGGAACCAGGGATTGAACTCAGGCCCTTGAGCTTGCCAGGGAAGCACTTATTCCACTGAGCCATCTCCCTAACCCCAGGGTTTTCTTAAAACAGAAACTATAGATACAATACGTGAGATAAGTACGTATAGAAACAGAAGAAAAACTGTTATTTGATCCACTTGTTAAAACAATGTAAACTTTGTATTTTTCTAAATATAGCTACCGTGAATTGTGACCATAAATTATTTTGGTGTATCTGCCTTCTTTAGTCTCATTGGTAAATTTGCCATTCAACTATGATGTAGTTAGAAGTCATCTTAGGGTTTTTTGTTTTTTTGTTTTTTGTTTTTTTTCACTTAGATACTCTTTTATCTTTTTTTTTTAATTTACTTATTTATGTGTGTGTGTGTGTGTGTGTGTGTGTGTGTGGCCAGCTCAGCCCACCAGGGGGCGGGCTGACTGGCATGTGGTGCTGGGGGATTGAACCGCGTCCCTGTGCTTTGCTAAGCTTGTTCTAAGTAGGTGCTTTAGACCACTGAGCCATCTCACCAGCCTGATACTCTTTTATCTTGAATTTGCTTTTAAAATAAATAAATCTACCTTAATTATAATTAATTCTGTTTAATTTTATGAGATAAACAAGTAACTTTTAAACAGATCCTACTGGTAATTTATCTTCATAAGATTGTAATTTTCTGACATTACCACACACTGTTTGTTTTTTTTTTTTTAAAGAAAAACAAACTTTTCTTTGCAGGTAATGCCCTTATTAAATGTGGAGAAACACAAAAACGAATTGGAACAGCTGACAGAGAGCTCATTCAAACATCAGCCTTAAATTTTCTTACTCCTTTAAGAAACTTCATAGAAGGAGATTACAAAACAATTGCTGTGAGTTGGAAAATGTTATTTTTTGTAGTAAAATAATTTAGATTTATGTTTACAGTTTGTAGTGAATAATTGTACTTCATTAAAGTATTTGGTTGTTGCAGGGTCTCACTATGCAGCTCGGACTCATAGTGATCCTTTTGCTTTCAGCTTCCTCAGCACTGGGATTGCAGGCATGTGCCACTGTGCCCAGACTCTGGCCGGCTCAGCCCACCCTGCTAGGGTTGGGCTAGCATGGCAAATGGTGCCGGGGATCAAACCACAGTCTCTGCACTTGCCTTAACAGGTGCTTTAGTCCACTGAGGTACCTCACCAGCCCCTAATTTTACTTCTTTAATGATTATAAGTATAGCAGATTAAAAAACTGAACTGTTTCTGAGTAGGTGCAGTTTCATCAACACATAAAACTAGAACCAAAAAAAGAATCTTGATAACATAACTATCCAATTTTTAAGGAGCTGGGGAGATAGCTCAGCAGCATAAGCACCTGCTTGGCAAGCACAAGGTCTTGAGTTCAATCCCTAGTGCCAGGGGAAAAAAAAAGAGGACAACCCGGGGCTGGCGGGATCCTGACTAGACCCAGAGCGCAGGCCTGGGGAGTGAATGAGATGACCCAGGGCCCTCCAGATCCTGAACAGACCCAGAGTGCAGGCCTGGCGAGTGAGTGAGACAACCTGCAGCCCTCCGGATCCTGAACAGACCCAGAGCAAAGGCCTGGCGAGTGAGTGAGACTACCCGGGCCCACGGGATCCTGAATAGACCCAGAATGCAGGCCCAGCGAGTAAGTGAGGCTACCCGGGCCC
>NW_004524685.1:2840735-2867072 GCF_000260255.1 Octodon degus | reverse complement strand
CACACACACATAAATAAATTTAAAAAAAAAATAAATGTGATGGAAAATATTTCTTCATACGCTTCAAGTAGCACATATTCTCAGCACACTTAAACATGGTTGAAGGCATCATACTAGTACAAAATAGAAATGTTCTTTCAACAGGATAATTGAGGATAGACAGCTTTCATGGGTGGAAATTTAATGAAAATTTTAGCTAATTGGCAGTGATGAGATTTCCTAAATGATTCTAATTTAAAATTAAAGGGCTGGGGAAATAGCTCAGTAGACTAAGTGCTTGCCTGGCAAGTACAAGGGCCTGAGTTCGATCCCTGGTTCCGCAAAAAAAAAAAAAAAAAAAAAAAAGTTAAAAATTAAACACAAGCATTTTTTGTTTGGAAAATTTGAATCTTTAAGATGTAAAAAATGATCTGCTTTTAGTACTTGTTTAGTGTGGCTTTACTGTGCAGAAGAAACTTGCTTCATTCACTGTGTTCATTGGCATAATGTGTTCTTTGTCTTTACCTATGTGTTTAAGCAACTAAACTCAGCCCGCCTTGAAGGAGATAACATTATGGTAAATTTCTCTTACATGCTCAACTTCCTGCATGTAAAATGGCTGAAGGTTTGTTGGCCTTCTGTGTTTTCTACATCTTGAATAAAGTGCCTCCTCTTGCTAATAGTTGCAAGTAAAATTGTTGAAGCTTCGAATTCATTTATGTGTAGGAAAAAATACTGGCTAAAGTGATACTGAACTTGAAAAAAGACTGTATTTCAATTGCCAAATGTATTGATTATAAAAAATACAGATTTTAGAATCATAAATTTATTGTACTAACTTTTTACACTCACTAAAAACCAGTAAGCTAGTACTTCAGATTTTGGATGAAGAAAATTAACATTTACCTCTTTAAAGACAGATAAAGATATACAAATTGATTTTCATCTCTCAGTAGCTCTACCATTTACCTTTTTGTTACTGAAACTCAATAAAGAATTATTTTTTTCAGCGATTGCAGACTAAAATAAACTCCAGTAAGCTATTTTTGCAGTGGCCAGACCTGACCCATTCCACTAATTCAAAATGGTAAATAGTCTGCAGCAAGAACAAAGAATTAAAAATTGTTTTAAGATGTCTACTGTAGGGCTGGCCAGACAGCTCAATGGATTAAAGTGCCTACTTAGGCAGGCTCAGTGACTGGGGTTCATCCCCAGCCATGTTGTGCCAGCCCCACCCCCAGCATGCACTGAGACGGCGTGTGCCTCTAATCCCAGTGCTTGGGAGGCTGAAAACAGGAAGATCACTACGAGTCCAATCTGTGTGGTGAGACCTTGTAGACCTTGTACTAAATACATTTAAAAAGAAAATTATAAAAGCATAGCTAGTGTATTTTGAGCTGCTTGAAGAAATTTTTAACATTAAAGGTTTTTAATTTTAATGAAATATAAGCATAGCAAGATAGATTGTTATGTTACCAGATAAAACTTGGTAGCACTTGGTACTCATAGATACTTTACTTCCACTAAGTGACAAGAAACCTTCAGTATAATTAATAATTGGCAATTAATTGACTTTTATTCCATTACCATTGAACTAAAAATAAACTTTATTTTTTAATCTATCATTATTGAAGTCCTAGCTAAGTTAGGGCTTTTCTTAGCAAGAGAATGCATTTATTTCCATTGTCCTATGTATAGATAAATAAAAAGTATTAGTCATTGCTTATTTAGTGTACAAAACGTAGATTTTCTTTTGTCTTAGGTAAAATATCATAAATGGTTAGCAGGATTTTATTTCCTTCACCAAGTGTTGTTTTACTACTCCTATCATCTGTTTATAGTAAGATATATTTAACTATGATAATTTTAAATTATATTTCAAATTTATTCTTTTCTCCCAAGAAAACAGCTTTATCAACTACATTTGTTGTGTTTTTATTCTTGATTTGTTTTTATGTACTAGAATTCTAGAATTTATACTTGAATTAGAATTTATTTACCCCACCCAAAACTCTCATTTTACGGATGAGAAAACTAGAACATAACAATTTAAGTATTCCCATTTTTTGAAAAATATTATTAGCTTATAAAATTAGCATATTTTAAAACTGATAGTATTGATATATACAAAAGGCACTATTTTGACAATATTGAATATGTTAAACTGCACTGATTCAGTTACTACAACGTTTAACCTGTTAATACAATTCTGGAGAAAGCAGACTATGTCCTTTGAATTAGAATTCTTGTATTTGTCTGACCTAAGTTGAAGAAAATGTTAAATCCCCACTTTCTTTCATGCTGTATACTTTTCTCTACTTTTTAATGCTGGCTAGATTTGGGCAGAGGAAGTAACAAAAGTAAGTAAATTATTACATAACAGACTTATAAGACAATTTAATTGCCATTTATGTAGTAACATTTGCACATATGCTAAATCCTAGATACCTGTTAATCAAGTAGTAATTGTCAGTGCCTTCATAGGAAACAGATTAAATATGTGATTTATTCATTGATAATTTTTTTAAATGACAGATTGTCAAATGTGGCATAGTTAATATCATTAAATAACTGGAGCTTTACCACTAAAGCTATTTTTTGTCACTTGAGCAGAAAAATGTACTTTAATGCTGTATAGCACATACTTAATTTTATAGTTGTCATTATTCTGAATATCCATTATTGTATTATGCAACAATTGGATCCATTGTTTTTGTTGTTTTCCTTTTGTATCAGACTGCTAGCAGTCTCTCTGCTATGTTACCATTTCCAATTTCTGGGCTGGAATATGAAATAATAAAGCAAGAATCTGTAAAGAATAAAATTGAAGCTTCAGTGCAGACTTCCTTCCAATGCTACTTTAATTCTTTGGAAGTCTTTTCATTTATTCTCCAGTTCTAAGGCAAAACCTGACTTCCAAATGGGTGATGCTGGAGTTTGAGGGCAAGTGGTATTTGTGGCCCCTGACTTTAAATACCCTTACAGACTTTGAACTATTTTCCAACATCATAGGATGGCTATTTGTATAGTCTTGTTTCATGCATAGTTACAGAGCCATTGACCCTACAACTTGGATATCTAGTATAATTTTTTTTTTTAAGTATAATTCTTGACCTAGACTCTTATTCCCCTCTGAAATATTTTCATTAACTTATTACATGGTTCTTCTCTGGTTTCTTACTTCTTCCTGAACCTCAAGTATGAAAAGAGGACAGAGCTATAAGGGAGAGAATGTAAATTGAACAAAAAAAAACCAGATGTCTTCCCTTTAGTTGACATACATTTACACTGAATACTTTCTGGCTTGATTCTGCACCTTCTACAAGTTGGGAAATAATCAGTATAATAAATAGGAAGAAAATAATGAAACGTTTATATTGTAGAGATATATAAAGTATTAGGAAAATACATAAAAATGGATTTGATGTTTTTTCTTCTGTAATTTTGTTTTGCTTTTTTGCGGTACCAGGGATCGAACTGAGGACCTTGTGCTTGCCAGGCAAGCACTTATTCCACTGAGCTATCTCCCTGGCCCTATATAGTTTTTTTTTATAATTTAAAAAATCTGTAAACTTTAAAACTTCGTATTCCTGAAATATTGTAATATTTAAGCCTATAATTGATGTAAGTCAAGATTACTGACCAAAATTTCTCTTATAGATTTACAATCCTGTTATCAAAGAACAATAAATTATTGCACATTTTCCAAATTACATCTTTAATGCTTATTGTTTACTTAATGTTATATTGTTATCTAGTCAAAATCAACTAGTCCAGTAACACTAATTCTTAGTAGCTCTTTTCCCTAGAAGTTATACCTAAGTTACAAAGTTAAATTAGGGAATAAGATATTCTGGAGGACAGAATATCAGCTGTTTAATTCATTGTTTTATGTCTTTCTCAGGGTTAGGGCTCTGTGGCAGAGCACTTGCCTGCTATGTTCAAAGCCCTGGGTTTGGTTACCAGCACCACAAATAAACAATAAGCCTTCCTCATCTATCTTTCCAATATATATCATTTATTTCCTGATGAACCTAACTTAAATTTCCTTAGCTTGTCAGATTAATTATGCTCAGTTGCATCTGTCAGAAAAAGAGCTGACTTGGGACCTGCAGCTGTGTTCATAGCCACCCCCAAACATCTACTGAAATATTGAATTTTATCCAAATCTAGATGGCTGACTTCTTGTCCTTTTTTTTCTTGTCCTTATTGAGATTATTTAATTTCATTTTTATTGAGTGCTTTTAGCATTAAACCTTATTTCCACTACAGTCTCAAGCTTCCTGCTCTCTTCTACCTGCTGCATACTTACTCATCTACATTGTGTTGAGAGTTTTAGCCATATTGGCCTTTTTTGCCATTTCTACTAATAGCCATTAAATTGAATGGAACTTTTACAGAGAGACCAGCCTACTTTACTCATGAACTTCTTTTGATTTGCTGCAAATTCTTCTGTTAAAGTCTTTTTTTTTTTTTTTTTTTTTTTTTTTGCGGAACCAGGGATTTGAATTCAGACCTTTGCGCTTGCCAGACAAGCACTTATCCTACTGAGCCGTCTCCCCGGCTAAAGTCATTTTTGTATTCAACCACATAGCAGGGTAGACAGTGCAAAGGTGACACTAAAGTGATTGGTTTTCCTGATGCTTTCTTTGCGAAGACTGTTGATTCTTCTCAGACCTTTTTCTCTGCTTCATTCTAGCATCCAGAGAAGCTGACTTTAACCTTGCTTAAGTATTTTTGTTTTACTCAAATTTAACTTTAGTGCTTTTTTACTGAACAGTTGAAGCTCATGTTCATAAATCCAATCTAGCAGTCAATTTTTAGTCCCTTTTCCCAGGCCTTTTGCCATTGGGGTATTATATCACATATCATATGTCATATCATCTCATATCATATACCATTATATATCATATCAAATCTACCTGCCTTGTGCTCCTTTCTTGACCAGCTCACTAGGTTAACTATTGACATCCAAAGGTGAAGGAAATGGAGATAAAGCATGAAATATGACATTATAATTCAGATCTTGTTGGTCCTAAAAAATGATTAATTTCATTTTTATTCAGTGCTTTTAGCATTAAAACCTAATTTTTAAAATGTTGTAAATAGTATTTACATGGAGAAAAAGCTACTTATGCTAAGAGAGGAGTTAAAAAATCACAGCCTTGTTAACCAAAGGTAACAAAAGGGGGAGTTATTTTCAGTTTTGGGGGGTTTATTTTGTTGTTGTTTTCAAGAAAAGGAACTTCGACCTTTGTGGAGTTTGGTTTTTTTTTTTTTTTTTTTTTTTTTTTTTTTTTTTTTTTTTTGCAGAACCGGGGTTTGAACTCAGGCCCTTGTGCTTGCCAGGCAAGCACTTAATTCTGCTGAGCTATCTCCCTGGCCCTGGGGGAGTTATTTTGAATGAGCTGAATGAGGTTTTATTTTGTTTTTTTTCCTCTCCACTTTGTCAGCAACCTCTCATTAAAAGTTTTAAGATGTTTTATTCCAGTCTTTACTGTTTTTAGAGCTTGTTAATTTTTTGCTGAACTATTTTATCCCAGCACTAAATGGAACGGATGTTCAAAACCAGTGGTGATATCATATTATATACCTCTCTTCCCATTTAACTCCACAGTCAGTTACTTGACATTGCTAATCTGAAATCAGCCATGGCAGTATTATTTTATCATGAAAATCTGAATGTTAGTTAGAAGTGGGGTTTTTTCCCCTTTGAAAACCAGTTTACCATCATTACACTGATTGAAGGTCAGTCATAACTTCTAAGAAAACTTTTAAAGCCGTATAGTTTAGAAAGAAAATGTAAAAGAAAGACATGTAAAATTTAGGGCAAAGAAGTATTTGAAGGAACTGAAGAACTTTCCTTAGCAAGTGTTGGTAACTAAACAAAAGTAGAAATTCTAGGGCTTTACTCTATGAAGTTTCTTGTGTCTGAAATTGAGGATTCTTGTTTTAAAACTATAGTAATAATTGAGAATTTTTAAGAATAACATTATACTTGTGAAACTGTGGTACTCTTGATATCTGAACTGCCCATAATAGGTTTTTGAGGCTCATATGAGTGTTCCATTAAGCTCTGGCATTGACACATCCTTTTGAATCAAGTGCTGGTAAGGAATCACTTCTTTAGATGATGACTAGTGCAGCAAACCTAAGTGAGCAGCTTAAATGTCAGAATCAGGGAATTGCCAGATTGTAATTTGGGATTTGCTTGAGGGATTTTTTTAACTGCCTAAAACAATTTATATATAATGAGCTAAGTCTTCCAGTAAGATTCTAAAACTATGTCCTAATTTAAGTCTGAACAGGAATTAAGAATAACTCAAAGTGAGTTTGATCGTCAGGCTGAGATTACCAGACTTCTGCTAGAGGGAATCAGCAGTACACATGTGAGTATTCATTCATCGAAAATTCATCTGGAACCAAAGATATGTGGAAAAACATTTTAAGTGTCTGCTTGTATCTCAGCTACTTATCCCAGGCGTTCATTGGCTAAACAAAATTTGTTGTACTGCTCACCAAGGTCAGTCTTAACGAGCCTTGTAGTAAGATGCCAGGTACATGATTCTTCTTCATTATAGTGTTGTAGTTTGTGCCCTCTTAGCATACCATTTTTTTAAACATTTATTTATTTATTGTGTGTGTGTGTGTGTGTGTGTGTGTGGCCAGCCCAGCCCACCAGGGGGCGGGGTGGGCTGGCATGTGGTGCTGGGGGATCGAACCGCGGTCCCTGTGCTTTCCCAAGCTTGTTCCAAGTAGGTGCTTTAGACCACTGAGCCATCTCACCAGCCCTAGCATACCATTTTGAAAGCTGAAAATTGACTCTAACTTTCCTTTACAGGCTCATCATCTTCGCTGTCTGAATGACTTTGTAGAAGCCCAGATGACTTACTATGCACAGTGCTACCAATACATGCTAGATCTCCAGAAACAACTGGGAAGGTAGTAATTTCCATTCCACATATTGAAGTTTTTGGGGTTTTTTTCATCATTCATTCATTTGGTACACGGTCTCACTACACAACTTGGACTCGTAGTGATCCTCCTGTCTCAGTCTTCTCAGTGCTGAGATTACAGGCATGCACCACCATGCCCCATTTTGTTGACAGGCATGGAGTGCCTGGGGTTCCAGGGCCAGCATGGCTTGTGGTACCAGGGATCGAACTGGGTCCTTGCACTTGCCAGGCAGGCACTTAGACCCGAGCTATCTTGTCTCTGCAGCCCCTAAAGTTTTAGATAAGAAATAAACTCTGGTGTTTACATGTGGACTGTTAACAAGGGTAGTTGGAAGAATTGGAGCCTTTGTGCTTGCAAAAAATTGAATTGTTTTTGATGAATGTATCAATCTTCTGAGATGAAACAGCTTTTCTGGCTCAGGAAGATATTAAAAGCAGTAAGATAATGTAAGTCCATATTTTTTTAGTAACATAAAGAAAGCTTATAGTGAGGTTTTACATTTCTTTTGCTACTGCATACTTTTTTTTTGCCTTTGGTCACACATAACTGCCCTTAAAAGTTAATTTGTTTGTATGTATCGATTACAACGGTGCCATGGTTCACGAACTTGATTCTCTCCGTGATTCTGCTTGCAAATAACATTGGACCAGAACCAAATCAAATTTCCCTGTAAGGTCAACATTGAACCTAACCATTGAATTTGATTTGGTTCTCATCCAACTCAGTTTGTAACCAGAGTCATGGAGAGAATCAAGCTCATCAACCAAGGTATCACTGTACATATTTACTCAGTAAAGAGGAAGAAAAGTTTTGGAATATTCTGTAAGAACTTGATCCTACTGACACAATTGTTCTGACTTTGGTAATATACTTTAAAGCAAATGACAATATATAAAATGCATAGCTCAGTCATTTTATATTCTGGAGTTACATCAGCAAACAAAACAGGCAAAACGTTTATACCCTTATGTAGCTCACATTGTAAGGCAGTATGGGAAATAACAGGGCAGATAATGATCTCTGCTTTGACAACATTTAAAGTCTAGTAGGGATACAAGCCATAGCTCGACAAGGAAAGGGTAGGTTGGATATTCCCCGTAAATTAAAAAATGTTTGTAAAAATTCTGGAGGAAAGAGAGTGACAGGTTCAGGCAACTGATGGTACGTAGCTCTTCTAGTCAGATCATAATTGGTGAAGGTAAGAATACGGAGTACTAGACGAAGCTAAAGGATTTAGGCAGGCTCATGCCCTGAATGGGCGTAAGAGTTAATTATAAGGAGTTTAAATTTATATAATGATTAAAATAGGAATGATATCTGCCATTTGAAGGAAGAATATTGTTTAAAGGAATAAGATATTTAAAAAGTCAATTGGTGACATTGTATGCATATTAGTCCTTCAAAACTAGACCTAGGCGGAGCTGGGGAGATGGCTCAGTAGAATAATAAGTGCTTGCCAGGCAAGTGCAAGGGCCTGAGTTCAATCCTCAGTTCTGAAAAAAAAAAAAACACTAGACCTAGAACAAAATGAGGCACAAGGCAAGTTTAGATCTTAAAAATGAGTTGAAGCTTCTAGTTATTCTGAGACCAGACTCATGGAAAGAATTAAGTTCTTGAACCAATATACCATTGCATTTGATTTTCATTAGTGGTATTCATACCTGAAAGCAGAATACCACTATAATCCCCATGTTATTATAACTATTTTAAGTAATACAGCAAACTTGAGGAACCAGTTTAAATATCAGAATCAGTGAATTGCCAGGTTATAATTTGGGATTTGTCTGAGGGATTTTTTTTAACTGCCTAAAAGAATTTATATAAAATGAAGTAGCATCAGCCAGATAGCTCAGTGAACTGAAGTGCCTGCTTAGGCAGAGTGCAGCGGCCAGGGTTCGATCCCCATCATGCGGTGCTGGCCCCACCTCCTGGGCATGCTGAGACAGAGATTGAGACTGGGCGTGGTGGTGCACACTTATAATCCCAGTGCTTGGGAGGCTGAAAACAGGAGAATCACTGTGAGTCTGATCTACATTGTGAGACCCTGTAGACCCAGTACTAAAACATAAAAAATAAGATAAAATGAATTAAATCTTCCAATAAGATTCTAAAACTGTCCTAAATTAAGTCTGATCAGGAATTAAGAATAACTAAAAACCTCAAAGCAAGTTTGATCATTAGAGTTCCTTTTCAGGTTCCTTTTTAGTCATTAAGAAATCCTCACTCTTAGCAGTAATATGTAATATTTAAATGGTTTTTTGCTGATTTTTTTAATTTATTAAAAAGGAAAAGAAATTAATTAAATATACTAATAGAAGGTTTTGGCAGTTGTTTTAAGGATAAGCCAATTTTTACTGCCGGGGAACAGCCATTATGCTTTGTTTTTGGCTTTTGTTTTTGGTTTTTGTTTTTTAGTTTAAATCACTGTCATAAAGAGGAAAACTTTAAAACAAGTTTGCAAAGATTTATATCTGAATAACACCTGAATTGGGCCAAGAGGAAAGTAGAAACTATATAGCATAGTTTGTCAGTAAATATTAGCAAATTATTAGCATCTGTTAATCTTTCAATGCAGAAATTGGAAAAAGGCAAATAGTGCCACCAAGTGGTAGCATCAAGGAAGTAGCTAACCAGCTGTTTTCTTCTCAACAGTTTTCCATCCAATTATCTTTCGAACAACAATCAGACTTCTGGGACTCCAGTGCCGTCTACTTTGTCAAATGTAGTTGGCTCTTCGGCCATGGCTTCACCCAGCGGCCTAGGAATCACCCCTCCTTCCAATGTCACTGACCTCAAGGAGTCAAGTGGCAGCAGGAAGGCCAGGGTTCTCTATGACTACGATGCTGCAAACAGTACTGAGTTGTCCCTGCTGGCAGATGAGGTAAACAGTGCGGGTGTGAGAAGTATGTCGTGAGTTGGCAGACCTTCTGAATGGTCATCTGCAAAGCAAGCTGCAGCCTCTTATTTAGGCTTTGCCAGGAATGTTGCATGGATTTCAGATGATTATATTGCTATTTTATTAAATCTAATTATTATTCTTTAATGTAATTGAACATCACAGAAATATTTTAAACTTTTAACCACTAAATAACTTGATATATAAGCTCGATAATGTTTAAAGTTTTCAACAATGAATAGTTTAATCCAATTTGTTTGTTATGTGTTTATTTTTTAATATAATTAATGACTTGAAATATCTTACTTTGTAGGTGATCACTGTGTTCAGTGTCGTTGGAATGGATTCAGACTGGCTAATGGGGGAAAGGGGAAATCAGAAGGGTAAAGTGCCAATTACCTACCTAGAACTGCTCAACTGAATAGGTGGACTATGAAAAACCTGCTCATCATGACGTCGTATTTATATATAACTCTAAATAAAGCAGGTTTAAGTATCTTCCATGGTAATGTCCTAAAAGACTGGAAAACAAAAACCAGCCATCAGAAACCAGCCCTTCTGCCAATAAAGTTGCATGGTAAATATTTCATTAAGATTTTGTTAGCGCTTTCATGCCAAGAATGTTTTCTTATAAAATTCTCTTTCTACTGAGATTTCACTAATAAGCTGCTTCTACTTTTGAGCCCCAACTTAAAGCAGAAGAACTGTTTTCTACTGAATTTTTCATTAACTGAAAGTTTTTCTTTTATGTAAAATAAATCTATTGTGAATTGATATCAGTGACTCATTTATTAGGTATAATTAATAGCCAAAGACTAAAGTTAAAATTTGATTTCAACTTTTGGTTTAAAAAAGAATTGTAGGGCCGGGGAGATAGCTCAGTAGAATAAGCACTTGCCTGGCAAGCGCAAGGGCCTGAGTTCAATCCCCAGTTCCACCAAAAAAAAAAAAAAAAAAAAAAAAATTACAAGGCATAAGTCTTTTTTGTGAAGAAAATCATGTTTTTGAACGCATCCATGAACGGAAATGCAATTGTATCATTTGTACCTTGTCCAAAAGGAACCAGATGACTTCAATATGATGTTTTAATGGGTTACTTTTTAGGGTTTTTTTTTTCTTTTTTTATGTATTTTTTTATTTTGAGACAGAGTCTCACTATATAGTCCAAGCTGACTTCAGACTCTCAGCACTCTTCCTGATTCATCCCCCACCCAAGTGCTGAGATTGCAGGTGTGTGCCACCAGGCCCAGCTACTTTTTTAGGATTTGGGGTTTTTTGAGACAGAATCTTGCTATGTAGTGTAGGCTGGTCTTGAAGTCATGTATGTAGTCCAAGCTGACCTTGAACTCACAGTGGTTCATCTGCCTGCCTTAGTCTTCCAAGTGCTGGTATTGTGTATGCACAACTGTGCCTGTTTTCCTTTTAAAACACTACTGAATTTTTTTTTTTTTTAAGAACAACTAGCCTTTGAAAAGCATTACTATATTTCCCTGATACTGTTGTATTTAAGCATCTAAAACAAGTGGCACAAATTCAATTCAAATTTTTAAGAGTATGATAATTTAATAATACATAATCAAAATTTGATTCATTGAGGACATACTGCAATACAGTAAAGATTTGTTATCAAACAACTGATCTACATAAAATTAAGAATGAAACTATATTCACTATAAGTTATATACAAACAGACTTGGTCACTTGTGGCTTATTAGTAAAGATTTGAAAATTTATTAATGAATATAGTTTATCATGATCAGGATCCCTGGATATGAAGCACAAAGTATTATTAGTAACAAATTCGAAGCTAGAAAACTTCTATTTAAGCCAATGCTGTGAGTTAGCAATATATAAATCAGCAGATTAATAACTTTTGTTTTAGGACTTCTCATTTATTCAGCAGATACTTTCTTGATTAACTGGGGGTGACACCATGAACAACGTGCAGAGTCCTTGCCCATGTAAAGCTTAAAGGCCAGTACAGGATGCAGAACAATAAAGCAATTACCCTGTAGCAGAATTAATGTTCTGAAGGAAAAATAAAGGGCACCATGTTTGGGAATCACCTCAGAGGAGTGAGAAATGGTTTGAGATGAAAGTGTTCAAGGTAGAAGGAAAAAGATGTGCCAGGCCTCGAAACAAGTACAGAAGTAGCGCAGCCTGACTGAAGCATGAAGTGCAAAGTGTATTTCATTTTTTCAGGAAATGTTAATCTATCAAAATGATTTTCAGGGTATTTTTAACAATTAATATTTAAATACCATTTTTAAATCCTTTTTGTTAAGAGCTCCTAGTAAGAGTTTAGTAAACATGTTAATTTTATTTCACTGTCCAAACTGTAACTGGAGTTGTTACCCTTTGTTTCTGTACTATAAGACATCCTCTGAATTTTGTAGTTGTATAGGACGCTTTCACTCCCTGTAAATTGCCATACTTCAGGACCCCCAAAGCTGCCAGGCTGGTTAGTTTTCAATGGAGTCAAGTACGTAAAGCCTTTTTGTTTTCTTTCAAAGTATGTTTCACAGCCTAGAATACCAGCTGCCTTGTAAATCTAGATTTAGGCTTTGAAACATGATACAGAAATTCAGGTCAATGTAAACAGCAACTTTAAATTAGGTTTGTGGGAAGTAGATTAATAAAGGGAAAAGAGTGTTGGTATTGAAGTGAACTAAGTGGTCCTCGTTTCATATCCAGCCATCCTCACATACTCTTGGAGCATCCACTCAGACATAGCACACCGATGACATGCTATTTCCTTGTTATGAAATGGAGCTAATTATATCAACATGGATTGTTGCGAGATAATAGAGCAAATGTTGTGTTAAGTTTTTTTTTGTTTTGTTTTGTTTTGTTTTTAGGGAAAATCTTGGCATGTAGTAAACACATTCTCTCTAAATATCAGTTTCCCCTTATTAGCCTGGACCTCTCCAGACTACGTAGCTGGCTGTGTACAAGAGAAGCCTCTCACATCCATACTTTGTTCACTCCCTGTCAGTTCTGTTCTCCAGCATCTTTAAGTCAGACCCAGATCTGGGTTTAACCTCACCACAGTCAGTATGCATTTTATCAGAACCTTCCGCTTTCTACCAGATGAATGTTGATTATTGAAGGCTACTATACATTACAGGATGCTATAATGTTAAAAGGTTCAAAGGCTTCTTTTGCCTTTGTCTTCCACAAATCCAAGATACATAGATTGTTTTAAGATTGTTGTTTATTTCAGCAGGGTTTTGTTTGCTTAGACAGGATGGTGATTGCTGTTTTATTTTGCTTTTGGCTTGAATTCATAGGTTTAATTCTACTCAGGTAATGCTCCAAAACGATTCTTGCACACGGAAGTAAAGTTTGGGAAGCCTCTTTTACGGTACAGTTCAAAATTATTTAAACTCTGTGCCCCTGAGCTTCATCTAAAAGTACATTAATGTGAGGGTACATATATGAATGGAGTAATAAACTTGGAAATATTTGTAGGTTCTTTTATCAACAAAAAGTAATTGATTGGATTGTAACTACGTTTATCCTTAATCTGACCCATAAGGTCATAGTGTTAGAAATTTTTATGTGGTGCTAATCAAAAAAAGTCAGACTATAGAAAATGAGGTCCCAAATATGGGCTTATGTCTGTCTTGGACAGCATTGGAAATGAATCTGGGGCCAAGATCCTCTGTCTGTTGTTATCCTTCACCAGAAAAGGAAGCTGGTGTTGGGAGAAAATTTATGAGCTCTACTGGAGTGTAAAAAGGTTTGGAGGTCAGGACAAGAAACAACAAGCTTGTCACCCCAGGGAGACCCAGCTTATTTCCATAGTTTCTCAACAGGATGCCTGAAAAAGTTTCATCCCTTTCTACTGAATCTCTGAAAGTGGATAATATTGCCGTAGTTGGACTTCAGACCAGAGGGAGGAGCTGTAATGGAGAAATGATCTCTGGGCCAGTGTTGCCTCCAACACCTCTGGATGATCAAGTGCTCCTACCTCCTGCTGTGACTCAAGGCAGGAAGGGAATTTCTCAGCCACACCTGTCCTTTCTCCCACTTCATCCTGATTGGGAAGTCTGCTCAGTAGAGCAGTGGTTGTCAGAGTTTGAAACCCCAGAGCAGCAATATCTGTATTGCCTGGAAAGTTGTTTAAAATGTTATTTATCATTTTCTAGTATTTGTTCTTTATTTATACTCATCTTTTTTCTTCAAGGGCCTCTAGAACTAGTCTTTGTTCTCCGTGTAATTGATTTTTAAGTGTTTAAAACAAAAATCTTCTGTACTGTGTTCTAACACAAATAATTGTAATTATTTTTATAATTTATTTGTTTAGTAATATCTATCACTAGAATGTAGGCTTCCTGAGATACAGGCTGTAATTCTTTTGATCGCAAATTCCCACATCTTAGTGCAAGACCTAGCTAATGATTTCTACATCCTTAAATACTTGTGAATGAAAAAAAAAAAAAAAGAATGCAAATGCAGATTCCTAAGCCTTCCCCAAGACCTGAATGCAGCTCTGTGGGTGGGCTAAGCAGTAGTCAATACTAAAAAACCCTTTGAATGACTGCTGCAATCTAAAGTTTGAGAACCACTGCAGAGTAACAGAACTTGCCTTTGACCTTCAAGCCTACAGTCTGACATCACTTGAAATTCCTGCCTTACGTAACTTACCCACGAAAGGAACCTTACTGCTTGCTCTCTTCCTACGAGTGAGTATGGAGGTATAAGAGTATGTCGAGTGTCAGCAAAGGATATTGCTGTGGATGCAAGCTGCTGGAAGGAGTCTAGGAATAAGGATCCTTCAGTCCTCAGAAGGATATGCACAACTACCACACACATTTCCACCCAAAGCAGTGCCTTTTCACTGGTGACTAACATCAAACACCTTGACAGTTGTTAGAGCAGTATTTGACTAACATGTACATCCCTGTGCCTCAGGTTGCGAAGCTCTGCTCTTACTTTAAAAAGGAACTTTTTAAGAGTTGTTAATGCTTCTTTTATAGTAAAAGTCTTAGCTATGTTGATTTAAAAAATATAGTTTAAGAAATTATCTACAAGGGCTGGAGAGATAGTTCAGTAGAATAAACGATCCTGAGTTCAATCCCCGGTACCACAAAGAAAAAAAAGGAAAATGTAAAGAAATTATCTACAATTTCACCATCCAGGGAAAACCACTGTTATTTAGCCTTCCAGACTCTTCTGTGTTTATACATTTTTTAATGGGATCAAATTGTACATGCTGTTTTGTAACTTTTTCACTCACCAGTACCATGACTATCTTGCTGTGTCATATGTATTTCTACATCTTTTTTAATAGCTGCATGCTATTTCATTATGTGTGCCATCTTGTAAACTACTGTTGAATTTTTAGGTTTCCAGTTTTTCACTAATAAACTGCTTTTAAAAAAAAACATTGTGTTACTAAACTTTGTATATATTCCCAATTATTTAATTTAAATTATTTAATATATTCCTATTTATTGAATACTTTGATGTGGAATTGCTAGAAGGTATGCTGGCTCTTTAAAGCTTGTAGAAGCTTGACTCTTAGAAGCTTTTAGCAGCTGACTTTTTTAATGAGAAATATGTGAAGAAATACTACAAGGACTTGTGGCAGAGCTTGGTTTTTGTTTTGAAAGGCTTTCAATTAAATGTTCTTCTAGCTTAAAAGTAAATAGGAAAAAGGTAGATTTAAAAAAAAAAAAAAAACACCAGTCAGTATTTGTGACACACCATCTGTTCTCCTTTCTGCATGATAACTTTGGAAATGTTTGTAGTACCACCTCCCTCATGTTTCTGTTCATTTTCCTGAAAGCATTATGAATTTCTACATTTTTTTTTTTTTTTTTTTTTTTGAGGTCATAGAAGAACCATTAACTAGACTGCAATCTTGTGATAGCTTTGATGCAGGCTAACTGCAAATGGTTTTAGGGAACTTGACGCTAGTGGAAAAGTGGAACTTTGGGAGGCAGGCAGAGCAGTGGTTGTCCCATGCCTTGTGTCATGTCCCATGTCCCTGGCCTGTGTCAGTACTACAGACCTCTTTGAGCCTGCCAGCTCATCTCTAAAATGAGAATGATGTAAGGCCACCTGGTAGGATTGAAAGAATTACCCATATCAAAACAGCCGACACCTAGTATGTAACAACTTACTAGGATTTCTAAAATAAAAATAAAAAATAACTTACTAGGATTTCCAAATGACTGGAATACAGCAGTTGATACTGTTAGTCTCTGGAATAAACTCTTCCTTGAAATCCATCACAATAAATGGACATGTTTTGTTCCTCCTACTTGACTTACAAAATCTTGATTCTTCGATCTGACTCATTTTTCACACAAGTACTTGAGTCACATAACCAAGTGTCTAGTGCAAGCTTTGAACTTTGCCAAATCTTTTTGTTTGTTTTGTAATTTGAGACAGGGTCTCACTGTACAGTTCAGGCTGGCTTTGTGCTCCTTTCGTAGCCCCCAGGCGGGTCTTGAACTCACAGAGATCCTCCTATCAGCCTCCCAAGTGCTGGGATTACTGGGCTGTGCTACCACTCATGGTTCCAGAGCTGACAGGGCTTGTGGGGCATTGACCTTGGGACCTTGTGCTTGCCAGGTAGAAGCTTATGCCTCTGAGCTATCTATCCAGTCCCAACATTGCCAAATCTTTACAGTGGTGTACACTTAAATAGTGTTTTTAAACGGTGAGTGGGCATTCAACCAAGCAAAACTTCACTTCTGATGAAAACTGCCACACCCTTGGTCCACTGGTAGCCTGGACCTCTGCATGCGAGGAAAGTAATTTTCATTAGGTAAGTCCCAATGCCCTCTCCAGGAGTGGAGAACCCAGGATTGATTCATAAATACTGAGGGAAAATTATTTAGAGAAATACTGTCCAGAAAGATAAATGTCCCAAAGTTACTGCTGGTTTACAGGCTTATGAGAACAAGACAACGAATGATGTAAAATGAGATGGACTGCTGTTACAAGCAACTTCTCTAAAAGCCTGATGTACAGGAATTTTAAGACATATGTTTATACCCAGTCAGGTTCTAGAAACTTGAGCCATTCTAGGTAGTTCCTGAAAACTACACAATTTTGTGCCTGCTGGCCTTTGGTGTGTAGTCTACTCGTCGAGAATGAGATTAAGTACTCCCTGCCCTGAGATAATATTCTGGACTCCTTCAGGCAGAGTTGTGTATAAGTACAACTCTGGCCTTTATTGCCCTAAATTGCAGTGGCTTGCTAATGTAGCTGAGTGCAAGGGTGGGCTTTGTGTCCCCACCACCTTTGCACTTGAGTTTCAGCCTAGTTGCTGCTTGCAGCATTGTAGTTTTTACAGGTTTATTAGTGATTCAGTTTGGTGAGCTTATGTGTATTTGCCCTAAGAAATACTGACCTCTTAGAATCTCAGTATCATAGACAGTATAGACCTAAGAACTACTTGATAAACCACATAACCTATTGTTTCCCGTTGGCTGGTTATTCTTACAGTGCTTGTCACTGACTTGTGCTTTGCAGAAGCAGTAATTTATTACAGAGTGAAGTTTTGGTAGGCTGTATTTACCCTTCAGGTTTATGATCAGTCATACCTCAAATTAGGATTGCATATTTTCTTTAATAAGCTGTTCTACATCGAGGCCCTCTAAAGTGAGCTCATTTTGTTTTTCCTCTTTTCCACCCTTTTACCCATTTCTGTTCTTACTCTTTCCCTGCTTTCAACAACATTTGCCACAAAGCAGTATAAAGATAAATGCACAAAGACAAAGGATACAATAATTGAGCGTAAAACAAAATTATACTCAGTTGTTACATATGAGTAACAGGTCTGACTCCTCTCCTCGGAATGAGCCGTTTCCTGGGAATGAGCCAAACAGGAAGCGTATTTGAACTTGTGGTTGACCATTCACAGATACAAATGTGCCAGTTCTCAGGACACAGCCGCTCAAGCGCCCCGGGAGTGGGCAGTGAGGACTCCTTGAAGCACCAGAGATGGAGTTAAGAGGCTAGCTGTCTTGCCCTCACTCATGGATTACATTGTATGTGAGTGCTTCGTTGACGTTTTCATCAAACTTGGAATATAAACAAGTACAGGGGGCCTGCCCCACAGCTCAGTTCTTTTAAGTGACTGCTTCAGCAAAGCAGTCAGGCTCAGGTTGCTGTGGTTCGATCCCCACAACTCAAGCCGGGGAATCATGCCCTGAAGGCATTCGGAGCAAAAAAATTAAAAAAAATAAGTACAAAATGATTTATAATAACACTCTGAACTGCGAGTGTGAGCCTTCTCCTGTCAGATTATCAGGAACTGGAGAATTCCCTCCCCATGCATATTTCTGAGGATCTTCAGGGACTCAAGTCCACAAATGAATTAGCTTCTCTCTTCCCCTTATCACACTGCTGCTTGCTGACTAGATCTCGCCCTCACATAGACTCTTCAGTTCTACATCTATCCCATGCTTTAGAGACAAGACCAAGCACCAAAGCCTGAGAGACTTCCTCCCCTCACATGTTCAACCAAGGCATCTCAAAAAGCATAGCTCTCTAAACACAGAGAATCTTAAAATTTACACACACAAAGCCAATCCTACGGAGAGTAAACCCTCATTAGGGTATCTGATGAAGATAATTTCCACTGTTGGGCGTGACCGACCTCACACCAGTGTTGCCCCTTCATAGTCTTTGCTGTGCTGGTCATTAGTCTATGTCTAATGTCACTCTGAGTGAGTCCCTCAGAGTGACATTAGTCTATGTTTATGTCACTCTGAGTGAGTCCCTCATGGAGGCACATGACCCTACCCAGCACTGAGGCTCACAACATCTTCATGTTTGCATATTTGAAACTCGGAATTCATAGAATCCTACCCTATGGCTAGGATCCTAGCCTATAGTTGCTATAAAAATATCACTGTTCTGTCCAGATAGACTGTCTTACTACAAAACACCCTCAGAAATTAGAAATTAGTATTCTAGACTTTGGGGCATAATTTTCAAGTCCATTTCTACTACCTATTAGCTGAGCATTGAACAATTTATATAATCTCAATTCCTACTTCTTAATCTATAAAATACAAATTGAGGGCCTGTGAGATAGCTCAACAGACTTAAGTGCCTCCTTTGGCAAGCACAGGGACCAGGGTTCAATCCCTAGTGCTCCATGCCTTGCTGGCCCTGCCCCCAAGGCACAATGAGCCAGTGACCAAGTCCAGGTGTGGTGGTGCACACCTGTAATCCCAGCTCTGGGGAGGCTGAAAGCAGGAGGATCACTATGAGTCAGCTGTGTAGTGAAACCCTGTACCAAATACATTTTTTAAAAAATCAAAAATGAATAAAATACAAATTGAAATGCCTATCTCTTAGGTTTGTAACAAACAGTAGTTCTCAAAACATTCCCAGGCCAGTAATACCAGCATCACCTAGGAATGTATTAAAAATACAAAGTCTTGGGCCACTATTGAATAGGAAGTCCCAGAGACAAGGCAGAGCAGATTAACAAGGCCTTGGATAATCTGATGTATGCAAAATGGGTAAAGGTACCAGTTGTGAGGATCAAAAGAAATGCTTAAGGAATTGATTTAGGAACTGGCATGTAGTAAATACTTAATACTTAATTCCTAGCTATTACTGTCATTACTTTAGAAGTTCTATTAGAACTTCTAAAGTAATGACACACTTCAAGCAAAGTTCTCATAACCTTTTCATAACAATTTGGCAGCTAAAGACTTGAGATTAAGCTCTCTGGTGAATATATAGGGATACAAATTCTTGTACTATATTGGTCACATAGAAAATGAGTGAAAATTCTTTTTACCGTGTATTACCTGAAATAGTAATACAGTCACTCCACCTCTGCAAAAAGGAGTATTGAGAAAGGGCCAAGACTTGTTTCAGAGTTCAAGATCTGCTTCTATACGTGAAGAGGGGTGATGAAGTTCTGATAGTCTATATCATAAATTATAACCATCATGGTTTTGGCCTGAAATTCTTCAAAATATATGTTGCCAATTACATGTGTGGTTGTAAAATAATTTCTACCACGCATTCATAAAAATGGGTAACTTTATTCCATGCACCTTCCTGATGAATGCCTCAAGACGAATGTGTTTCATAATGTAACCCCCTAGGAAATCAAATGAATTTAACTTTCATAGAGGGTGTTTGGCTATAAACCAATTACATGTTACAGGAGACTAAAATATGCTTTCAGAATAGTTCATCATAAGCATTCTTTCTGAGTTTTTACACAGCAAGTCCGGTAGAAATTAAATTTGTGGTTTTGTACCCTCATGTAAAGTATTCAGTTAACCTCTTAGGGCTATAGACTTCTCAGCTTATAAAGTAAAAATATGAAACCAGATGATCCCTAAGGACCCTCTAGATCTTGCATCCTAACATGCTCTTAAAAAGCCAGTTATTCATGTTTTAATAACTAATGTTAAACCCCAAGTTGTAATGACTTCAAATGCCTTGTACAGTTCTACTGGAAGGTATTTGATGGGATTTTTTCTGTATATTTTATTTTACCGTACAAAGCTCCATCTGAATTTTCTAGAAAAAGCCTAGTGACACCTTGTGAGCAATTCCTTTGGAAATCCTTCTCTACCTGAACTGACCTAGGCCTAATCTCAGAGGACAGGACCCACTTTATGCTGGCTTTCTAGCTGGTTCTAATAAGCATACATGAAGTGTGACTATGATCTTAGGTATTTGGGGGTTTGTACATGTTCTTAGAAAATACTGCCAATGCATATTAATGTTACATTGATAACATTTGATTTATTGTTTAGGTACAATCCCTTATTTAAACTTGGCAAGACAGTATCTGCTCCCATTTTACAGGTGAGAAAACACAACTGAGAGAGCTACTCATCCAGAAAGAGGCAAAACTAGGTCTTATTGCTTGTCTTCGCAGTTGGAATTAATTTCCTCATTCATGTGTAAAACACATAAACGTATTTTTTGATATGTGCCTCCAAATATTTTCTCTGATCTTTTATTTCCTGGGTAACTTTTTGGCATGTGTTACTTTATTGTTTCTGGGTAACTTTTCTGTGGCAGAAAAAGTTGTTTTTAACATAAAATAGCTATAAATCACTGCTTAACCAACTAAAGATAACTACAAAGGTCATTAAGCCAAGTGGGGATGGGCCAGGCCATCACCACCAGAGCAGGAAGCACAAAGACCTTAGTGATACCTGCAGTGGGGGTTCTCTGCCCCACCCCCAGTCTCGGAAGTCCCAGCTTTTGAAGTAATTCTAATGCACATTTTTTTGTTTAAAAGAAGCGGAGAAGCAAACTCCTTTCAGTCTCACTTTACAGCTGACTTGCTTGCACAACCAATAAATAATAACACATCCCAAAATGTAGCTCTGACCTATTAAACTGAAATGCAATAACATTTTACTGACTATAAATTAAATAGGCTGCTCAGTCATGAGTAACTTGCTAAACAAGTAAAAATTCCCAGAATGTAATTTTGAAGAAATCATAGTCATTTCTGTACATAGCTTACCATTTCTGCTTCACCGCCATCCAACACAACTAGCATGTAAATTATTTAATGACTTGGCTTGCTTTGGAAGTTTGCACAATTTTGTTACAATAGTATCTTCTTTAACACATCAGTGATGCTACATTGCGGAGCTCTTTGAACATGCCGAAGTTGTCTACTGCCTACTGAGTTGGAAGGGCCTTTGGTCATACCTATACTCCCTGGATTAGAGAGTATACATCCATGAATAGTGCATACATTCAAATGCAGAAGTGTAAACAGCCCAGTTTGGCAATGAACAAATACTAAGATTGACCCAGAAACTTGGGAAGCTCTTAGCTGCCGCGTGTCTACATAAGAAACTCTTCTAGCTGCAGGTGAGAGGACCCTTCCCCCTGTGCTCGTTTGCTTCATGTGCTGTACCTTCACATCACTGACCAAAGAAACTGGGAATTGGCAGGGGTTCCTCTGTCCGCTGTAGCCCTTCCCCAGATTCTCCTCCCCACTCTCATAAACAGAAATCTTGTGACTGTGGAGGGAAAATAACAGTGGCCATGTTTCAGGTGCTTCTCACCATGTCTGGTGACAAATGACGTCTACCTCACTGAAAAATGAAGGGTCTTGAATCACACAGCCTGGTAGAGCAGCAGGCTTCCCAATTCCAAAAGACTTGCTCTTAGTTTCTACCCAGGGCTTGCCAATGAACTATTACACCATTTCACCTGGCCAAGGTTTTGAGTGGTTAGAAGGAGCAGAGGCCTATCCTTTCCACCTAACCAAGGTCTCGTGCACCTTCTGAAATGCATTGGAACAATCAGCTTAAGCACAGCAGCCTGGTTGCTGCTTGGGAGAGGGGTTCCCTTTCCTCTGGCTCCTTAAATCATGCATTGTGCACTCTAGAGGTAAGCCAGGACCCTTCCTAGCCTCGTCTTTAATGCCAAAAATGAGCGCTTCTCCTGTTTGCTCTAGTCTCCTCAGCTCGTCTCAGTAACTTATCCACAAGGTCTTCTGAAAGCCAATTGCCTGGAACACAAAGTACATTCATACACCACATGGTGATGAGGTTCCTGGTCAGTGCATCACAATCTGCTTAACCTATAATGTGACTGCAAATTGACAGCGCAGTGGAGCACTGGAGAGCTGCTGAAGTCTCTTAAATTTCTCAGGCCCCAGGTTTTTTCATGCACCATTAGTCCCTGGTTAGTGACAAGCATGGAATAAAAAGCTGTAACAGCTAGCACAGAATGAGCACTCGCCAAATGCCTGGCAGGGATCTCTTTGACCTTCACGGCAGTGCTAGACAATCGGCACAATTAATAGGCTCAAGACACTGAGGCATAGAGAAGTTAGGTGGCATCCTGAGGTCCCAGAGGTGGTGTACAGGCTATGGGGAAGGAGGAATAACGGGAGGAAGCCCTCAGTAAGATTTCTGGCAAATCCTGACTAGAAAGAGCTAAATGTTTGCTGGAAGGAGCAATGAGGAGAGAGCTGAAAAAGTTAGTTGCCCCTCCTTACCTCCACTAAAGTACAAAGGAGACAAAATGGGGTGGAAGCTACCTAACAGAAGCCTAAGAGTGTAAAACATACACCTAGACAGACAGACAGAGAGAGCAAGGGCAGGGGAGGAAGAGAGAAGAGAGAGAGAACCAGAGATACAGAGATATAGAAACAGAGATAGACATACTCTAGGGCCACTGTGTTAGCACACTAGTCCCTTAATTGCTAACTTGACCTTGTATGTAAAGTCCTTTTTAACAAAACCATAAGTTCTAAAGATAAGGCCCTCAAAGGACAAAGAAAGCTAAATGAAGAGTCTTGGGCCCTGGATCCATCAATGACAGCCACAAGGAACCAATTGGGTTATGACAAATTGTAGGTGGAAAGAAGGGCCCTGGCAGCCAATAAAAGCCGCTGGGAGCCCACATCCTCCATCCTTCCAGAGCCCCCACCCTCATGTGCATAGCTAATCTGTCTCCTCTTTATTTTCTTCCTTTCCAATGAAGTGTCTTCCTTTCCTTAAACTTTGTATCTTAATCCATTACTGCTATGGATTTTGCAATCTCAGTGAAGCTCAGGGAGAGCAGAGGGAGCTGGTACTGCGGTGTACACCCCAGACATGACAGTGACTGAAGCATGGGTATAGTGCCTGGATCCACAGCCGGTGTGGGCAGCCACTGTTCTGTGTGGCCTCAGTGGGGCCTTAAGTTGTAGAAGGACCTGGGACTTGGGAAGAGGACCTGACTGCGTGCAGACTCTGCTGTGCAGGTAACTCCTATAAAGCAAAGTGGCAATCCCTCAATCTCTCTACAAAGGTGAGGAAGAGTGTGATAGGGATCCACCTGAGTTTCTGTGCCTGCAGAAGAGAAAGGGGTCATTGGAAAGGAAGGGCTGGAGAATCAGCCCTGAAACCTGACAAAGCCGATGTACAGAAAAATGAGCAGGCTACTCTTTCCTGCACAGAGGTTCTCCTACTGCTATGAGGCATGACTTTGGGCAAGTTACTTCTGTGAGAATGAGGCCCTAACAACTCCCACCCATAGAACCTTGGGGGGATTCTAGTAGATAATTTGCCTGAAGTACAGTAGATTTCTCCAGTGCCTGCCACCCACTCATGGCACTTATCCTTTTCTGACTCTATTATTATTATACCTTATCATTTGGTTCTGAAAAAAGCCAAAATACACTGGAAAGCCCTTCTCAGCTGAGATTGCTGTGGTAAGCATGCAGGACAGCAGCTTTCCCCCAACAGTGTGCTGCAGTGGTGAATGGGAGCCAGCAGGCCTGTCCTCCCTCACCTCTGCTCCTGAAAGCCATAATTCGAGTCCCCTTCCCAGGACCACCACCAAGAGGCACAATGAACCAGCTCAAGCTCCTCTTTGTTTGCTTTTGCACTCTCAGAGCCGAGGGCCAAGAAGCCCTGAAGTGGAAGAATGCAATTGGCAAGGAGAAAAGGCAGCCAACCCAAGCAGATCCTCCATAATCAGGCTTGAGAACAAGCCATAATTTAATGTGAAATGGTCTCTAATGGTGGTAGCAGTAGAGTAAAGACAGAGGAGAGAAAGCAGATGCCCCTTGAAGTTTTTCACCGAACGTCTAATGAACCATGCTTTATGGATGCAGGGGTGAATGTCTAGGTCCAGGGCCAGCTTGCTCTTGTCTTCATCCCACAGCCAAGGAGAGTGTTGCTCCTTTGCCACTGCTGAGGTTATTCTTTGATTGGCAAAGAAAAAAAGAAGATAGACGAATCCTGAGCTTTGCATTTGGTTTCAGTATCTCCTGTTATATATTAGCTACAGAGGTTTTGGAAGACAAAGCAGTGACATTATATGGAAATCAATAACAGCTTTTCTTTTGTGCTCAAACCATGAATACTGACTAGCTAATTTGCATGACATTCCTGTAAGACAGTTTCATTTTCTGCTCCAACTGAACTCTTTTGCAGAGTTTTAATCAGTCTAGATTATTTTAATTTTTCTCCACAATTTTTACCAGCACCCTACATTTTCATCAGATGTTTTTGTCCTGGCTAAAAAACAGCCAGCACAGATAATGAGAGGCTGAGCAAGATGGAGAATCAACAAGGTACTGACACGAGCCAACACGCACAGTTAGCAGGAGCAGGCAAGGGGGGCATGGCCCAGGAGGAAGTGCCAGGAGGAATAGTGGGCACTGAGTATTTTGTAGAAAAATGTGCCAACCTACTTAGAACAAGCTTAGCAAAGCCACAGGGACCGCGGTTCAATCCCCCAGCACCACATGCCAGCCAGCCCCGCCCCCTGGTGGGCTGAGCTGGCCACGCACACACACACACACACACACACACACACAAATAAATAAATAAATAAATAAATAAAATTTTAAAAAAAGAAAAATGTGCCAAGTACAGTCCTGGGGGAGGAAGCTACATCTACAGTGGAGGTGCAGGGCTCTTCTCTCAAGGAGCTTGGAGGCAACCGTATGGTGTGTCAGCTACCGCCCAGTGGTATACCGGTCAGAGTACTAATCCTTTCTGCTTGGGTTAGAATTGACTAAGGCACATGTCTAGTTAGCTATTGCTTTGTTTTTAAAGAGCCAACATCTAGTGGCTTAAAAAAATAATTCATTAGTTCTCAAGGTTCCTGTAGATCGGGCGGGAACTTGGGAACAAATAGCATGGCTGACGCGCTCCGGTCTGTCTTGAGGTTGAAGTCAAGTTGCTAGAGAAGCTGGGTACTAGCCAGGCATCTCTCTGCTGGTGTCACCCAAGGGCTGCTTTATGTGATGTCTCCCCGAGCTTGGGCTTCCTCATCGCTCAGGGGTCTCAGGTGACTGGAACTCTTCTGTGGTGGCTCAAAACTCTAGCACAAGTTTTATGCTGAGCAAAGCAAAAATTAATAATGACAGTAACAGTAGATATGACTAAATTTTCCTTAATCATTTAAATGCACAGCTCTTTAGTGTAGAGTACATTCACATTGTTTTAACATCATTCTCCAAAACTTTTATCTTACAAAACTGAAACTATATCCATTAAATATAATTCCTCATTTTCCTCTGCCCTAAGCCTCAGAAAACAACATTTTCCTTTCTAGTTTTATGCCTCTGACTATGTTAGATACCTCACATCAATGGAACCCTGCAGCATCTGTCCTTTTTAAAAACTGACAATGTCCCTTGTGTGGATACCACATTTTCTTTATCCATAAATATAATTGCTTATAAGCAAATACCTGGCTTGAATCCTTGCTTGCTCCATCAGCTCCTTGGAGCCTTTATGACTCAGTCATAATAGTCTTATAATAACTTCCTCAATGTCACAAGCCCACTTGGATTCAAAGTGAGGGAACATAGACCCCTACCTGTTGATGGGAAGAACACCCAAGTCATGTTATGAAGAGCATGTAGACAGAGTAGGAGACGTTGGCAGAGCCATTTTTGGAAACTACAATCCATCCAGCAAAGAGTCCTAGAAATGGAGAGTATGTGTGGAATCAATTAGAGAAAAGTCTTCATTTGTGGGAAGAGAAAAATTACAGCTTGCCATTCAGATATCTACCACAGCAATGAA
>NW_004524685.1:2835010-2838944 GCF_000260255.1 Octodon degus | reverse complement strand
AAGTGATACAGAATTTCACTTAATAAACTAATATGAATTTCACAGTATTTGTTGTAATACATAGTGTTGTCTTCCAACCAGTTATTCAGTATTACCAGGTATATGCATGTAAAATTAGAAGAGAGAGAAAAAGAAAGAAATGTATAAGAAATTAAGAGAAAAAGTACAATCTATTGAAAAAAAGACACAAAACAAATTAAATACTGTTTGCTCCTTTCCATAGGCCAGCAGAAATGCACAGTACAGTTGTCCCAACCATCCTGCTTACATACCAAATAAATGAGATGGGTTTGATTAATCATCAAGTTATGCAGGCAGGGCTCAAACTTACTCTTCCTGCCTTGGCTTCCCAGAGTGCTAGTATTACAGGCCTGCACCACCAACTTTGTCTTTCATTTTATAACATCTCAAAAGAAAATACATCTTTCATTAGTACACATTTGGTGTACATAACATTTCCATTCCCTGTGTGGAGTGGGTGGATGCTCACAGCACATCTTAACTCCTTTGCTCCTCCTCTTCTCTCCCCTGTATGCCCTCCCTCCATCTCTTGAGCCCTTTCTCATTTGAGAAAGTTCTGTCTCCTACTTTCTATTATGTTTAATTTGTTCTTTGCTTATATTTGGGGTTCTCATATTAGAGACATATGTGACCTTTTGTGTCTGATTTATTTCATCTAACATTATAGTCTCCAAGTGCATCTATTTTCCTACAAAGAATTTGAGTTTATTTTTCTTTATGGCAGAGTAGTACTCCACTATGTCTAAATAACACATTTTTTAATCCATTCATCTGTTGATGGATATATAGGCTTTCTCCAAGATTTAGCTATTATGAATTGTGCTGCTATGAATATGGGTATGCATACATCACTGTGGTATTGTTCTGGTATGAATATGGGTATGCATACATCACTGTGGTATGGTATCTTTAATTTTTTTAAATGTATTTAATACAGGGTCTCACTACACAGATTGGACTCATAGTGATCCTCTTGTTTTCAGCCTCGCAAGCACTGAGATTACAGGTGTGTGCCACCACGCCCAGTCTCAATTGCTGTCTCAGCGTGCCCCAGGGGCGGAGCTGGCAGGGCACAGCAGGATGGAATCCTGGTCCGCTGAGCTGTCTGGCCAGCCCAGTATCTTTAATTTTGGAAAGGTACCTGGAAGGGAAATAACTGGGTCAAATGGAATTTCTAATTTCACGCTGATAAACCTTAAAATCAATGGTGTCTTGCAACTTGATACCATTTTTTCATCCTTAGAGATAAAAAAATATTAGGTATATCTTACAATCATTGTCATCTTGAAATCTGGTGATTCTCACTCAATTTCTTCCTATGTCACAAGTCAGGGGAAAGAAATGAATTGTCGAAATACAGACAACATTCAGAACAGAGCTAACAAAGAAGCTCAACCTAACATGCTTGCGTCTCCCCCAGCCAAAAGGGAAAGAGGCAGGAAGGACCCAAATGTCTTCGAGGAAGATACTGGGCCTCCAAACTCATAAAAGCAGAAACTATTGTTCACGCATCCTTAGTTCCTGAGTACCCGACTCCAGGTAGAGTTGGACAAATGTTTGTTTACAGGAACAAAGTAAGTAAGATGCTCAAGTGGTTTGTCCTGGTTGGCCTGGAACCACACCTGGGAGGGATAAGAACATGAGTAGAAGTACCAGACTATCTGAGGGGTGCGAGGAAGTGCTTCAGCGTGGACTCTCCAGCAGGGGCAGGGAGCTCACTTGATGCCCAACACAGCAGGCTGCAGACCCTGCTGGTGTAGATAACTTGGATTGGCCTCACCACTGCCTTCTTCTATTGCCTGTGGCCCTGCAGACTCCCGGGCTGGGCTCAGGGAAGCCCTTTCTCTTCCTGGAGGGCAGCTTTTTCCATGCAGATCTCTGACTCCTATAGCAATATAACCTGCCTTTTGCCTCTTTTCCCTCCATCAAAACTGAACCTTCCTATTTCCCATCTTTTTAGGTTTGGTCCACTTTTCAACAAACTAGTTAGATGCCTCTGTGCTTATAGCTGATGTTATCCCCCTTAAGAATCATTTATATCTTAATAGCACTTTCTATACCTTAAATTCATGACAACAAACATGTGGTAAACATTCACGGGGCACTGTGGAACTTTTTTCTTTTTAATTTAAAGTGAAGCAGGGACATCTGTCAGACTTGGCACAAATTTTTATTACATTATCAGTACTTAATAAACACAACTGTTGGATAGTTCTTTTGACTTAGAAGAGCCATGAAAAAGGGTATTGATATGGTAAGTGTAGCCATAAACAGAAGGTTTGAGAACTTATACCTCAAGCCAAAGGACGGGGAAAGGTGGCACTTGGAGAGCCTTAAAAAGTGCTTGATACTAAGCTTGGTTGTCCATACCTGTAATTCTAGCACTTTCGGAATGTTGAGGTATGAAGGTTACAAATTGGAGGCTAACATGGGCAACTTAGTGACTTAGAAGGCCTTGTATCAAAAATTTTCAAGAAGTAGAAAAGACAGGATGTCACTATGTAGTGTAATACTAAGGCTTTGGGTTCAATCCCCAGTACAGTGATGTGGTGGAGGTGCTTGAGAAAAGACTCTGTGGGTTCTAGGACCCATCAAGGGGCCCTAGATCATACCTTGTAGATAAGTGTGCATCCTTCCAGTGGGTCAGATCTCCAGCTTTGTCATCAAATTTCCAGTTTCATCCTAGATGACACCTAACTCACACACTATTTGTACCTGGCCATGGCTCCGTGGACAAAAAAACCATGTGGTGGGGGCTATGAGCTTCAGTCAGTGGTCAGAGTTGAGGATAGCCTGCCCTTTTAGCCCTCTAATTTTGGGATTCAGTCAATAGCCAGGCATCGCAGGTCTGTTTCTGTGTGGCTTTCCATTCCCATGCTATATGGTCTCCCCTTCTACTTCCTAGATCATTTCTTTTCTTCTAGGCCCAAAATATAACATGTCTACTATTTATATTTATCTTGAATCTGAGTTCTTTACTAGAATACAAGTTGCATGAAGGCAAAGCATTTGCCTTCATTTGTTCACTACAAAAGTATAATCAGTACTTGTAAGAGTGATGGTCAGCATAGAATAGGCATTCATAAATATACTGAACAAGTGAGCTGGAATTCCATAAAAGAATCAAGCCCTATTTCCCATCATTCCCTGTATGAGGTAACTCTTCTGCTGAGTGAAGATGGCGCTAGCTATGTGCCTTCCTTGGAAGGACTGACAACACAGCCATTGAAGCCAGCTTCTGTGTGATGTGGTTCAAAGGAGGAATCTTCATGAGAAAGGCTGCATTCATGAATCCATGAATGAGTGGAAAACCCCATTCCTCCTAGTTACCTCCTCTGCCCAGCCCATCACAGAGATGGGCAACTCTTTCTCCATGCATCTTTTAAAAACGCTTTGAGGGGCTGGTGAGAGGAATCAGTGGTCTAAAGCACCTACTTAGAACAAGCTTAGCTAAAGCATAGGGACCATGGTTCAATCCCCCAGCACTACAAGCCAGCCAGCCCCGCCCCCTGGGGGGCTGAGCTGGCCACACACACACACACACACACATAAATAAATAAATTTTTTTTAAAAAATGCTTTGGGTTGGAAAAGGTTAAGAGCAAAAGGCTCCTCCTACTCAGATAGGGATGCTCAGCCATCCCTGGAAGATGACTTGCCTGACCCCACAGATAATGGCTCTGTAAGCAGATCCAGGCTTTTAAAGGTTTCACAAAAGGACACACACACAATTGAGACTGCAGTCTAAGTACTGTCTGGTACTGATAAGCCTGGCTGGGAAGGCCCTGTCCTATCCCTTCCCCAAATCAAAAGCTCTTTGAGAGGCAGCCAAGCATTTGAAACCAACCAAGCAGTACTAAGTGCATTGTCTTGTCTAAGCAAAGCATGAGAAGTAAATTAAGATCCCTGCTGAC
>NW_004524685.1:2832927-2834005 GCF_000260255.1 Octodon degus | reverse complement strand
TGCTTTGTTTAGGGGTTAAGCCCAGGCCTTCCTTTCTGGAGGTGGTTTCTAGGTTCTTTCTGTCCTGAGAAAAGAATTGGTCAAGATAAGCGCGAAGGGTAGTGAAGTTTTATTAAAGATAGGACAAGAAGCAGGCTCGGCACATTTGGGCCAAGTAAAAATGGGAAAAAGAAGGCCAGCATGCGGGCGGGCCACCGAGCAAGAGACAACACCGTGGCAGATACTCCGTGTGAACTGTCCTTTTCGTATCCCTCACTGCTTGGGCTGAGCTCAGGTCTAGGCATGCTATCCAAGGTTCTCACGAGAAGTCTGCATGCAGGACTTTGGGAGCTGTTCTGCACCTGTATTTGGCACCTTGCTACACCTCCTTTCTCAGCCAGTTCTAGCCGCACACCCTCCCTTCTTGTCTCATTACCACTGAGCAAAGCCCAGCCCCAAAGTCTTGCTTTTTAACCACTGCTGAAGTCTGAGTTACATACATCAAACCTCATGCACCAAATGGAAATCTGTGACAAGTAAGTAGATTACACTCCAGATTATAAAAGTAAGTAACCCCATGGACAAAGCCTAAGTGCCTACCTTCAGCTCGGAGCACCTGTGATGACTCCTGTGGAGGTGCAGTTCAAGCTTTGAAGACAGAAAAGTCTTCACAATTGGAAAACATTCAGATGGAAGGGGTGATTGACGCAAGATATACAAGGAAGTAGCATACAGGAAAGTTCTGTGTGGGAGCAGAAATGTGTGTGAGTTTTCTGTTAATACTGTAACAAATGCTTACAAACTTGGTGGCTTAAAGAATACAAACTCAGCCAAGTGCAGCGGGGACACTTGTACCCAGCTACTCTAGAGACTGAGGCAGGAGGGCTGCAAGTTCGAGGCGAGCCTAGGAAACCCAGCAAGACTGTCTCAAAGCAAAATTAAAAAGCATTGGGGAACTAGTTAGGTGGTATAGCATTTGTTTACAGAGTATATTTGAGGTCCTGGGTTCAATCTCCTGTACTATCAAAAAAAGGAGTTAGGATAGATATACAGCTACATTCTCTTAATTCAATAAGAAGAATTAATTTTTTTTTTTTTT
>NW_004524685.1:2829279-2830537 GCF_000260255.1 Octodon degus | reverse complement strand
CCCAAAAACTACTATTTCGAAATTCTCCAGGTGCCAAGACAGGGAAAGTGAGTGTCACAGTAGAAGGTCTCACACCAGCCTGGAGCAGAAGCAGTAATTCTACCCACAAGTCGTTGGCTGTGCTCCACGTGACTCCACTCACACAGAAGGTCCAGGAAGCATAAACCTATCAGGTCCCAACAGGCAGAGAGCTTGACCTTAAGGAACAGCACTGATAACCGCAATAACACCCTCCTTAATCACTGATAGCATATTCTTCCAATGTCTTAGGTACCAAATCTCACAGACCCTTGACTTTAACTGATCAATGTTAACTCCTGCCCACTCTTGCTTCAGAGCGTCTCTTACATTCCCATTTGTCCCTTACATTCCCATTAACGTTATCACTATCAGGCAACAAAGTGTGCTACAATATTTTTTACAGCTTGTTCATCATGACCTACAGCAAGAAATGTGTTTTACATTGAGACCATGCACTGAGCACACACACATGAATGCAAATAAATGTTAATTCTCTATACTGTTGTCTCTTTTCACAAGGACAGTGTCTACCCCCTGAACTGACTTCATGAACCACAGACAGGTGTGGACTACCACAGTGACACTTGTGCCCACGTAAGCACTGGCTTGCTGAGCAGAACTCCCTAGTGTCCAGAACTGTGAGCAGTATTAGTTCCCTTTTCCTAGCTCAACCCTATTCGTCTTCCTTTTGGATTTCTTTTGTTCATTCTTTCCCTTATTAGTGAAAAGTTTATTGAAGCTAGGTGGCAGTGACGGATACCTACCTAATCCCAGCTACTTGAGAGACCAAAGTGGGAAGATCGCAAGTTCAAGACTAGCCTGAGGAACTTAGTGAAATTTTGGTTCAAAATAAAATTTTCAAAGGGTTGGGGATGAAGTCCTATGGTAGAACTCTTGCTAAATAGGTATGAGGCCCTGGGTTTAATCCTACATATTCAAAGGGGGGAAAAAGTGTATTAAGAGCTTGTCTCTTGAAGGAAGACGTACCAGGGACTAAGATTTAAATACGATACAGACCACGTTCTTGAAGAAATCACGAAGTACAGGAGAAGACCAGCATGTAAACAACTAATTGCCATAGCATGGAAAGCACCTTCTAATAGAAGGATGGAAATAGTTTTCCATTCAGAAAAAGAACGGCATAGCCTGCTTAGGTACAAGAGAAATGATCATTGATTATTTTCTGCTTTGATCATGTGGCGTAAAAGCTGCATTCCGTCAAGTCTTTCCTAACCTT
>NW_004524685.1:2815620-2828750 GCF_000260255.1 Octodon degus | reverse complement strand
AAAAAAAAAAAAAAAGTAAACAGAGCCAGCGCCAAAGAGACAGAAAGCATTGTCCTCAAGTCCTCTCTTCACTTTGTTCAGACTCTCATGGGCTTTTATTTTAAGGACGAAGATGACGAAGATGCAAGAAGACAATAGCCAAGAATGTTTTCTAACTGTTTTATCCCTGGCCCATCTCCTGCTCCCTCCTCTCCCTTGTGGAAGCCAGGACTTTGATCCCCTGGGACCAGCAGCCACATATTCCTTTCAGAAGGATTGGCTGGTTTTCTGATAGAGGTATTTCTTTTCTGTCTATTCATCTCAACTGAGATGAGGAGGGGGGGTAGTAGTTTATACTCTCAGCTGGAGGAAGTTGGAGAAGCAGTTTATCTGTAAAAGAAAAAAAAATCCTAATTTTCAGTGATCCATTTTACCCTCTTATTTACCCTCTAACACCAAGCACAAATCCTACTTCAAATCTTCTGATAGCAACAGGCTAGCTTGGTACTTTTTACACACAGTTATCTTTGAATTGTCTTGCATGTTCCCTTAAAATTTTTTGAAAAATAGTCTATGTGTACTCTAGAGGATTTAAAACTGACATAAAATATTATGTCTAATTTCCAACATATTCACTGATCATACGGGCTCTAAATGTATTTTTTTGTCAAAAACCTTGGAGCTGGGGCCAGAGAGAAAGCTCAGTGGAATAAGCGCTTCCCTGGCAAGCGCAAGTGCCTGAGTTCAATCCCTGGTTCCGGAAAAAAAAAAAAAAAAAAGACCCTGTTGCAAAAAAATAAAAAGAAAAACCTTGGAGCTATACACTTAGATGGTTCAATTTACAGATGATATAACTTGGCAAACTCAGTTCTCTTTGCAAACCAATTATCTAAATTAGATTTACATTAGGTCAGAAAAAGTCTTACTTCATTTTTCAATTCAAATAAGCATATTACTGCTGATCCCTGTGACAAGGATCTCACTTTTACATTCTCATCCAGTGATGGATGGGTGAGCAGATAGCCCTCAGAGCCCCACCAGGGTTTCTCTCTGCTAGCAGCCGGACTGTTCCCTTCCTCTTGTGCCAGTGGGTGCTCTCCTCTGACCAGCACTTCCAGGAATCTCTCTTTGTTTGGTGCCCCAGGGCAGCTGAGTTGATAAGCTTTACTGGGGGTGAAAGGTTTGTCCTTCTTTAGTAAAGAAAGGGATTTAAAATAGATGGCAACTATCAGCCAACCTCTAACTGTGGAGTGGGGCAGATCAATTTTAGGAAAGGGCACAGTTGGAAATGAGGACTTAGAAATTAATTCTCTTAAAATGAATTTAAGGGCTCCACACAAAGTCATTTTCCCCTCTACAGGGTGGGCATTCCATTTGGGTTGAAGACTGCTGCCCTGAGTCCGCAGAGCACCCAAAGTGTAACTCAGCATACACACTTGACTGTTTCAGAGTGTTAGAGTTTGCCAGCTTTCTGATCTATGTCCGGGGTTTTTGCTTTTTCTTAGGGAGGGTTTGGGACAGAGCACCCTCTTCCCCCCATGTAGCTAAAGCTGGCCTTGAACTCATGGCAGTCTTCCTGCCTCAGCCTCCCTAATGCAGGGATTACAGGCTTGCAACAGCACTCCCAGCTATGTCCCAGGTTTAAGAGTCTCCATCCAGGGGACACAGTCAATTCCTGTGCTTTGTGTGGCCCATTAATTGCAATTTATTTTCATTTTGTTTCCTTAATAGAATTGCAAACATGACTGGAGAGACTATGAACACCTACTTGAGCTTTTCCACTCTGTCCCTCCGAAAAGAGCGTTCCTGGAGTGTGTCTTCCATCTCACAGAAACAGGTCTGGAAAGCCACCTTGGCAATTTAAGCGTGGACTGGTGGGCATGGAAGATGGATTTGGAGATGAATGGTTTTAAATCTCTAGGTGCAGCTCCGAGACAAAGTACCCAACACTCAAAGGGAGGAAATGTTTATTTGGTTCAAGGTTCATAGAGGTTTCAGTTCAGTCAGCTGCCTCCAAGGCAGAGTGGCATGGCACACAGGCACTGCAGCGGAGAAACACTTCATGGCGGACACAGGATAACAAAGTGTCTTAGTTACTCTTCCCTCGTTGCTGGGACAAATACCCGGCACTCAAAATGAAGGAAGGAAAGGTTTATTTAGCTCACAGTTACTGGAGGTTTCAGTCCATACTCAGCTGGGTCCAAGGCAGAGCAGCACAGAGCAGAAAGCAACCTTTCATGGCGGTGGCAAAGAGCAAGAGTGCAAGGGAGGGGTAGCAGCAGCTCAAGCAGCTAGCTTCTCTTCCCACCTTACATTGTAATGCAAATTACTTGCCCCAGGGTAGGGGAAGTATTCACACCTATGGGTACTTCCCAGTACTTACCCACCTATGGATAATCCCAGCAGTATTAAAACCCATAATCCCAGCCTTGGATCACACATAATCCCAGTGGATCATGAGTTAACACAAACTCTAGAAGTCCCCACCCCATGACTGCATGAGGCTTTGGGGGGACAACTAGACACAAACCATAACACAAAGCAAGCAAGAGACTAGACAAGCCTCTTTCTGTTCCTTGTATCCAGGCCACCAGCTTTAGGGAGATGTCAAACCAATGGATGTAGTGGAATGAAATTCCCTACGTGGAAGATATCTGACATGAGTTCGTGTTCTCTAAAACCAAACAATGAATTTTAAGCACAACAGACATTAAGAGCAGAATGTATTTATTGGGAGAAAGAAAGCTCCTGTCCAAGAGAAGGGCAGAAGGGGGACCCAAGTGGGTTGCCAAGAAATCTGCCTCTTCTAGGGATTTTTATAAAGTGAAACTGTGAGGTGGGTCTCAGGTGGAAAATATGGGAACTCGCTAGGTGGACATGAGGTGGGACAAAACTATGGTCAACCAATAAGATTACAAACATAACTTCTCAGGTAAAATTGATTAAATCCAAGACTAACTGGGGAAATGAGTCACACAGCGAGGGGGCATGAATATAAAACAAGGGCTTTTCCTGTAGGGGGCTCTTTGAGCTTCCTCAAGGTGATAGAGATCTATTAGAATATCAACCCCAGTTTGCTTATCTGTAGGGAGGTAGTCATTTGTTTGATCTTTTGTCTTGAGGTCTGGCCCCTAGCAAGAGCATCTGTCTCTCCCACAGTTGCAAGGCATCTGGCCTTCCATACTGGCTCCTTCTGAGGGCCTGGCCCTGTCTGACTATCTATAATATTTCTGTCTAACTCAGCTATCTATAACACAATCAGTGGGATGATTTAGTAATCACTCACCCTTAATCCTAGTACTCTTAATCCTAACACTGGTCATAAATTAATCAGATACTCTAGATTTAACCACCTCTGAAAAAGACCCACTTATGGCTGCAGGAGGTTTTGTGGGGACATTTAGACACAGTCAGAACAGTGCCCATACCTGTAGGAAGATTGGGTTAATACTCTTCTGGGGGTAGGCCATGTTTTTCCATCCCTTCATGGGGTATAAATGCCACTGACTCCAAACATGTGTCTCATTTTTCTGATCACCTACACTCAGTACTAATCCTTTGCCTAAGCCTCTTACCACTGTGTCCTGAAAAGTGTTTTTTCACTGCAGGTAAGAACAAACTTGTTACAAAAAGGCAGAATAGGAGCCTTATTTTAGGCTCTGGCACACACAGATCTAGCCAAGTGACATTTTCTCTTGGTGAGCCAGACAAGAGGAAAAAAAAAAGGCATCAAGAGGGCAACTTTGCTAAGTCTAGCCAATAGGGCTTTTGTCAGGCGTGGTAGTACACACCTGTAATCCCAGGACTCATGAGGCTGAGGCAGGAGGAGTGCCATGAGTTTGAGGCCAGCTTGGGCTACACCATGAGTTCAAAACCAGTCTGTAAGGGCCAGCAAGATAGCTCAGCTGACTAAAGCACCTGCCTAGGCATGCTTAGGCAAGTGAGGGACCACATTTTGATCCCTGGCACCACATGCCATGCCAGTCCTGCTCTCAGGGTGCACTGAGCTGGCCACAGAGTCAAGGCCCAATAGCGTGCATCTATAATCCCTGCACTGGAGAGGCTAAAAACAGGAGGATCACTATGAATCCAAGCTGTGTAGTGAGACCCTGTAACAACCAAATGTATTTTTTTTTTTATTTTGCCTTTTTTGGCAGGCCCTGTTTTAAAAGACTAAAAATTAAATTTGACTGACCTTATCAGACCCAAAAGCTACAACTCTTGTTGCATAGGTCTTGCTGTATCTTGGTCTTAACCATCCAGCAGAAAAGTATAAAAACAAAGTATAAGAAGTCAAGCCATGGTGTTATGTCGAGCTGTAGGCGACTCAGGTCAACAATTTCTGATGTTGCCAGTCAAGCGGAAGACCCAATACTATTATGGACTACTGGACTCTTAGAATATTTTGCTGAGTTAACACACCTATGTTATTCAAATGATGGAACTAAACAAAAAAGGAGATACAGATGAATGTCCATTTTGTATCTGTGTATTCAAAGTGGTTAGGATAGATACATAGTTACATTCTCTTAATGAGTAGAGGGATTTGTTCTAATGGTGTTTGTAAATAGGATATCAAGTCTGCATCTTGTACAGCAATTAACCACTAGGAAGAGAGTATGCAATGTGTTAATTATTGAAACTGTCCTACCAATTTGATTTGAAACTGTCTCATTGCTATTTGTTTCTCAATAAAGTTATGGGGAAAAAAAGACTAAAAATTAAGAATAAATATTTTATGGCTTTTTATTTTTTCTTCTTCCCCACTTCTCTACCCTAACCCCATCCCCTGACCCTCTGAAGCAGTTTTCTCCCAAATCTTTGTCCCTAAAACATAGTTTATTTGTTCCTCTCTCCCTGTCTCCACACTTCTGCTGCCCTAGAGTTTTCTTCATCTGCAACCGTTAGAGACTCCTAAGGTCCTAGAAAATAAATGCTTATGCTTAAAAACGGGGCCAGGGAGAGATGGCTCAGTGGAATAAGCACTTCACTGGCAAGTGTAAGGGCCTGAGTTCAATCCCCGCTTCCACCAAAATAAATAAATAAATAAATAAATAAATAAAACACTGAAGACAAGAGATCCTTACTCTCTCTAGCCACACATGGGAGGAGGCATCAGGAGGCACTTTTCAGGGGACGGAGCAGCCTCACCGGCTAGTCCTTTAAATTAGCACACACAGCCTCGCCCTGGCTTAGGTGGGGCTGGAAAGTCTCACTTGTCTAGAAAACATGAAATAAGCTTGTGGCCCCATCCAGTGTCTTCAGCAAGGTTTCTCATACAGCCCAATGGGAAATCCCGGCCCTGAGCCACAGTGGAGCGGACAGGGCTCCAGTCCCACTGGAGGAGGCAATCTCCAACAGCATCCACATTTAGGTCCTAAACACTTTAGCACGACAGAAGTCCTCTAACTAGCTCGTGTATGTGTGTGTGCGTGTGTGTGTGTGTGGTTGTTGCAGGGTCTCACTACACAGCTTGGACTCCTGGTGATCCTCCTCTTTCAGCCTCCCCAGTGCTGGGATTGCAGGTGTGTGCCACTACACCCCCAGACTCTGACTGGCTCAGCCTACCCTGGGTGCGGGGCTGGCATAGCATGTGTTGCCAGGGGTCACACTGTGGTCCCTGCGCTTGCCTAAGCTTGCCTAAGCAAGCGCTTTAGTCAGCTGAGCTATCTCACTGGCCTAAACAGCTCTTTTTGTCTTTGCCTCCTTCCTGGAAACCAGAGGATGTAAGCCCAGTCCCCCTTATGCCGGGGCTGTCTTTGTGCATGGGTGGGAATGTGTCCTACTATGTGGAGAGTGAGAGGAATAATAATAATAATAATAATAATAATAGTAATAATAATAGTAATAATCACAACAGTATTAAGTTTAAAAGCTTTCTAGATATAAAAAGAGGGCTCCAAGTACTATACTAGCCCCTATTGATAGTCTCCAGCTATACCTATAACTTATAGCCATATCAAGTTTTTATTACTGGTCCAAAACTGAAATCAGATCATTTTTTCCTTGACCCTTATGCCATTCTCCAATGGGGAGCTAATGTTTTCCTTGACTGGGCCCGGCAATATGCCAAAAACATTATCAGAGACGCATGCGGGGCTTGTGAAAAATTGCCCACCTCCAGTGCATGTAGGGTACTGTGGTGAGTAGGTCCCCTACTTGTAGATGATTGGATAAAACTTTAAAATTTTGAAAAAAAAATAAAATAAAATTTTGTAGAATAGCTATGAAGTACAGTGACAATTTTACAATTTCCTACCAGCTCTAATGTCAGTGGCTAATACATGAAACTGTTAATCAAAAACACCATAGAAATATTTTTCTTGGGCTGGGGAGATGACTCAGTGGAATAAGCGCTTGCCTGGCAAGTGCAGGGGCCTGAGTTCAATCCTCAGTTTAAAAAAAAGAACTATTTTACTTGAGCCACAGTTAATGCTCAGATATGAGAGATCCTAATGTACCCCACACTCCTATGAGGAAAGATAACCATCAATTCATAGGTAAATATTTCAGGTCTGGGATGAACACTTCTGGCTGGCATCTGCTATAGGGCAACTCAACTAGCACCCATTTTTCAGGAATTAAAAAAAAACAAACAAACCCATACTTACAATAAATAGACCAATGCCACCAAAATATGAGATAGATTTCCATCCAGAAACTCACACTACTGTGTTAAGAGATAGTAACTTCTTTGCTATTGACTGAGGGAAAAGAGCTAAAATAAGATGCCCAGTCCCAAATGGCACCCAGAGGACCTGTGACCCAAACCTATGGCCTTGGCTGTCTCCAGGGTGGGACGGGAAGGTGGACATCAGAATGCCCAGGGGCCCAAGGGCACTGAGTTAGAACCGTAGGTCAACCAGCTGACCTCCCAGTCATGCAGCATTGATAGGCTAGATCAGCTTTTCACTGGCATAATCGCTTGGCCTTTACCTTTATTCCCCAAAGGAGATTTGAAGATTTAAAAAGGTGCATTGAATCTCCTATTAACTATGCACAAAAGCCCTAAACAACACTGCTGAGGATAGGTATTTCATTATTAAATTCAGAAGTAAAAGTGTTGAGAAAACCCACTTTACAAAACCAAATGGCCTTGGATATTTTAACAACATTGTACAAGTTAGAACCTGTGGCATTATCAAAACACAATGTTGAGTGTGCACTGCCAACAGCTCTGCAAATGTGTCTTCTGCTTTGCAAGATCTACATGCACAAATCAGTGCAACGTTAGGCTCGGCCATGACTTCCCCAGTTGTTTCGGAAAACAGGACATTAGTCATCGAAACTTCTAGTGATACATACCTGTATTCCTTTGCATAAGGTTAGACTCATTTCCTGCCAGACCCATCACACCCAAAATTGGCTTACTTGAGGGCTGGCGAGATAGCTCAGCGGTCTGAAGCGCCAGCTTAGGAAGGCTTAGGCAGGCGCAGGGGACCGAGGTTCAATTCTTGACACCACATACTGTGCCAGCCCTGCCCTCAGGGCAGGCTGAGCCAGAAAAAAAAAAAAAAAAAAATGGCTTAGTTGAGAAAGTGAGTTACGAGAGCACGATTCCAAGATAAAAGAGCAGGTTAAGCAAATCCAAAGAATGTTCAAATTACTTATTTTTTAAAAAAGTTGTCCATACCTATAGAATGAGTTAATGCACTTGTGGGGGGCATGCTTTGGTGGGCGTTTCCAGCCCTTCAGCAGAGGTAATTCCAAACTGTAATGTGTGTGATTTCTCTGAGCACTCAGACTCCATCACTGAGTGTCTAGTAAACCCTTCTACCTCTTTTTGATGTACCCTGAAAATTGTTTTCTATGACAAGAATCAGCAAACCTGCTACAAAAGGGTGGCAACAGGTTTCTTATTTCAACTTCGGGTGCACTCAGACGCAACCTGGTGACAACCACTTTGTAGACATAAAGATATTTATGTGAGAATAGAGAATATCCTTCTTCTTTTACTTTCTTAGTTTCCCGACTGGGCTTGCTGGGAAAGAGGGAGCTGCAGTACTTGCTGTAGTCCGGTGTTGGCAAACCCTTTCGAGCCTGCACCCCCAGGCCCACTTATTTATCACAGAGAGCCGACACTGCAATAACACCCGAATACTGAGGCCTGGGCTAAGAGAAAACAATTGCCATCCAACATTCAGCTGATGGAGCCATGTGGCTCGCATGTTGACAGAGAAGGCTGTGTGCCCCCTGCAGCACGCATGTCAGAGGTTCGCCACCAGGGCAGCAGCCCATAGCAGTGGTGTGTCTGGCCTCTTAGGTTATATGCTTAGGTTTGTTTGCTCACCGCTGATCAAATTGAAGAGGCCATTTATTTTGATGAAAAGGTAAAAAAGAAAGGGGATTTATTCAAACCTATCTCTGAAGAGATGGAGTACCCCATCTGCCTCAAATCACCATGTACAGGTGAATAAGGGTCTTTTATGGTAAGGCACAGAGAGACAAGACAGATCTCCACGCTTGCCGTATCACACCAGCTCATCTTCCTGTTTCTCATGGAAATGAAACTGAGCTGTGGCCTCCCGCAATTCACATCTGCATACTCTGGCACTTCACTGGGGTAAGGAAAGGACAGGGTATTGGTTACAAGCTCAGAAAAAGGAAGTTTGGATAAATTGTTTATATCTAAACCTTTTTTTAACCCCAACTTCTGAAGTTCCATTTTGCAGTGCTGGTTACAGTATGGCATGTCAAATAGCCCACTAGTTCCATTGAGTAGGGTAACATTTATTATGTGTCGACTAAACAAATGAAAAATACAGGATTTCTGCCCTGAAAGGGCTCACAGACCATAGGGAGACCTACAAGTCCATGAGTTATTGCAGTTATGATGGCTACTAAGTCAATCAGCTCCCCAGTGATACAGGCTGCCAGAAGTCTCAGAAAATTATAACATTCCCTAAAAGCTTCAAGTGGCTGGAAAAAAAAAGAAAAATGGGTTACTGGCCTCTGAGATTCAGCTCTCATTCTTGCTCATTCTTGCCCAGTTCTACCTACCCTGTCAAGCAGCCAACTCAAATTTTTATTAACAAGCTAATAACTGCCTGAAGAGTTTCCCACTCAGTCTGTGTGTTACTTTATTTTTTTGTGGAACCCGGCAATGAACTCAGGCCCTTGCGCTTGCCAGGGAAGCACTTATTCTACTGAGCCATCTCTCCGGCCCCGCATATTCCTAATAAATGAAAACAAATCTGTGATGAGAAGAGACTATTTATCATCCCATAAAACAAGTCTATATTCTAAGTGCTTCCTGAAGCATTTTCTCTCTTCTCTGAGCATGTAGAGGAGAGAGCTTGGGACAAAGTCCCAGACCTTTGGGCAGAAAGATGTTTAGGTTTTGAGCTCCTGATAAGCGCTATGGTTTTCCTCGCCTTGTGGCCTGCTAACAGGGAAGTTTGCCCTTCTTCCAACTGGAGCTATTGGTTGTCCCTTGAAGGGGAGGAAGCTTTGAAGAAATAAAATATTATTTTTATTTTTTGCTACATGTATTTCCTCAATGTGCTTTAAATTTATTTATTTATTGTGTGTGTGTGTGTGTGTGTGTGTGTGTGTGTGTGTGTGTGTGTGTGTGGCTAGCTCAGCCCACCAGGGGGCGGGGCTGGCTGGCACGTGGTGCTGGGGATTGAACCGCGGTCGCTGTGCTTCAATGTGCTTTAAGTACATCAAATTCATCAGTGTGAAATATGTGTTCTAAAGCCTGTGTCTGCCAGTTAACTGAAGTTAAACTGCCATCCACATCAAAGTACTGAACATTGATCTTACAAATGAATGCCATGTTATTTACCACACAAAGTCACTTAAATATCAAATGCCTTATAAAATCCTTATTAGCTAATAAGAGTTTCTTTTTTTCTTTTTCTTTTTTCTTTTTTTTTTTTTTGCACCAGGGATTGAACTCAGGACCTTGCGCTTGTCAAGCAAGAGCTCATTCTACTGAGCTATCTCCGCAGCCCCTAATAAGAGTTTCTATTACCTTTCAGCCCCATTATTCTTTGTCTTAGTCTTGCAATGCTGGAGACTGAAAAGAAGGTTTTATCTGTGCTAGACAAGCACTCTACCACCAGCTTTTGACTGTGACTTTATGCAAATGTAGGTATCTTGGATTAAAGATTGATTTTTCACTCAATTTAAAACATTAAAAAGAAAGCATACTAAAATTTAACGTTTGCATGATAAGTCATCTCTATCAATCTCTTTTATGCTAATTGGAGTGCTTTCTGGCCATTTTTCTGTTGCTACTTTTTCTTAGTTTTTCATTTGTTTTCTATTCTAAAACATTAGAATGTATATATTCTATTTTCTGTCCACAATTCCATAACAAATAGACTTACATGAACTACCGTCTGATGCAATAATTACTCCTTCCCCCGGCTGAGCACGTCAAACAATGTTTCATCCACTCTTCTCTAACCAATGCTCTGGATATTTTCTTCTTACCGTATTATTATTAACATCCTGGACAAACTTGCTAGGTTTTTCCTCTGTAGTTGAATACAAGGAAAATAAAAGTGTAATATTTTTCAATTTTTTTAGATAAATATTTAGAATGTTGTTACTGTTCTTGTCTTGTTCACAATGTAAGAGCACTTTTATTTTGTATATTTTCTCTTAACAACAAACATCTTTATCTATAATACTTTATGGCAAAAATAAAACAGCATTTATATGCCCACTACATTGACTAGTTGGCATGCTCTTTGGCAGTTTAAAACCACATAAATTGAAGAAAAAATCTACATAAATTGAAATTTTAGGGCCAGCTTACAAATCTTTTTTACATTTAATTTGACTATGTGCAATGAGTTTAGACTGCATGTGTAATGAGTTATGTCAAGAATGTTGCCTCCTGGTCTCATACACTCCCAGGCAGGGCTTTGGGAAATTGGAAGAATCCGTGGGACAAGAGAGTTGACCTGCTGTTAGGTCAGAAGAGAGTGTCTCCGGGCTGTGGCCCAGGAGGGCACTATCTGCCTCCCGTACTCTGTGCTTTGATGTGAGCAGATTTCCTCTCCCAGTCCTTTCCACTATGCCTTCCTGCCTTGAAGCCAGCCAGCTCCCTCTGAGCTGTGGGAATCGTGTCCCAGTGATGATGAAGTGACTACGACACACAAGCTTCTTAACAGTTTCAATGCTGTTATGGTTTGTGTCTCGTTGTCCCCGCAAAGTCTCATGCAGTCATGGGGCAGACTTCTAGAATTTGTGATTAACTCATGATCCACTGGGATTTTGGGTGTGAGTGCTGCTGGGATTATGGGTGTGAGTGCTGCTGGGATTATGAGAGTTAGTGCTACACCCAGCCTGGGGCAGACAGCCTGAATGCAACTAAGGAAGGCAGACTTGCTCTCTGCAGTCATTGTTGCTGCTACCCCTCCTCTAGCCCTCTGCTCTTTGCCACCATGAAAGCTTGCTCTCTGCCGTGTGCCGCTCTGCTTTGGAGCCAGCTGAGTATGAACAGAAACCTCCAGTAAACGTGAGCTAAATAAACCTTTCCCATCCTAATTTTGAGTATCAGGCATTTGTCCCAGCAACAAAAGTAACTAACCCACAGTTCTTTTAAGCAGTTGTCTCTCTACTCTTTGGTTCTTTTTATTTCATGTTCTCTGTTGACTAAAGTAAGTCATTCAGCAAATTTTTCAGAGAAGGTTCTTGGTTGACATACTTTTTAACACTTAGATATTTGAGAATGTCTTCCAGTTGCCTTCATACAAAAATAATAACTTGGCAGGGTATATAACTTTTGGTTCAAAATTATTTTCCCTTAAAAGTCCATAAATATTCTTCTATTGTCCTCTGACATTTACAACTGCCAGACATTTACAATCAGCTGACTTTTGCCCCTTTATGGGTAATCTGTTTTCTCTGTCTGAATACCTCTGAAAGCTTTTTTATTAATCCTTGACATTTTAAGAAGTTACCAGAATAAGTCTAGGTGTTACTTTATTTGCATTAAATTTTGAAGTTTCTCTGTGAACCTATTCATTGTCAACCTATTCATTCGAAGTTCACTTCTATAGTGCTTCAGTTTCATTTGCTTTGTCCTCTGTTCTGGATATCCCTACTAAACATAATTTTATCTCCAGTCCAGCCTTCTAGGTCTCTCTCTCTCTCTCTCTCTCTCTCTCTCTCTCTCTCTCTCTCTCTCTCCCCCCTTCCCTCTCTCTCTCCATCCTCTTCTTGCCCTTCTCTCCCTTCCCCTTCCCTTCCCTTCCTTTCCGTTCCCTTTCTCCTCCTCCTCCTGCTTCTCCTTCTTCTTCTAAGACAAGGTCTCACTATATCTTTCAAACTGAACTCAAGTTTATGGCCATCTTCAGCCTCAGTCGCAGTCCCCTGAGTGCTGGGATCACAGGCATGTGCCACCATGCAGGGTTTCCACTCATTTCTTATTTTGGATTCTTTTGCCTCTTTCTCTGCATTCTGTGAGCATTTCTCTTATTTTGCATTTACTTCAGTAATTTGGTTTTGTGCCCAATTTCATTTATACATTTTCCATGACCCTCTTAAGTCGCATAAATTTTTCAGCACTAACTGCTTTTCCACTGAGCATGCGTCTTCAATATCTTTATTATGAGATGTTTAGCACTTTCTAGCTCTTCTATGGAGATTAATATATCATTTTAAGGGCTGGCCAAATAACTCAGTGGATTAAAGCACTTTCAAGCAGGCGCAGGAGCCCAGGGTTTAATACCTGGGCCTCCCTCCCCTGCCGGCCCCGCCCCCAGGGTGCGCTGAGATGGCACTTGAGCCTAGGTGTGGTGGCACAGGCCTGAAATCCCAGTACTTGGCAGGCTGTAAACAGGAGAATCACTATGAGTCTGATCTAGTAATGAGACCCTGAGATCCTTCCCTAAAATACAGGAAAAAAAAAATCATTTCAAGAGGAGTAATTTTCTCAGTTATTTAGCTCTATTCTTTTCTTCTGAACTACAGTACTGCTACCTTTTCCATAACTCTTAGTGGCAATACAGTCCCAAATTTAAGGCAATATCCTGAAACACCAAACAGAACTGCAGAACAACCCTAATAGTTCCTAAAATCTTATTTTAATAACCCAATCAGAAGAACTAAATCAAAACACCATTGGTAGTCCCTTAGTACATGATTCTCTAAGGCTAATGAGAAAGTTTTGAAGAAAAAGGTAAATGAACTCT
>NW_004524685.1:2810797-2813209 GCF_000260255.1 Octodon degus | reverse complement strand
CTAGCAAGCATAAGGTCCTGAGTTTGATCCCTGGTACCACCAAAAAAAAAAAAAAAAAAAAAAAAGCAACCAAATTACCCCTCCTCAATTCTTTCCAAAGCCCCACTGAGGATAGCAATGGTGGACTGCACCCCTATCACCCCCACCACCCCACTCCACCGCGTGCATCGCCTTTCCCTTTTGAGGTGTGCTAATGAAAATCCAGCCTAGGATGAGGACAGACTAGAGGGGGCCCCCTCCCCAGGCTCCTTAGCTCCCTCTCCCTGCTTCCTGCTTGCAGAAATTAATGCCAAGAGACTTCTGTGGGAGCAGCTGCCGACGCCCGTTCCCTCCCCCGCCCCACCCCTCTCATTCCGCTGTCACGTTCTTGGGCAATATTTCAGAAGTTTACTCATCCTGCCGCTCACTGTCCCCTCCCGCATACCTCTGCCCCCAAACAAGACATTAGGAAGGAAACATGAGAGATCGTATTTTAGCCTAATTGAACAATAGCCTGTATTTCATCTTGAGTAAGATAAATGGGCTGTCCGACTCCACTTCTCACTTTATCTGTAATGAGGTTTCTCTCTCAACTGTTTACTGAAGTATTAAAAAGCACTTTGCAGGGCCTGCTGGTATATTCCATCAAAGAGAGTCAATAGAACAGATGAAGACGTATGAGAAAGTCAGGGAGATAAGGTGCCTTTTATGAAAGTTCACATTTAAGCCTATTTGAAAGAACTATCTCCCCTCTATGAATTTAGTGGCCAAAACACAGCTTTTTTCTCTCTGGCAGCTAAATGGTTTTTAAATAGAGCAGGGCAGCACATAACAGGTTTTCCCAGAGTCAGACCAAAGTGAATAATTAATTACAGTCATTAACATCCAGGTGGTAAGAAACTGCCAGAATGTGCGACCCTAATATGCATTAGCATCTCTACACTGAATGCAGCTTGTGGACGCTCCCTGTCACCTGCAGGGCTGAAATGTGCAGGTATTCTTGCTCAGACTCTTGTCTTTAGCTGTTCTTAAAAACAGGAAAGATTTTTTTATTTTAATTATTTATTGTGGGGAGCACCAGGGATTGAACTTGGGACCTTATGTTTGCCAGCCAAATGCTTATGCCACTGAGCTATCTTCCCAGCCCTCATAAAAATAGAAGTACGTTGAGATATTGATTGCTACGAAGGGAGGCATAGAGAATGGACAGGCAGGGAGCAGCCCCTCCTCAGGGTCTTGACACCAAATGAGCCCACTGCCATGAGTTCCGATGCCTCCCTGCAGCATCATTTCATTCCTTACACAGCAGAGAAGAATGCTGTACACTGGTAAGCACTCCACTGTGGGGGATGATCAACCATCTGTTCGATGTGCTGAAATTTTAATGTAAGAATTAATTTTTTATTCTTTATTGCATTATAACCACAGTCCTCATAGAAGCTTGCATGCAACAACACAGAAGCCTACATGTCCACAAGTCCAGTGGGGAGGAAAGCAAGTCACACAAAGATGACAACTGAACTGAGGGCCACAGCCCTGATAGAAGGTGGAAGTCAAATTTCTACTCTTCCTTTGAGAACCTGCCAAATATTCCTCCCTGCGTGCCTCCCCACATAATTTCAGCAAACCATTCATTCCATTGCAGATCAAAAGCCTTTACCACCTTTTATGGTCATCTATCTTCAATCTGCCCATTAGCTTCTAAAAGAAAAGACTGTGTCTTGCTCATTTCTTTATTGTTTGTCTCTAGCTCGGCATGCAAAGGGAAGTGCTTGGCACACAATGGTTGGGTATAGGTGAATGAGATAAGTGAATAATAAATAAGATTGATGGGCTGGTGAGATGGCTCAGTGGTCTAAAGCACCTACTTAGAACAAGCTTAAGCCAAGCAAAGCACAGGCACCTCGGTTCAATCCCCCAGCACCACATGCCAGCCCGCCTGCCCCCTGGTGGTCTGAGCTGGCCACACACAAAATAAATAAATAATTTTTTAAAAAATAAATAAATAAGGTTGAAGAGGCAGTCATGCTGGGGTGGAAAGAGCGTGGGACAGGAGTCACGAGACCAACACGGAGGTGACCAACCCATTCTTCTGTCCAAGTCTAGCTTTTACAGCAAGCTTCAACGTACTAATCTAAAAAAGGCTAATGCCTAAACCAAACAGGGTTCCTGTGGAAGTAAATTAAATAACACGGGTGAAATGCTGCTACATGAATTGTGACTCTCTTATTCTCTGCCTCCTTTCCCTACATAGCACGCGAATATATAAGGCACAACCTCAGACTGTAGTTTAGCCAAGAAGTAAGTAGCTGTAAGCCACAGGAGATGGATTCTCAAGGAGAAAAGAGAAAGGGGCTGATAACAACAGTCAAAGAGTGCCCAAAGGGTGGAGCCAACGGGATCAGAAGCTGAAGAAAAAACTGAAGAAAGAGG
>NW_004524685.1:2802864-2806177 GCF_000260255.1 Octodon degus | reverse complement strand
GCTAAGAAGAATGTATGCAGTGTGTTAATTATTGAAACTGTCCTACTGATTTGATTTGAAACTGTCTCATTGCTGTTTGTTTATCAATAAAATTATGGAAAAAAAGAAAAAGAAGAGAAAGACAATATTGTTAAAATACATATCTTTTCTAAAACAACCTACAAATTTAGTACAGTTAGAAACATTCCTTTCCATCTGTTCAACTGTAAACAACACCCTATAGTTATTTGTGCTTCTATTATCCAAAAAGAGATAGAAAAATAGTGTAACAAAAGCCTAAGAGGCCCTTGTGCTTTAAAGAGCACTGGCACAAAGGGAGAGTCAGTGGGAAGTACCTAGAGCCAGAGGGGTCTGGCCTATAAATTGTGAAAGCCTAAGTTAATGGCTGTCTCTTCTCTCTTTTTCCATTTTCCTATTGCTGCTACTTTTTCCTATCATTAATAAATGTATCAACTTACTACTGATCGCTGGGTGTATACTTGGCAATTCTTTACTCATGGCACACAAGACTTTGACTGTTTTCGGCCCATTCAATAGTAGTAGATTCAATGTAATTCCCATCGTAATTTAAGGATGCTTTTTACATTAGCAGAAAAAAATTCTTAAATACATATAGGATCTCAAAGGACTCCAATTAGCAAAAAAAAAAAAAAAAAAAAAAAAAAAAAACCAGATATGGTGGTACATGGTACATGCCTGTAATCCCAGAGCTGGGGAGATGGTTCAGTGGAATAAGCGCTTCCCTAGCAAGCGCAAAGGTCTGAGTTCAATCCCCGGTTCCGCAAAAAAAAAAAAAAAAAAAGTTGAGAAAGAGAAAGACAAAGCCCTCTTGGTTCTTGATTTCAAAACATATGACAAATCAAAACAGTATTTTTCTGATACACAAACAAACATAGGATAATCAATGGAATAGAATAGAGCCTCAAATAAACCTTCACATATCTGATCAAATAATCTTTGTTATAGGTGTCAAGATTACAAAATAAGGATAACATAGAATCTAACATATAGCTCTGGGAAAACTAGATTTCCACATGCAGAAGAGTGAACTGGACTCTACACCATATACAAAACTCACCTCAAGGGCTGGGGGTGTAGCTCAGTAATGTAGTGCTTGTCTAGCATGCATCAAGTCTTGGTTTCAATCCTCAGCACCACAAGAAAAAAAAAAACAACTTAATTTAAAATGTTTAAAGAAAAGACCTAAATGTAAGCTCTGAAGAAAAACTCTCCCCTTCTTCCTCTCTTCCTGCTCTGAACCATACTTCCTCTTTACTGGTCCACTTACTTCTTCAGATTCTGTGTCCCCAGTGTGTTCAGGAAGACAACTGGATCTGGACCTATGCAGCATCTGCTCTTCATTGGAAAATAAAAGAAGGTGGAGAGGCAGCAATGAATATGGATCGTGAAGTTAATCTCTTTCTGAGGAAATTTATCATTTGGGATCAAAAATACTAAAGGAAAAACAAGCATGAAATTTTGGGTTTTCTTTCAAGAGGATGCATGTGGTCAATTTCCTTGATCACTGGAATTCTCAAAAGCACAAAAGAAACATTGTGTGTACCCAGGAGAGCCACTTTCTCAAGCTGTTCATGATGCTGTTGACATAAATGGTACCTTGATCCACAAATGCTTTTGGTTTACAAACAAAAGTATTTAGCAAATTTTCATTTTTGTTTGCAAAATCTACATCTGGTGACAAACATAGTCATGGCTATCTTTCATGCACAAATACAAGGTGGCTATCTTTTCAAAAACTGGAAGAAATTGTTTGTGAACTGAGGTATCACTATATGTTGATGCAAGATCAATTTGATTTACATAGCTTTGCATATTGATATTTGTTTCTGGTAAACTGAAATATTAAGACAAAGGAGCATATGTAATGTATTTTTATAAAAGAATATTCATGGGACTAGGGCTGTAGCTCAGTGGTAGAGTACTTATCTAATATGTTTGAAGGTCTGGGTTCAATCTCCAAGACCACACACACACAAAAGAAGAGACTCATACTTTATATCTTCAAACACACCTTCAAAGAAAAGCTATATATGATACTATAAAATAAAAAATATGTTTTTTCAGGAATTAGGTTGCAAAATATAGTCAATGAGACTGTTTTTCTTTTTTCTAAAGACGGTAAGAGGAGTATTTGTTTCATAAGAAATTCTTAGACAATTTCTAGACACTTGATATTTTATGAAAACAAGAAGCAAACTGAAGACCAGCTCCCCACTGAGAAGAAAATAAAAAATAAGGAAATCTTTACGACACTGATTTGACAATTATTTCTTGGCTCTGACATCAAGGAACAAACACCACAAACAAAAATATATAAATGGAACTATGTCAGACTTTAAAACTTCTGCACAGCCAAGGAAACAGTCAACAACATGTAAGGGCAAGCTGTGGAGTGGAAGAAAATCTTTGCATACCATATATATTACAAGCTATATCCCTGAGTCATGGATGATTTGGTCCTAATTTGCTGACCCTTATTATCTCCTGTGGTTGCAATTAAGGGGTTAATATCACCAATATATAAAGAACTCCTCCAATTCAACAACTACAATGAAAAATGTCCAGGTTAAAAATAAGCAAACAATTTGAGCAGATTGTTGTACTCTGAATCTGGAATATCCAACACCTCATGCACTCAAAGGTGACTGGAAAGTGGTTGAATTATATGAGCGTGCTACAGCTGACTTACCATCAGGTGGGAGGGCCTGATTAGCAGTATGTCATTGACCTGGAAAGCCTTAAGTCCTATATTAGCTCCTCCCTTCTCTTTCTGCTTCATGATGGCCATGATGCCAGCTGCATTCCACTCCAGTAGATCCTTCTGCCCTGCCCTTCTGCCTTGGAACCAGGCAACTAGAGACTGTAAGGTGAGACAGAATAAACCTCTCCTTTGAGTGTCAGGTGTTGTGCCTCAGTGATAAATAAAGTCGCTAAAACATAGACATCAGGGCCAGGGAGATGGCTCAGTAGAATAAGCACTTGCCTGGCAAGCGCAAGGGTTTGAGTTCAATCCCTGGTTCCGCAAAAAAAATAAAACATAGACATCTTTCCAAAGAAGATATACAAATTGCCAAAAAGCAGATAAAAGGATGTTCCATAAACTAATCACCAGGGATATGCAAATCAAAATTACACTGAGATGTCACACAGCTATTAAAATGGTCGCGTGAGCAAGGAAATGGGGAAACTGAATGCTTGTGCATTGTTGGTGGGGATAGGAAATGATTCAACTGCCGTGAAAACCAGTCCAGCAAGTCCTCAAAAAATTGAAATTAGAACTACCGTGTTCTGG
>NW_004524685.1:2799908-2802764 GCF_000260255.1 Octodon degus | reverse complement strand
AAAAAAAAGCTTGTCATTATGTATATTCTTCTCAAAACTGATACATTTAAAACTTGAAGGCTATGCACATTTCTTTCCCGTATACACCAGACCAGAGCAGGCCACTGTGTGGGTATAACTTCCTCTGTTCCAGACATACTAATCCTGTTACTGCCTTTCTGAGCAGCATTCATGTTTGTAGCAAATACAGTGTACCCCTAACTCTTGTTCTGTGGTTGACTAAAACATGGCTTTTTTAAAAAATGGAAGCTAGGTCAGGAGTTCTTTAACAGTATACTCACCTAATTATTTTGAATCTAAGTTAATGTTCAATTTGGACATAATTGACTGTAGCCTAATAAAATTATTTTTGGTGATTCAGACATCCAGAAAATGTCTCATTGTCATTCTTTCTATGTCTCTATATCACTAAGTTTTTTGGTTTGGTTTGGTTCGTTCTGTTTTAGAGGGTTGGGTGGTTGATTAGTTGGCTTAGACAGAGGCTCACTATATAGCATTGGCTGTTCTTGAATTCACTATGTAGCCCAGGTTGGCCTCTAACTCACCGTGATCCACCTGTCTCAACATCCTGGGGTTACAGCTGTGTGCCACCACACCCAGATACCATTTTTTTAAAGATTGATTGGCAATACACTGGAAATAGAAATCCAGTTAATTATTCCTTAATCCTGCCTGCTAGGCAGACACAGCAACTGGGGTTCCATCCCCAGTGTGCTGTGCCAGCCCTTTCCCTGGGGCGCACTGAAACTGCCATTGAGACTGGATATGGTGGCATACATCTGTAATCCCAGCGCTTGGTAGGCTGCAAACAGGAGAATCACTATGAGTCCAATCTGTGTAGTGAGACCCTGTAGACCCTATACTAAATACAAAAAAACAAAACACAACAATCCCTATTCCTTAATCCTCTGTTTTTAACTTTTTAGAATTAATCTAAATAAAAATCCACTAAATTGAGACCTCCCTCGGGGCAAGAACTGTGTGTTTATCTAGCAGTACAGGGCTTGAACTACACCCCCTTTTTGGTTTTTCGTTTTTTTAGGCAGTCTTACTAACGCCTTAAACCAAGTTTTCCTTGATTTCTTTCTTGTCCTTGCTTTCTTCAGCCTCATGCAGGATGAAGGAAACAGCACCCTTGACACTGTGCTCCTCAGCCCTTAGTCTGTCCTTTTAGCACCCGTCAAGCATTAGGGGGCAATGAGGATGAGTGGGGACAGTGGCTTCAGAGTCCTCTCACTTCCAGCCTTTGCCTGTGCCCCAGCACTGTCTCTATGCACTGCTTCACCCCTGGGAACCCTCCCCCAGCTCCCCATGATCACTGAGGCACGCACCCCAGCCAGAGCTCATGAGGAGCAGAGCAGAGCTGGGCACACCAGCCACTCTGTCAGGTCTCCATTCACAGCCGCCGCAGCCTGTCCTCCCCGTTACTGACCGCCCACTGTCCCATCAGGCGTGCCACTCACTCACAGAAGGTAAGGCCTGAATGCTGATAAACACATGCTCTTTGCTGCCAGCCACCATTTATCGCCTGTTCCAAGCTACCAGGGCAGGGCACCAGGTGCACAGGAAGTGATACTGACATTCCAGATGACCTTGGGCTCATGATAAGGACAAAAACATGCCCACCTATGTCAGAAAAGATGCAACTAAGCCCAAATAGGAGAAAAGAAGAGGTGGCACTTGATTCCTGAAAATTTCTATCCCTTCTCATGAAAAGCTCTCATGATAAACAGCATATGGCCTTAGAACCTAGTCCTAAAAGCCCAAACCCTGGATCTGCTGAGAAGAAGGTGCCTTTAGAAGTTGTTCACACTCTACTCATGGGCCATTGAATAAAATATCCCACTTCCTCCCCAAACCATCTAGGATTGTCCTGTCCTGGTTTGTTGCAAATGGTATTAAGTAGGAAAAAGCCCTGCAAATTCAGTAAGACAGCCAAAGGTTCTTATGGCCAAATTTAAGGTTTTTAGGCCTAATCTGGAGGCCCAGTCAACATTAAGTGGGGATTAGCACATTTCTGGTCATAGTCTCTATACTCTTTCTCTTATGGAAGTGAAAATAATCAATTTTTCAATTATCCATCAGCTATAAAAAAAACCACCAGCACTGCCCTTTTTATAGGAGTGCAACTTCTAATACAATTTCCCACATGGTTGCAATAAATTCCCACAATGATTCAATTTTCATTTTTCAGATTCAACATCTACTGTACTTTGATGGCAGTTGGTCTATTTTTTAAAAATCACTTATATGGGGTCGGAGAGATGGCTCAGTAGAATAAGCGCTTGCCTGGCAAGCACAAGGGCCTGAATTCAATCCCCAGTTCCACATAAATAAATAAATAAATAAATAAATAAATAAATATCACCTATATGGTATGTAGTAAAGTAGCAAACTTGTCTGGTTCTAGCTGTCTCTTCCCACCACACTGCCAACCTTACTACTTGGTGAGCAAATATTCATTGGTATTTCCAGGCCCAAGGCCACATTCAGGATATAGTAGTGAGTAAGCTCGAGGGCTCCTGGCTAAATGGAAAAGACATAAGAGTAGATAAATGCTTTGAAATGATACCTATGCTATGAAGAATAATTACCACACAGTGGTTAAAAGTTGAGGCCCTGAATGTCCTGCCAGGTAGCTTAGGGGGAAAAGCAGCAGTCCACAGCAAGAGTGATGAAGCATTTGCAAATTGAAAAGCAGAGCTGTGAGGTCAGGACAGCATCATTCATGGCTTTCTAATTATGCTTGGTTCCCTTCTTATAGCCCTTCGCAAAGCATGGCTGCGCTGCCTGCCCTTGGCTTGGCATCCACGTGCCTTAATTGTAAATGCCCCAGTTGGTCTGTTTTTTTTTTTT
>NW_004524685.1:2797320-2799779 GCF_000260255.1 Octodon degus | reverse complement strand
GAGAGGGGGACTGAGATTGGACACAGTGGCACGCACCTGTAATCCCAGTGATTGCAAGGCTGAAAACAGGAGGATCACTACAAGTTGGATATATGTAGTGATACTCTGTATTTGTACTAAATACATAGAAAGAAAAGAAAAGAAAAAAAAAAAAACAGGCTATAGAATAAATAGACACTTCTCAAAGGAAGAAGTACAAATGGCCAATAAATACATGAAAAAATATTCAACATCTTTGGCCACTAAAGCAATACAAATTAGGGCCGGGGAGGTTGCTCAGCAGTCTAAATACCTGTCTGATAAGCACAAGGACCCAGGTTTGATCCCCAGTACTACATGCCAGGCCAGCTTGGATGCTGAGCCAGCCACTAAAACCTGGTGTGGGGAGATTGGTTCAGGAGGATCACTATGAGTCTGAGCTGTGTAGTGAGATGCTATACTAGGTAAATAAATAAATAAAGATTAAAAAGCACGTATTAACAAAAAAAATGCAAATTAAAATAACACTGAGGGGCTGGGCAGATGGCTCAGTGGAATAAGTGCTTCCTTGGCAAGCACAAGGGCCTGAGCTCAACACCTGGTTCTGCCAAAAAAAACAAAATTAAATTAAAAAAAAAAAACTGAAGTTGTGTCTTATTCCAGAAAACATGACTATCAAAAAGTCAAATAATTTGCTGAATGCTAGGGAGACTATGGGAGAAAAGGAACAACTTCTACATTGTTTGTGGGAATGTAGCCTAGTCTAATCACTATGGAAATCAGTATGGAGATCCTAAAAAAAAAAAAAAAAATTAAAATGAGAAATTCCATTCAAACCAGCTACTTCCCTTCTAGGAATCCGCCCCAAAAAGTAAGATATCAATATCATGATATATGCATACCTGTATTCATAGCAGCATAATTCATAATAGTTAAATCTTGGAAGCAAGCTATATATCTATCAAAAAATGAATTGATAAAGAAAATCTGATGTTTATACACAATGGAGTACTACTCTGCCACAAAAAGGATAAATTTGGAGCTGGTGACATAGATCAGTGGACTAAGAGCCTGCTTAGGCAAGCACAGAGACCAGAGTTTGATCCCTGGAACAGCAAACCATACGCGCTCCACTCCTGGGTGTGCTGAGCCAGCCAACCTGACCAGGCTTGGTGGCACACCCCTGTAATTCCAGTAATGGGGAGGCTGCAAACAGAACAGGAGAATCACTACAACCTGCATAGTGAGACTCTACCAAATACATTTTTAAAAAAGAATAAATTTGAGTCACTGGTAGGAAAGGAATGTACTTTTCACCATAATTTTAAGTAAAATAAATCAGACACACAAGCTTCAATATGACATGGTTTCTCTTACATGAGAAACTCAAAATGTAACTAATGAAGAAATAAATGCTGTATGATAGTAAAGAAGGAGGCAGATCTTTGCAAAAGGGAAAAGGACCAAGAGATGAAAGGGGGAGGGGAAGGACATGAAGAAGAATTAAGACATGTGGCATGCAGGTACCAATTTTGTGCAAGGAGTTTAATCATTATTTATTGAAAAAAAAAAAAAGCAAAGAAAAACAAAGGAAGATACCTGAGAAACATCAACTTAGAGGGATAAAACAAAAACAAAAACACACCTAGAGTCCCAGGACTCAAGAAAGAACTCACAGGAAAACTAACAATTACAAAACATCTGAAGAAGTTAGAGACCATGCAGAGGAAGAAGAAAGCTCTGTGGGGCGCTCACCCACCCTCCGGGGAGGAAAGCTTGTTCTCCGCAACACAACTTACCACTGGAGAACTTGGAAAGCCCCAGGAAGAAACAATTGCAGGGCAGTTCTAGCCCCAAGAAAACACCATGGTCCTTGCAAGCTGCGCACACAGCTGGGGATTTACTCTAACAGTGACTCTTGCAGGTCAGGCTGGATTTGGAGAAGTCTCAGAACTGCCCAAAAGAAATACTAGAATTAATCCACATCATGGAGCAAATGAACTTTGCAGATATCTACAGAGTGTTTCATCCAGCAGTAACAGAATATGAGTTTTTCTCAACAGCGGATAGAACTTTTTCCAAAGTAGACGATATCTTGGCCCATAAAGCACAGTTTAAAAAATACAAAAGAATTAAAATCATCTTAAAATTGGATCACAGAAGAATAAAGCTAGAAATCAATAGCAAAAGAACCACAAAAACTATACCAACACATAGAGAGTAAATAATACATTATTTTTCCCATAATTTTATTGAGAAACAAATAGCAATGAGACAGTTTCAAATCAAATTGGTAGGATAGTTTCAATAGTTAAAACATTGCATACATTCTTCCTAGTGGTTAATTGCTTTACAAGATGCAGACTTGATATCCTATTTACAAACACCATTAGAACAAATCAATCTATTCATTAAGAGAATGTAACTATATATCTATCCTAACCACTTTGAATACACATATACAAAATGGACATTCATCT
>NW_004524685.1:2784412-2788265 GCF_000260255.1 Octodon degus | reverse complement strand
AGCACTGTTGATTCTGGGTGTATATTTAAAACAATTGGAAACGAGACCTCAGTGAGGTAATTTGCACACTCACATTCATAGCAGCAGGACTTACCATGGCCAAAATGCAAAAGCAGCTGAAACATCCATTGATGGGTTAAGAAAAAAACACAACACGATACATATTAATGGAATATTCTTTAGCTTAAGAAGGAAGGTGATCCTGTCACGTACTGCAGCATGGATGAAACACAGAGATACTGTGTGGGGCAGAACAGGCCAGTCATAGGATAAATCCTACATGGTTCTACTTGCCAGAGGCATCTAGAATAGTTTGGAAACAGAAAGCGTAGTAATATGGTGGTTGCTGAGTGCTGGGTAGAAGAGTGAGTTTCTGGATATAGTCTCCATTTTGCAAGACTAATCGTGTCAGGGCTGTACTGTGTAACAACATGCATACAGTTAATGCTACCACATTGCTCACTTGGGAATAAATATGTTCTATTCTCCATAATGAAAAAGACATACTGCAGCGTGTGTGCACTCCCCTCCAGGTCCAGCAGAAGTCCCATGATGCCAGTTTGCTCGATTGCTAGTGACTGACTGGTATCTATCTCACTTTAGGATTGAGTAAATTAATGATGGTAGAAGGCAAACATGCAATAAGAGACAGCTGCTGTAATAAGGATGATTCTTTGAGGGTCTTCCTTAGGCAAAGCTCCTGATTTCTTTTCTCCTATGACTATGGCACAGACTCCTTAGCAAGACTGCCCATAATCTTGTGGTTGCATCTATGAAAGCCCATAAATTTTAGTCTATACCCAGTGGCTTTGAGTCCTTCTGGTAACAAGACAATAGCATTTTCCCAGAATAAAGGTCTCTGAGCTATCTTTGGAGTTAGTCTGAGCACTTCCTTATGGGACAAATTGATCAGGTAATGTTCTTGGTTACCTATTTGCTGAGTGATATTTTTGCATGAAGCAACCAGTTTTTCTTAGCCATACACGTTTAGAACAAACACTTCATCCGGGCCAGAATAGAAGGTTCCTTCATCCCTTCAGTGGGTCGACATAGATCAAGAACTGACTGGGCACTGGCACTTCCAAGAAGTCTCAGGCCCCCTCCTCAGTAAGTGTCATGAGGGACACTGTGGAGGCTGTGAGGGACCAGGAAGAACAGTGCAGTGTACACAGAATGCAGGAGTGGACGGGGACCCAAGAAGGGTTGTGCCCTACTCAGAAAGTCTCCGCCATCCACCTCTCCTCAGGGAGGCCTCTTTATGTGCTCATTTCATCCTGTGACCCCTCTTTCTAGTGCTTATTTGTGTGACTAGATTTAAACATGGGTGAGACTAAGATAAACAAAATATGGTGAACTAAAGACTACTCACGGAAGTAAAATAGTTCAACTATATCGGTACCATCAAAAAATGGCGGTAGATGAGGAGGGAAAGCACACATCCTAAGATCAACACAGCTATCTGGTTTTCCTGCTCTTCTAATCTTTTTTGGCCTCTGTTTCCTCCTCTGTGAAAGGAAACAATATCCACATGGTTGTTGGAAGTTTATGTGTGACACCAGGCTAAAACACCTCTAGTGAATCTGAGCACTAGTAATGTGCATGGCTAATTGTATTATTTGGCTATGAACATGGTCTTTTATTATCTGAATTATAAATAATTTACGATAGTAAGGCTCTGGCTTTCCATGGAGATTTCTAGAAAAGTGTCCAACCAATCCTGGGTAAAGAGTTATGGCTCACTGCCTCCTTAGTGGCAGAACTTGAATATTTTATCCTTAAGTCATGGATGATTTGCTATAATATAATTTTATCATATTTTGTGATTGAGGACAAAGCTGTTCGCTTTGTATCCACCAAAGCCCCAATTCAGGGGCTTTAGCCTCTCCTGGGTTTCATTTATGAAAATTTCACCACCATCCCTTTCTGCTTCAGTCCAGATCGCTTTGTAGTACTGTAGGTTTTGCTCTATCAAATTCTGTTTGAAGTAAGTAGGTATGCACTGAAACCTACATGTCTCTGAGCTATTGGGATGTTTTAATAATGAGATCTGACCAGGAGACAGGTTGCTAGGCCACAGTTATAAGTCATTGTTTTGTGAAGACATTTAAAATTACGAGTCCGAGATGGTGCACTGTCCTTTTATAAGTATTATCAGAAAAATTCTTAGATTAGATCATCTTAAAATTAAGAAGGTCGGTGGCCAGCCATGCAGCTCAGCAGACTGAAGTGCCTGCTTAGACAGAGCGCAGTGGCCAGGGTTCAATCCTGATCCCTAGCATGCAGTGCCAGCCCTACCTCCAGGGCTTGCCAAGAGGGTGATCGAGACCCAGCATGGTGACGCACTCCTGTGATCCCAGCGCTTGGGAGGCTGAAAACAGATGAATCACTATGAGTCTGATCTATATAGTGAGACCTGATGGCCCCTTTACTAAAGACATAAAAAAAAAAAAAAAAAAAGAATGTTGGCTTTTCAAAAGACAATGTTAAGAAAATGAAAGACAAGACACAGGCTGAGAGTAAATGCTGCACAGCATATCATAAAGAACTTATAGCTAGAATACATAAAGAACTTTCACACCCCATAATAAGATAATGAATAATCAAGTTTTAAAATGAGCAACAAATCTAAAGAAAAAGATATACAAGAAAAATCTTCACCAAAATGATATACAAATGGAAAATAAGCACAGGAAGAGGTACTTCGCAATATTAGTCATTAGGAAAATGCAAAGTAAAATCACAGTGTAGGGTGACCGGGGGGTTAGTTCAGTGGTGCAGCACCTGTCTGCCAAGCATAAGGTTGTGAGTTCGATGCCCAGTACCTAAATAAATAAATAAATACAAAAACACATTGTGATACTACTACATTGTTATTAGGCTAAAATTAAAAAGTGACTATACCAATTGTTGGTGCGGCTATAGAGGGGGGACAGGGAACCTCATATAATGATGACAAGGATGTGAAATAGTGTGCCCCCTTTGAAAGCAACAAGATGTTCCCTCTGTGTGGCCTGGTGATTTCCTCCTCAGAACTTACTCAACAGATACCAAAGTCAATGTCTCTGATATGGCCTGTAAACAAATATTCATCATTACTTTATCTGTAATAATGGAAAACTAGAGCATTCCAAATGTCTACCCAGGTAAATGGATGAACTATGGGGAATGCCACCCGTGAAAGACTCCAAAGCTGTACTACGAAGTTACTGAGCAATGAAACAATGAAATAACAATCAACACAACAGGATGGATGATGGGTTTAGTAAAAGAAGCCCAACCCCCTCTAGTAACATGTGATTCCATTTATGCAAGACCTATAGCCAGCTCTAAGGAATCTCTGTGGTGGGAAGTCGAGCAAGGTCACCAGGAACAGCTGAGATGAAGGTGAGGAGGGGCGGTCCCAGCCACTGAAAGCAGGACTCACAAAGCAATTGCTGGGAGAGATGACTCTGATCGTGGTGATGGATTTTATAAACTGGCATTTTCTTTTTAAAACATAGATTTTATTTTTTAGAACAGCTGTGGTCTCCAGCAAAACTGGAAGGAGGTGCAGAGATTTCCTGCCCGCCCTCCCCGTGCACTCTGGCTTGAGCCCAGCCTCTCCCATCATCAAGCCCCCACCTAAAGTTGTGCGTTTCCCCTCGCTGACACATCATTACTGCAGTGGATTTTTCACAAGCATCTACACACACACACACACACACACACACTTACACACGTGAAAACTTGTCAAACTGGCCACACGTGGTGGCACATGCCTCTAATCTCAGGCACTTGGGTGGCTGAGGCAGGAGGAACACCGAGAATTTCAGGCCAGCCTGGGCTAGAAAGTGAGCTCAAGGACAGAAAAAAC
>NW_004524685.1:2767980-2777804 GCF_000260255.1 Octodon degus | reverse complement strand
ATTGTTTCTATAATTTCCCTCTCAGTGTGTTTGTTGTCTGTGTAGAGGAATGCTATTGACTTTTGGGTATTGACTTTATAACCTGCTATGCTACACAAGTAAAGTTTAGAAGGGATTTTTTGGGGTTTTTTTTTGGCTCAGGCTGCTCTAAAGTCAGGTCTGCTAAAGCATGGGGAGCTTCAGATCGAACCACAGTCTCCTGAGCCTGATTGGGTTTGCACACAGGCGCTTAAACAACTGAGCTAACCCGCAAGTCCCCATCAAATAAATAAAGTTTAAAACACACATTGGAGCACACATGCTTTTCGCAACTTTCTGATCTACAACTAAGAATGTTGCAATCGTTGGTTCATAGATTACTTACAAATCACATGAAATTCTTCCAGGATTCAGAAAAATGATTCCAAATTTGGAGATAAATAAAAAAAAGATAATGGGTAAACTTTTGATGAGGCCTGGGCCCGTGAGATTGATGTTCTCATGTGAGTAGTATCTAATAATTGTTGACTTATTATTACTAATTGCTCGAAGGCCTCTTTTCTGACTCTATGAATTTAAGTTTACATTTGCAGAAAACTGATGAGTTATGATGTTTGTTCCTCTATGATAATATAAATCAAAGAGTGTTAGCTTTACGTTATTATAAAAAGTACATTATTACATTATTAATAAAATGTTAATGTGAAAAATTTATTTTGGCTCATGGTTCACAATCAGTCGCCTTCACTGTTTTTGGGTCTGTAGCAGGGTAACAGGTCGCAATAGGAGCACACCACAAGCAAAACCATTCACTACATGGCCAAGATGAGGCAAAGAGGAAGACAAGGCCCTGGGATCCCATGATCCCCTTCAAGGGCACACCCTCAGGGATGTAAAGACCTCCCAGCAGGCCCCTTTTCTTAAAGATTCTACCATTTCTCAATAGTGCCACCAGCTAAGGATGAAATTTTTTTTTTTAATTTTTTTTTTTTTATTTATTTAGTGTATGTGTGTGTGTGTGTGGCCAGCTTAGCCCACCAGGGGGCAGCCCTGGCTGGCATGTGGTGCTGGGGGATTGAACCGTGGTCCCTTTGCTTTGCTAAGTTTGTTCTAAGTAGGTGCTTTAGACCACTGAGCCATCTCACCAGCCCCAGGATGAAATTTTTTAATACACAGACCTTTCAGGGACATTATCCAAATTATAGCAACACACTCTTGGGGGCGGAGGCAGGAGGCTTACAAGTGGAAGCTAAATTGGGGAATTTAGCAATTTACTGAGACCCTGCTTGTCTCAAAGTTTAAAAAGTAAAACAGAAAAGGCTGGGTATGCAAGTTTTTGAGAAGCCCCTGGGATCGATGCCTGGTATTGTAAACGACAGCAATGATGCTATTGCTGTGAAGGTCATTAATCAGTTTTACGTCTCACTTAACAATCTTCTTTCAGTGTTCCTTCTTCCCACTGACTCTGAACATTGAAATCAGCTTTGTCATTCTGCCAGTTCTTCATAAATAAATTAAATAAAACCTTGCCAAATGCTACATATTTATATAAGAATTATCTTTTTTAACAGTGTGAACATTACAGGTCAGCAATCTACCAGCATTTAGGAATTTAAAGTAGTAGAATGATCCCTTTTTCAACACATGGACCAGCCTTGTTTGGATTTTCAAGAAGTAGACCCTTGTGGTGGTACGCGCCTGTAATCCCAGCTCTTGGGAGGCTGTAAACAGGTGGACTGTAAACTACAAGTCCCATCTAGTAGTGAGACCCTGAATACCCTTCCCTAAATAAATAAAAAATAAGTAGACCCTAGGACAAGGACTTTCATACAAGAGCTTATTTTGGAGGGGCAGGGACTCCTAGAAGGGGAATAAGAAAGTGACACAAGAATAGGAGGCAGCCAACGTGGGTGGGCCATCAAGTCTGCTTCTGTCATGGGCAATAGTGGAGTTCAATCCCACAGTGAAGCTGCAAGAAATAGTGCAAAACACACATGCCTGGACTATGCCACCCAAAAACAGTGAAGCTGGAGTGTTTATTTATTGGGAGTATTTGTATACCAATTCCTGTCATTTGTTTTTTGAGGACTGCTTCGGAGTAGCATACATTCTCCAGTACTTCCTGCCAGATACCTCGTTTTTTCTCAGTGCTGGTCTGAGTTCTCAGGCAGAAAGAGCTAGACATGAGCAAGTAGAAATCTTGAGGTTAATTGAACTTGGAGAGTCTGAGGGAGGTGGACAAAGGTTGCTAATGGCCTTTCTTTAAACCCCCCCCCAAAAAAAAAACAAACAAACACACATCTCCATTTATTAGAAAATTATGTCATTCTTAGGGTAGAACAGACCTGCATTCTCACAAAAAAAAGTAACTTTTTTTTTCCCAGATGGTAAAATATACAGATTTGAATCTTTTCATCAAAGGAATTTTTCTCAGGATTAATCAAAGACAAAATACTCAGAGCACAATGCAGTTGATTTTCTAAGAGAAATGTTTATTTCCAGACAGTTGGGGGATTTTGTGCAGCACAATTGCCACTGGCAGTGAACTTACTGACTACATGAAAGGCTAGAAGATCATTTTGCAATGCGAATGATAAATTTGGGGTGGAACATTTCATTATCAGTCTTTTATAAAGTATATTTAGAACACGCACTATTAAGCCAAGGCCTTTACAAAAATTTTTTTTAAGTATCTTCTAGTTAAAATATTGATTTGTGTGGCATAAGATAAAAACAACAGGGTTGGGGATGTGGCTCATGCTTGCCTGTTTGCCTGGCATAAATCAGGCCTCAGTTTTATCCCCAGCACTGCCAGAACAAGTGAAACACAAAGCAGACAAGTGCTCTTGCTACCTTAGAAGAGGAATTCTATGTACCAAAAAAGAAGGAAAACTAAGGACAAGAAAGCCCTTCTGGGTCATCCGCCCCTGTGGTAGAGGCTCATTGTGAGCTGGGGGTGCGTCACCAGCAGTCCAGCTCAGCTGCGCTGCTGTGAGGCACTTAGAGGACCCATGTGGGACTCAAAGTCATGCTGGCATGGCAGTTTGTCATGTGGACAGAGAGAGTGAACCAAAATACCTTCCCCCAGGAGACACAGGCACAGAATAATAAATAGTTAACTCAATTAAGCATTATATTCCCTGTTTCCTTGACACCAGACTGTCTGGTTCAAAGACCAGGCCTTCAGCTTTTAACTAGAACGTGAGAATTCTTTATAGTTGCCCAAATCACAAGCGCATGGGAGTCTACCCCACCCCTTATTTTGCCACATACATGCGCACAAATGTACACTCTGAGAAACTCAGTCCTTCCCCTTAAGTTTTCCCAGGTAGATCTTTTTTCTTTGTCATCTTTTTTTCTCTCCTTTCCTCCCCTCACCCTTTCTCTCCCCTTCTCTCCCTTTCTCTCCTCTCTCCTCTCCTGTCTTCTCCTCTCCTCTCCTCCTCCTTCTCTCTCCCCCTCTCTCTCCCTCCCTCTTTGAACAAGATCTTGCTATGCAGTTCAGATTGGCCTTGAACCTACCACACAACGCAGGCTGACCTCAAATTCCCAAAGATCCTTCTTCTTCACTCTCCCAGTGCTGGGATTACATGCATGTGCCACCACACCTGGCTTCCCCATATTCCCAGGTATTCCTAGGTATTCCTAAAAGGGAATTCTATGTGGAATTCAAGCCTGTTCCTTAAAGCCTCGGTAGCTGGCAGCACCTACAACAGCTGCATGTTCTTCCCTTCTTGCTTGGGCCTCATGCCCTTTCCTTTGAGTTGCTCTCAGGCCCCTTCCAAGTCTCACAGAGACTCATTAAAAAATAAGTTCTTGGGTTTCTGTTCATTGGAGAGGCCAGCTAAGAAGACTTATAGCCTCTATATTGTCCACCACTCCTCCTCTCCTCTTGTACCAACCTGACCCTCAAACACAACTCTTCTCTCCTCCCTGAGTTGCAAAGTGAATGTTCCCTAGTAAATCAAAGGAAGTCAACAGCGTCATGTGGCTCTGGGTAAAAATGCCTTCCTTTGGTGGTGCTGGCTTGCAGCCAGGATTGAGCACTCTCTCCTGTGTCCCAGCACCACTGGTTACCAAGGCAACAAGACTGAGACACTGAAGCAAATAGTAGTTTATTGACTTTTGCATTGGCATCATTCAACAAACATCCTCATACAAATCAGGCTCTGTTCTGTTGGTGTCTTAAGATCAACACAATTGTCTTGGTTACTCTTCTCTCATTGCTGGGACAAATTCCCAACACCCAAAGTGAAGGAAGGAAAGGTTCATTTAGCTCATAGGTACTGGAGGTTTCAGTTCATACTCATCTGGCTCCAAGGCAGAGCAGCACAGGGCAGAGAGCAAGTTTCATGGCAGCAGCGTGCAAAGCAGACAGCAAGAGCAAAGGGAGGAGCAGCGGCTCAGGCAGCTAGCTTCTCTTTCCTCCTTACACTGTAATGAAAATTACCTGCCCCAGGGCAGGTGTAGCACTCACACCCACAATCCCAGAGGATCATGAGTTAATCACAAACTCTAGGAGTCTGCCGCGCGACTGCATGAGGTTTTGGGGGGACAACTAGACACAAACCATAACAACTTTTTGCCCTTCTTGCTATTACTACCTTATTTCAAGGTACCATCACTCTACCTAAATCTCAAAAGCCTCCAGTCTTGCAAAACCCCCAAACACTGTCTGTATTTTGTTTGTTTGTATGAGGAATTGAACTGAGGACTTCACGCTTGTCAGGAAGGCACCGTGCCACTGAGCTGTATCCCACTCTGTGTTGTTGTTAGAATAATGTGAATAATTATTCCATCATAAACACCTGATCGTGTCCCTCACTTCTCTTAAAGCTTTTTACATATTTTCCCACAGAACACAAAGCAACCAACACAATAAATTTTCGAGACCCCTGAAGACCCCTGCACTTACCTGGCACATTTTTCCTCTCCTGTCACTGGCCTCCCTGATGTTCTCCAGAGATGCCACACCCTTTGTTCCTGCGCTTCTCCGTATGATAGGATGGCTCTCTTTCCATCCCTTTTGCCTGTTAATTTTTATTAGTCTTGAAACCTCAGCCAACTGTGATGTTTTCCAGAAAGTTCCTTGCCTTAGAAACTAAGGTTAGATTACTCCTCCAGGCTACCTACCCAGCCATAAGCCACATTTTCTTCTTGGAGAACTGAGCCCCACACACCCAGTTCTTCACAATTTATAACCACTGGGTGACTCAAAGAACCAGGTTCTTACTATGACCCTGTCAAGTAGACCAAGAGTGAATGTCTCACTCAATTAGCTTCTATTCTTTAGAGAACGTTCCATAAGGACATAGACATAGATGGCCATCCTAGTCCCTTGGTAAGGTCAGAACACTAAAGGGTTGCTGTGGGATGGACAAATTCCTCTGTAGGGATAAAGACACAGAAGGCTGGTCTGCATAAAGGAGCCAGAAAATTCAGCCAGCCAGCAGAGAAAGGATACTTCTAGGGCTCTCAGGGGCTTTCCAGTTCCTGGTAATAGCCCCATTCTGACATAGCGCTACGTCCATATTTTTTTATTTTATTTTTTTATTTTATTTGTTTATTTGCTACAGGGTCTCACTATGCAGCTCGGACTTGCAGTGATCCTCCTGTTTCAGCCTCCCCAGGGCTGGGATTACAGGCATGCGCCACTACCCCAGGTTTGGTGGCCGGCATAACAGCATGACACACAGTACCAGGGATTGAACCCAGCTCCTTCCACTTACCAGGCGGGCGCTTAGACCACCGAGCTATCTCCCCTGCCCTATATCCATATTTTTTAAATCTTCTCTTTTTCTTAGGACAGCTTCATTATTTTTTGCTTCTCAAAAAATAGAGTTTTAACTAGTAATTCACCCTTTCTGTGCTTGTTCATCACACGCTTCCATCACCTTTACCTCCAGTGGATGTTGCATCTCACTGAGGGCAGATTATGATTTACTTGTTGCCATTTCACTCCAGTGTTTGCTACATCATAGTTATTGAAAGATTGTTTTTCAAATGAGAGTAATAGAGAACACTAATTGCACCTTGATTATGTGCTAGACACAATTGTAATAACTTATTCGATTTTCACCACAAGCTAGGAGGTAATTACAGGTTTTTATACCTATTTCACTGATCAGAAAATCAATGTGCAGAAAGATTAGACCCTATGCACACACATCTAATAAGCTGCCAGACTAGGACTCCAGTCTACGGAGTGTAATCTGACACATAGAGCCAGGAGATCACACCATGCGTGGCAGATATGGGAGGAGGGAGACAGGTCACAGTGCCTGTCACTGAGTGACTTACAGAAGTATTTTCCATCTTTCCCATAGTTTGTCATAGTTTTGGTGACATCCCCGTGGTACTTTATCTTCTGTTATCGTATCTGATATCTGGATATTCCTCTTCAGTATTGCTTTCCCTATCCTGCCAGATGTTTCATCTTCCAAACTATTGTGTATGTTCTCAGTTGGAGCCAAAAGAAACAATGAGAAGACTGGATTAATATAGCCAGAGGACTCCCAAGCCAAATCTCCCTCTAAGTGAGTCCCAAGCCATGGAAACATTTCACATTTATTGAGGGCTAAAAACAGGCTAAGGAATGTGCATAACTAATTTGGTGTAAACAAACTACTATTTATACAGCCATTCACCAAACTGTGAGTTTACACATCATGAGGTGGTAGCCTCCCAGGTAAAGGAATGAAGACTAGACAGGGGCCTCCAGAAAGTGGTTGTTCCCTGTGTCCCAGCTTGTGGGAATTACACAGGAAGACACATTTCCTTGGGCTCTGTTCTTTGCTCCTTGCTCCCTAGGGACGGTAGGCTTCTGGCTCATATCACCACAAATCATACTGGAGGCTCTCTGAGGACAGAGACTAAGATTAATACTTCCTGCTATTACCCTCGCTTGATTAAGATTTTTTTTTTTTTGCGAATATCAGAAAGCCCAACTATATCTTGTTCAAATAATCAAGGCATTTCATTACTTTTTGCACCAAAAGGTCCCAAGGTAAATCTGGTTTCAGTTAAATCTTGATTCATAATTTAATAATGCCACTGAAGTTCCTGGTCCACCATTTCTGCCTTTTTTTTTTTTTTTCCAGAACCAGGGGTTAACTCAGACCCTTGCGCTTGCCAGGCAAGCTCTTATATCGAACCATCTCCCCGGCCCCCATCTGCCTTCTTCTTTTTTTTTGGTGGAACCAGGGATTGAACTCAGGCCCTTGTACTTGCCAGGGAAGCACTTATTCCACTGAGCCATCTCCCTGGCCCCTGCCTTCTTCTTGAGCATGTCTTTTATAGTCGTCCTCAAAAAACATCCGCCAATAGCAATGAGGACTTTTCCTAATTCATATCTAGCAGAAAAGAGAGAATAATTTTTTTTTTAAATGAGGTTTTTCTGTGTAGTTCATGCTGGCTATTAGTCCAGGGTGAACTCAAACTCATGGCAATCCTCCTGCCTCAGCCTCCCAACTGTTGGGATTACAGGTTTGAGCCACCATGCCTGGCAGGCGCATATCTGTTTTAATTTTCCTACAAAATTATTATAGTTTATTCTAAAAGACATGTCGAATAATCACTGTATCAATCAATCACTATGTACCCATGTGTGTACGTACATATTCATGTGCATGATATGAATTCATGTGAATTCCTTAGTTTAGCCCAAGTTACATACTGTGTCACATGGAATGAGCTCCCAAAATCATTTGAGGGTCATTCAAATCAAAAGGGTGGCTCTTGAGAAGGACAGAGAGTCCCAGAATTGGAAGAGACTTTGAAAGTTGACAGCACATTCTCTGTGATGAAACGCTCCCTCCTAAACTACTCATTTCTTTGGACAACTCAGCCCTTCAAAAGTATACAGTGGTACCTTGTTACTTGTTAATGGATTGTAGAAGGCATGACTAGTGCTGAAAATGACAGGTGCCAAGTTTTTTTGACTGGAATGGGCAGTAGTCATGAGGCAGTTGGCACCAACAAGCTGTCACCTGCGCATTGAACAACAGATAATGAGTACAGGGATAAAAATCTTCCTATCAAATTCTGTGACTACCGGGGCTGGGGAGATAGCTCTGTTGAATAAGTGCTTGCCCAGCAAGGGCCTGAGTTCAATCTCCGGCTTGGGAAAAAAAAAATTCTGTGAATACCAAATTTTGGCAAGTTTACTGCCCATAGTGAATGTAATCATCATGTATTACAAACATGTACTAGTAGAGAATTTAAGAAATAAATAAAAATGTATCTCTGAATTAGAAAAAGAAAGTGGTTGAGTAGCAAAGTAGAATCGTATGTATCTGCATCTGGGCCCTATTGGTAGATTCCACCTCATGATCCAAGTTCCCTGGAATAAATCTGATCTCCTTGCTCCATAAGAACCCTTCACATTTGCACCCTGCTGTCAAGCTTTCCTTCAGCAGTTCCAAGAGGCAGGGTTTTGTGTTCTTGGACTGTCTACAGGTTGCTCAAAGCCTCCAAGAGCCCAGTGTTGAGAATCCTGGGAGCCCCACGGAAAGGGCTTCCTGAGTTCCTGTTGTCTGCTTCCAGGACTGGACCCAGCCCTGATGGGAGGCAGGGAGAGCTGCTTCTCACTGCCATGGTCCCGACTGAGGTTACTGATGTGCCCGCCACACGCAAAACGCCAAGCTTTCAGATGTACATCCTGGGTACTTTTCCCCCTAACTGATTTTCTTGCCTTCTGGAGGAATGGGAAGATGTGAGCACATTTCTCTCTTGTGTTGGCACCCTGGAGCAGGCACATAAATACTGCTGCTACAGAGAGCAATCCCAGGGCGGAAATCCATTCATGGCTCAGGAGCCATTTGCAGAGGGCAGGAGTGTAAACATGTATTATTGAGATTCCAAAGGCCTGACTGGGTCCTCATTTGGATCCTCAGGCCTGTTTTTTCTTGGGCTGTAATTAGAGAAAAGGGCAAAGAGAAAGCATAGGTCTGAGTGCAGAGCTGGGCTGCAAAACCTGAACCCACCAGGACAGGGACAGCTTTGTTCAGTGTCTCCCGGTCACTCTGATCTGCCAATGAGATTCCCCTCTGGCACTGAGCTCCTTTTTGGTTCAGAGCAAGGAAGATGGGAGAACAGAAACTTAATAGACTAAATAAGGCAGCAGAAGAGATTGGTTTGGTTTGCAGCACCCTCACTTGCTTCTTAAACCCTGAAACTGGGGATGAAAAAAAGAATAAAGATGTGTCAGTATATGAAACGGAATCACCCCACAAGGAATGGAATCATTATGTACTGCAAACAAGTACCAGTAAAACAAGAATAAAACTGTTAAAGATAGGCATGAGAGTTTTAACTAGGGTAACAGCAGTCCAGACCCCTCCAGCTTCACAGGCTAGCAAGAAATGGAGCGAGGCTTTCTCTCCCTCTTGATCCTGAGTGCATTCCGCTTGTTGCCTTTCTGAGGAGGAAATGGAAGAAGGAGCCCCAAGCATCCTGCTTCTGAAGATGTCTATCGGGAAGCAAACTGGGTACAGCTGTGCTGTTTAGGAAGCCCTAGTTCCCTCATCTAGGCCCCTCCTTCACTGCTGGGTGGAAAATTGAGTGGATTTCTGGGTTTATTGGTGATACTTCTCTCTCAGCACATCTTTACACTGTCAGACTCCTCCTCTAAAAGCCTCCTTGACATCCCAGGTACACGTATTTCTTCCATTCTATGTCTGGTTACACTTAGCATTAGAACTATCTCGTCTCGTTATTTATCCTCATCAACCCCGTTAGCTCGCTCGCATGTTCCCTGGGTCAGGCTGGGTGCTTTCTTGCACACCCTTGCAAGGGATTTGTTCTTACCCATTTCACAGTGAGGAGGCTAAGGTTATAGCTCAGCG
>NW_004524685.1:2767329-2767880 GCF_000260255.1 Octodon degus | reverse complement strand
TCTCAGGATCATTGCCTTGCCCATCTTCTACATAAATAATACATTATTGAATAATGAACAGATCACAGAAGAAACCAGAAAAGAAAAAATTTTTTAAAGGCCCTAGAGTCAAACGACAACGCAAACACAACATGCCAAAACCTATAGGACACAAAGAAACTTGTTGTAATAGGAAAGTTTATAGGTGTAAATGCATTCTTTAAAAGAATAGGGTATTCAAAAACAAATAACTTAATGATGTTTCTCAAGGCCCTAGAAAGACAAGAACAACCCAAATCTGAAACCAATAAAAGGAAAGAGGGTAGGGAAGATAGCTCAGTGGTCTAAGTGCCTCCCTGGCAAGCACAGGACCTGGGTGCTGCACTGGCTCCACCACGGGCACATCGTGCCAGCCACCAAAAACAGGCATGGTGGTGCACACCTCTAATCTGAGCATTGGGGAGGCTGAAACAGAAGGATCATTATGAGTCTGAGCTGCATAGTGAAGCCCTGCATCAAATAACTAAATAAATAAAAAAGATTTCTATAAAAAGGAAAAAAATTATTATTAT
>NW_004524685.1:2765019-2767229 GCF_000260255.1 Octodon degus | reverse complement strand
AAGAAAGAAAGAAAGAAAGAAAGAAAGAAAGAAAGAAAGAAAGAAAGAAAGAAAGAAAGAAAGAAAGAAAGAAAGAAAGAAAGAAAACTGATCAGGGGTTTAACACTATGCAAAGAATAGGCTTCACTTTGTTTCCCTCAGTCCTTAATCTCTTTTGCCTAATATCTAGTTTACCGTGCACCACGAGTAGCCATCAGCCCACAGTACTCTCTTATAATACTGGTTTCACCCTCAACCGCGAGTAACAGAGTTCTAGAGATCGTTTTTCACCCTCCGCGCGGGTCCCCACAGCCGCCAGGGGGTGGAGGCCATCAGAGCACCTGCTCCAACAGCTGAGGGACGCTGGGCCCCAGGGCCAGAGCTGGAGAGGGCAGCGGCCGGGAGTGGCACAAGTGTGCCTCAGGATCCTGGCTGAAATTCAGCCCCCATTGCAGTCAGATGGGGACAGCTCCCTTACCATAAGGAGGAGGCAGAAGACCGCCACATTTCAGCTCCTCCCTCCTGGCCTCCTGGCCTGTTAGGCTTCCTAACCTCTTGGGAGTCAGCTGTTATTTGTCTGTCTGCTGTTGTCAGACTTAGTCACAGACAAGAGCCAGTGAGGGATCCTGTCCTTTTGTTCCAAAGAGCCAGAAAAGAAGGCTCTTTGACCCCTGCTGCTAAGCACAGTAGACAAAGGCCTTCTTGACTGCCAGGAAGCTCAAAGTGCTCATTAAGCAAGAAGTTTTCTGGCCAGTGATTGAAATGACATCATGCTTCCTCCAGGAATCCAACTAGAGATAAAAATCAGGTCATTCAATTTGCAAAGAGCCAATGCTCCCATCTCCTGCCAGCCTTCGGGGGTTTGGGGCTCTCAGCTATCAGGGAAAAGAAGGGCCTATTTGAACTCGGACTTTGAAAAACTCTTTTAAACTTCCTGATAACATGCGAAGATGTTTCACTCTGTTAGAGAGCAGGGAGGGGGTATGTGCTCCTCATTTAGCAGTCCCAAATTTTCAAATTGAGTGCTTAATAAGACGCGGCGCTGGCGGATAGGTTTTATTAGCTAATAATGAGATAGCCCTTCAGGCTCGCTAACAAAGTACAAGACAAAGGAAGAAACTAATTTTTTTTTCATCTTTTACCATCGTTGACCACAGTTTGATATGAGAAAGGGATAGCATGGTTCTGTCTGTCTGTCTGTCTGTCTGTCTGTCTGTCTGTCTGTCTATCTATCTGTCTGTCTGTCTTATCTTTCTTAGTAAGGCTGGGGATGAAGCCCAGAGCCTCATGCATGCTGGGCAAACGCTCTGTCACTGAGGATATGATACTCTGATCTTAAACAGTGTTCATTCAAGTTTCTTAAAAAAAAAAAAAAAAAATACACATTTCAGAGGATGGTGATCCAAGTTCTTTTATTTTTTTCATTTTCTTTTTTAAAAACCACTATAGCACTTGTTTTGATATAGGGAGAAAGAAACTCCCAACATGCTAGGTGTCCAGTATGAGTTCATATTCTCTAAAATTGAAGAAGGAATTCTGGTAACAATGGAGATTAGAGTAGAATATATTTATTGGGGAAAGAAAGCTTTTGTCAGAGAGAGAGAGAGAAACAGACAGACAGACAGACAGACAGACAGACAGACAGACAGACAGACAGACAGAGACAGAGACAGAAGGTGGACATGAAGTGGGACAAAACCATGGTGTACCAGTAAGATTACAAGCATAATGGTTGAGGTAATATTGATTAAGTGGGAATCAAATCAGGAAGCAAGTGGGCCTGAAAGAGAACAGGAGCTTTGCCCAGAGGCTCCGTCCCTGGCTCTTCCTGGCTTTCCCAAGGTGATAGGCGCTTATTTAGAGTATCAAGGACTGTTGTTCATCCTTGGGAGAAGCATGCGGGCGCATTCCTCAGTGGAAGTATCTGTCTCTCCCAAAGCTGCTGTGTGTCTGGGCTGGCTCCTTGGGAGGCCTTGCCCTGGCTGACTGCCTAGAATATTTCTACCTAATTTAGCTGTTAGTAACAGTTTGAACAATCAGTAATTAACAATTTTTTAAAATCTGAGTGAATGTAAAATAACCCGTTTTCCCCAATTCTTTGCCAGTGAAGAAAATCTTTGCAGAATATATCTGTAACCAGCTTCCAGATCTAGAATTTTGGGATAATTTCACCAAAATACTAGTCCTACTTAATAAAAATTAAAACAGTAAAAGCAAAGCCCCTCTCATGA
>NW_004524685.1:2757582-2763098 GCF_000260255.1 Octodon degus | reverse complement strand
AAAGAAAGAAAGAAAGAAAACAAACAAACAAACAAACAAAAAGCCAAATCACAGTGAGGGAAGATTAAATTCATTCATCCAAGATACAGAGAGAACAGGCACATGGCCAGGGTTTTTCTTAGCCTCTAGAGTCTGTCTTTACTGTACCAGCAGGCATGATCCCATTTTCCTGTGTTCTCCTCAGCATATGTTAAGTACAAAGGAATAGTCATGTTTATTAACTGCATGTTTACCATGCCTAGTTGAAAGCTGATTTGTAGTTAACTAAGGGTATAAACGGTAGAGGATGAGTCTTCCCAATGACTCAGGTATTGCTGCAATAGCAGAATACCATAAATTGGGTGGTGAGAATGACAAATGTTTATCTCTAACACTGTCAGGCAAGGGACCAGCAGAATAGGCCCACACCCTGGAGAGCAGAAGGCCATCTTGTATCATCAAGAGGGTGCAGGGGCACGTTCAGTGTCTGCTTACAAAAGTATGGATCTTGTTCAGCAGGGCTCCACCTTCAGGAGCAAATCACCTCCTAAAGGCCCTCACTTCCTAGTACCATCATGTTGGGGATTAGGCTTCAATGTAGATATTTAGAGGAAACACAGCACTCAGTCTGTAACAAAGACTGATGAGATGGTTAGGCAAGTAGTTAGACATTAGCAGGTCTGAGGGGCAAAAGAGGGGCCCAAGATACCTGATGTGGCCAGGTTGATTAAAGAAATATATGTCTGCAACCTCAGCACTTAGGAGGCTGAGGTAGGAGGATCGCTGCAAGTTGGAGGTCAGCCTGGGCTACAAAGTGAGTTCACGGCCAACCTGAATTGCACAGGGAAGCTCTGTGTCAAAAAGAAAAAATAGAGAGGGAGAGAGAGAGAGACAGACAGACAGACTTTTATGCATAATACAATCACTATCACTTCTTAGGTCTCAGATCCAAAGCAAGCCCACAAAGCACAATGGAATCCTAAGGTTGCACACTGTGCACATTTCTTTTTTTTTCTTTTTTCTTTTTTTAATTTTATTTATTTATTTATTTGTGGGGGGGGCAGCTCAGCCCACCAGGGGGCGGGGCTGGCTGGCATGTGGTGCTGGGGGATTGAACCGTGGTCTCTGGGCTTCGCTAAGCTTGCTCCAAGTAGGTGCTTTAGACCACTGAGCCATCCCACCAGCCCTGTGCACATTTCTTTACATGCCTGCTCATCTATCAGCAGAGCAAGGCATGCTACATCCCTGCTGCCGACATCCCAGTGACATCAGAAAAGAAACTATTTAAAGATCCTCCTGCTTTGGGCTGGAACCTTGTTTAAATTAAGAATTTATCTTTCTCAAGTTTTGTTTTGTGGGTTCCTCCTGTGATGAAGCGGAAGCCGCTGAGGAAACACTGACCATCTAAAGGGACAAGAAGACATTCTCAATTTCAAAGTAACTTCTGAGTAATGAATTGTAAGTAAATGGATTCTCCATTTTATAGGAGTATATGTTCTCCAAGTAGTTATTCTTGGGGATTTTAGCAGAATTTGTTGTGATTTTGCCTTTTTCATTTCTAATTACATTGACTTGGATCTATTTCTTTTTCTTTTTCTTTCTTTTTGTAGGATTGGCTAAGGGCTTATCTATTTTGTTGTTGTTGTTGTTGTTGTTTTCTGTTTTGTTTGCGGTACTGGGAATTGAACTCAGGACCTTGTGCTTCCCGGGCAAACACTTAGCTCTACTGAGCTATCTCCCTGGCCCATGTTTATTCCTTAAAAGAATCAACTCTGATTCATTGATCCTTTATGTTTTTTGTAGTCTCAGTTTCATTAATTTCTGCTCTGACCTTTATAATTTCCTACCTCATACTACCTTAGAATTTGTATTATTCTTGTTTTTTCTAGGACATTCACCTGCATTATTAGGTTTTTCATTGGAGCTGACTCTTTCTGACGTAAGCATTTTGTTTTCATTGTGTTCAGTAGCCTTCAATATGTTATGCTGGCATTATTATCATTTGATTTTAGGAACTGTCTAATTTCTTGCTTAGTTTCTTCTGGGACCTAGTGATTATTCAGGAGAATATTGTTTAATTTCTGTGTATTTACCTAGTTTTCTACTGATTTCCTTTGATGTTTATTTCTAGTCTCATTGCACTATGATCTGATAATATATCTAATGTAATTTTAATGTTTAGACTTATATCACAAGCTTTATGGGCTAGCAGGTAGTCTGTTTTGGAGAAAGTCCCATATACTGCTGAGAAGAATGTGTGTTCTATTATCTAGTGGAAGACTCTGTAGGTAGCTCTTAGGCCCATTTGTTCAAAGGTTTGGCTTAACTCTGATACTTCTTTGTTGCCTATGGCCATACCATCCTAAACATACCCAGTCTTGTCTGATATTTCTTTGTTGATTTTCTTGTCTAGCTATCTTTTGTGTGCCTATGAGGTATTGAGCTCCCCCATTACAATTGTACTGATGTTTATATGATTTTTTTAAAAATCCCTATTAGTGTTTATTTTATGAGGGGGTATTTATAATGTTATCTCTTTCCATTGAATTGTTCCTTTAACATGTAGTAAGCTTCTTTGTATCTTCCAATGAGTTTTGTCTTGAAATCCACTTTTTGTGAAATTAGAGTAGCCACTTCTGTTTTGTCCAGGCTCCTATTACATGTAATATTGATTTCTATCCATTTAATCTATGAATTTCTTTTGAAATTAAATATGTTCTTTGTATACTACATATCATGGTTAGTTTCTTGATTCATTTTGCCAGTCTGTGTCTTTGGGGAATTTAGATCATTGACACTGAAAGTTATTATGGAAGGGTATTGACTCATTCTTTCAATTGCATTATTTTCCTGTTGTTGATTTCCCTATTTTTTCCTTCTTTTTTTTTCCTACTATTTATTTATTTATTTATGTGTGTGTGTGTGTGTGTGTGTGTGTGTGTGTGTGTGTGTGTGTGTGTGTATGGCCAGCTCCACCCACCAGAGGGCGAGGCTGGCCAGCATGCGGTGCTGGGGGATTGAACCGCGGTCCTTGTGCTTTGCTAAGCTTGTTCTAAGTAGGTACTTTAGACCACTGAGCCATCTCACCAGCCCCTATTTTTTTCCTTCTGCTTAGCTGTTCATCCTGCTATATATATTCATTCATTTTATTTGCTGGTACTGTTGACTTTCTTGTCTCTTTCTAGAATATCACTGAAAAAAAGATAGAATATCAGTGAGAAATTTTCAGAGTGTTGGCTTGGTGGTCATAAATTTCTATTTATTTATTTATTTATTTATTTATTTATTTATTTGCAGAACCAGGGATTGAACTCAGGCCCCTGAGCTTGATAAGCAAGTGCTTATTCCACTGAGCCATCTCCCCAGCCCCCGTCATAAATTTCTTGAGGTGCCCCTTGTTGTGGAAATAACTTATTTCTCCATATTTTTTAAAGGAAAATTTTGGAGGATATATAACTTGGACTGGAAAGTTGTCATATGCTAGGTTTTGAGATACTTTTCTCCAAGCCCTTGTGGCCCTTAAGGTTTATATTGAGAAGTCTGCTATAATTCTAATGGTTTTAACTTCATGTATGATTTACTGCTTTTCCCTAACACTTTTTAAGATTTTGTCCCTGTGATTTTGGCATTTTGATTATGATGCAGTACAGAGAGTTCAGTCATGATTATTTGGGGCTTTACATGCCTTTCTCATCTATATGTTTATTTCTTTCCCTGTTTTCCAGCAGCTTTCTGGCATTGTTTCTAAAAACAGTTTTTATACCGTATTTTCTGTCTTCTGATTTTTTCATCTATTCCAGTTATTCTCAGATTCGTCTTTTTTGCATCATCTAGCAGCTGTAGGATCCATTTTTCATGTCCTCTTGTTTATAAGGTGTGTTTCAGTAGTTGGTCTTTAAAGATATCATTATCTTCCAGTTCTAAAATAAGGCCATCACATTGGTTGCTTTTTTGTTGATTTTCTTATCTAACTATCTTTTTTTTTTTTTTGTCTATGAAGTATTGAGCTCCCCCATTACTGATGTTTATATGATTTTTTAAAATCCCCATTAGTATTTATTTTATGAGGATGCATTTACAAAGTTATCTCTTTCTGTTGAGTTGTTCCTTTAATCAACATGTAGTAAGCTTCTTTGTCTCTTCCATTAAGTTTAAGCTTGAAATGCACTTTTTGTGAAATTAGGATTTGCATACTTTTGTAATATTTGTAATATTCTAGATTTCTGATTGAAACCTTTATATGGACTCTAATTATTTACTGAACTGGTTATCCATGTTTTGTATCATTTTCTTGAAGTCATCTAGCTTTTTAATAATGTCTTTTCAAAGTACCTGAATCATTTTTGTTCATACTTCCATTATCTGTTTAGTTTCACTTTTCTAATCCTTCTGAGTACCTCTTTGATCTGTTTTCTAACCTTTTCTGTTATCCTTTCAAGTAACTGAGCTGTGTGACAAGTGTTATCTCCCCCACCCCTTGATATCACCTTGATTGGCTCTTAGGGAGTTGGGAGTTTTGATAGGCATTTTGTTGCCCTGTCTTTTCATGTTCCTATTTTTTGTTTGTGTATTTATTTTTGTTAAGGTTATAGATACTTCTAGTGAAAAGATTTTGATGTTAGAACAGAGACTCTTTAGTCACTTTTCAGTGATGTACTTTGGCAATGGATAGCTATAGCCCTTTGCCTCTGGCACAAGACCTGATCACTTTGATTAATATGAGAGGGGAATATATGTTGGGGACCGGGCTGTGTAAGGGGTAAGTTACTAACCACAATGCTCTGAAAACAAGATAACACCACAGCTGAACAGCTGAGAAGATTTGTTTTTGGTTTTGTTTTTTCGTTTTTGCTACTTCATGCTGCCTTAAAGGCAGATCTGCTGCCACTTCTGGAGCTGGGAATCGAACCGCTATCCTAGGTGCCTGATTGCATTAGCCCAAGCAGCACTTTCAACAACTGAGCTATCTGGCCAAGCCCCTGAAGCCACTGAGAACACAATTCCTATTCCAGAACAAAAAACTACCAACCTTAGAAATCAAGCAAGTCTCTTAGTTGTTAAAATTTGCAGCTGCAATAGCCTTTGATCTAACTTCTCAAGATCTTGCTCAGTTTTCCACCTTTGTCTCAGCTTTTTCTTTTACTTTCTCTCATTCCCCTCAAAACTTTCTTGAAATGTAATAAATACTGGCAGTACGGAGATGTCTTAATCTTCTGTCCAAGAGAGTTCTGACCTTCCTGGCCCTCCAAACCATATTTCTTATTTCTTTTAAGACACAATTTAGAAGATCGAGGACCCATCCAAACTCCCAATAAGGATGCAATGTGTTTGCTTCAAAACCAATTTCTTGGCTGGGGAGATAGCTCAGTAGAATAAGCACTTGCCTGGTAAGTGTAAGGGCCAGAGTTCAATCCCCGGTTCTGGAAAAAAAAAAAAATCAACATCAAAACCAATTTCTTTGGGAGTGAATTTATTAATACCCAAAGTAATCTGGGTATTGATGTGTAAAAAAAACATTAATAGCAAGAATAGTGGGC
>NW_004524685.1:2751714-2755482 GCF_000260255.1 Octodon degus | reverse complement strand
TCTCTCTCTCTCTCTCTCTCTCTCTCTCTCTCTCTCTCTCTCCTAGTTGTTATTTTCCATTGTCTGGATTTCAAAGCTCAGAAAGGCTGAGTTATTGCTACTTGCCACTCTGCCATTTTCTGTGCTAATTAGTTACTTCTCTTAGTAAGTTGTTAACACCAGTCTATTCTATTTCTAGTGCTATAAATGGAGATAAGAAATTATGATGGCTTCCATCCCCAACTTCTACCTTTTCCATTGTTCCTGTAAATAACACAAATGACTTTAAATTTGTTTTACTCTGACAGTAAAATAAAAATAACAGTCTTGCTGTCATCCAACAAAGTCTGAAGAAGGCCCCCCAAAAAAGATATGGGGAAGCTAAACCAGTGATGATGGATCTTTTAGAGCTTTCAGTAATAATTAACAGCTGACTGTGGTACAACTTCCCATGGGTTCACTACCAATGACCTAAACCTACCCTACATGCAGAATAAATTGTAGGCTCACAGATCCTCATCACAGAAAAAGAATTTCAGAGCTATACGTGGTGGTACATGCCTTTAATCCCAGCACTAAGAAGGCTAAAGCAGGGGGATTACTGTGAATTTAAGGCCAGCCTGGGCTACCTAGTGAGTTCAAGGTCAGCCTGAACTACATAGCAAAACTCTGTCTCAAAAACAAAAAGCAAAACAAATAAAATAAAAGGAAAAGAATTTTCAGTAAGACACATAAAGTCATTTACAGGCAGAAATTTTGAAGTACATTGTCAAATAAATATATCTTAGGCCCTCCAAAGTAAAAGGTGCATCATTGTGTGGGATTGAGCATATTTTGGGGGATTTTTAGGTGGAAATCTGTGGAACCTGTATATGTATAGAAAAAGAAGAAGAAGGTAGTGGTCATCTTCTATAGTGAAAGTGGGTTGGTGATGTCCCATTCATAAGTGATAGCTATTGAAATGATAAGTCCTATTTATAAGAAAAAAGGAACATCCAAAGCCCACTTGCAGACAAAAGAGATGGTCCAGGCTAAAGGACCTTGGGGACTTTTTATTGTGTTTTTATCCTGCAGCAGTTTTTGTTTTTTTGTTTTTGCAGAACCGGGGGTTGAACTCAAGCCCTTGCGCTTGCCATGTAAGTGCTCATTCAATTGAGCTATCTCCCAGGCCCTTTAAACTCCCTGCTTTCTATGGCCATTTTATTTATTTATTTATTTATATTAAAAATTTTTTTTAAAAACATTGTGTGTGTGTGTGTGTGTGTGTGTGTGTGTGTGTGTGGCCAGCTCAGCCCACCAGGGGGCGTGGCTGGCTGGCATGTGGTGCTGGGGGATTGAACCGCGGTCCCTGTGCTTTGCTAAGCTTGTTCTAAGTAGGTGCTTTAGACCACTGAGCCATCTACCAGCCCTAGGGCCATTTTAGTTAAGTGTGTTTTCCTTGGGGAGGGATCAATTTTAGTTTTGTCCTTTTGTTTTTTGAAGTGACAATTCCCCAATTCATTTTTCCAGTTTTAGCAGTTTTACTTCTATTCATGATTATGTAGAGACATTTTAAAGCTTTAATTCATGTTGTAATACTACTTTCCCTTTCATTGTTCATGTCAGATACCTATTAACATTTCTGAAAAATTTATAAAGCAATTCTGAGCTGTCAGAGAAAAAAAAAACCTCTTTAAATTTCAGATTATTAACTTGCTGCCTATTCTCCATGTAAATGTGTTTTCTATCAGTCAGTGGTGTCACAAGATTATTTGTATAAGACTTAATATTCAGAAAGTAATTTTACAGTTTTACATGTAAGGAATGTTTTCCTGCACTCTGTGATCTTAAGTATGCTGCCAACTTCTTCTACCTGTCATACCTCACTTTGTCTTCAACTTTTCTTACTGTCATTCATCTGAAGGCACTGGTGACTACGGCCTACAGTGGACACAAAGGTACCCTCAGGATGGTGGAGTGATGAACAGCAGAGAAACAGCCTCTCTGAGATGTGATGTCCAGACACTGGAATACAGCAATGTGAGAAAGAAGGGAAGTGGGTCCAAGGGATCTTGCAAGGGTCTGAAGTGAGTGCTGAACCCCACGGGGAGAGGGGAGAGAGACTTCAACAAAGGAGGAAGGAGCAAGTGGTGCTTTCCCCTGGAACCCTGATTCACTACATGGGAAGGGTGAACAGACCTGCAGATGCACAGTTAGTACTGACAATGCCAGAGGTGTCCACAGAGAAAGGCAACAGCGGATCAGAGCATGAATGCAGCTACTGCAATGGCTGGGGAGTTATTCCTCCCCCAAGGGAGGCCAACTGGCCAGTAGCCATCTTGGAGAGGGGCCAACTGAGCTCAGAACTCTGAGAATCTGCAAGCTCCATCTAGAAGTTCCATGTCAGGACAAAGCAGAGCTGAGTTCAAGTAGCCACAAGGTCAAGAAGCTAAGTCCAAGCTACAGGAGGCACAGAGTCTTACAGGCTGGACAAATTTGGTTCCATTCTCATAGTCAGAAACCAGAACACCTCAGAGCCACAAACCTCATAGCCATAAACTTCAAGGGAGATAAAAGTGAAGCTTTGCTTGGATAATTCTCTATCGTACCATAAATCTACCACTGGCTCACTGGGATTCATTAGCATGGGTTTGGGGTCTGTGTGACCAGTTGCTTTACCAGTGACAGCAGAGATGCATCTTGAAGTGAATTTCTTTTTCTTATTTGATTTTTTTCTTCTTGTTTTGTTTTTCTTGTTTATTTGTTCTCCTTTTTACATGAGTGTGAACATTGTTTCTAGTTTTTTGATGTTCTGGTCATATTTATTTCTTCTTTTGTTTCTTTCTTCCTGTCCTCTTAACCAGTTTCCTAAAATGTGTGAGCTCTTCCTTTATCCTCCAGCCTTGTTTCTTATCTCTCTTTTCAATTTTTTCTATTTTGCTATTTTTCCCCCTAACTACTCTTAAATTTTCTCCCTTGAGAGTAAAATCACCATATTGAATACACATTTACTGTATACAATTTTTTCCCAGGCATACTCTCCAGCCATAGTGTAATGAAATGAGAAATCAAAATGGCAAAAGAAACCACAGGAACTTCATAAACACACGAAAATTAAATCATACCCTCCTGACCAACCAATGGATCACAGAGATTTTATATCTTTTACAATTAAACAATAATGCTAATACAATATACCAGAACTTATGGACATAATGAAAGCATCCTCATATGAGGTGGAAATCAGGAAGACCAGAGCAGAAATTAATTCAGTAGAGACTAAGAAAATAATACAAAGAATCAATGGATCAAAGAGTTGGTTCTTTGAAAGATTAAATAAAATTGACAAACCCTTAGCCAACCTCATAAAAAAAAAAAAGGAAAGCTCATATCCATTGAATTAGGAATGAAAAGGGGAAAAATCACAGCAGAAATCCAGATCAACTAATCAACTATATCTACTTTGAGAACCTGTATTCTATGAAGAAAGATAAGCTTGAGGCCTTTCTAGATAAATGGATACACCTGGAGGCCATACTTGTAGGTGAAATAAATTAGGCACATATGATTAAATATTGCATTGTTTCCCTGGCATGAAAACCTGAAAGCACAAATAATGGCAAATATGTATACTACATCCTGGGAAGTGGAAAGAATGTGTTCAAATGAGGAGAACAGGGGAGGGAGAGGGAGAAAAGAAAAATGGGATAAGAAAAAAATACTAGAAGAAAAAAATGGAAACAAAGCTTGTACAAATAAACAAGGGAAGAGGAGTTGAAGGGAGGTGAGGAAATTGGGAAAAAAGAAGAA
>NW_004524685.1:2746940-2751599 GCF_000260255.1 Octodon degus | reverse complement strand
CAAACAAATACCAACTGCCAAAAAATGAACACCACTTAAGTGTAGTGCCCTTCAAATTATAGTTCTTTACTCAGAATAGTACATACTTGATAATAATCATCAGAAAACAGAACAAAGTGACCTTGGAAAATGATACAGCCCACTGTATCCATTTTCTTTGTCTATCGCTAATCTTATAGTGTAGAAATAACTCTAACTACAACTTCATTCTGTCCTTAGAACATAGATAAAACCCCAAGAATCCAGTTTTCACAGAAAACTGTCTTGGAGGTGTGTTGCCACACAGCCAGAAGACATTCAGGGGTCCAGGCCCAGTTCTCAGCTCATGGGAATAGCAAGAAAGTTGCAGATGTTCCTTAAATACCACTATTTTCTTTCCTCAAGTGGTTATTCTTCCCAGACATGGATTTATTTTTTTATTTTAAACTTATCAGTTATTTAATTAGGTTCTTAGAAATTTAAAACACTAATTTATGAGGATAAATTCCATTTTTCAGAGCAAAAACAGATCGCAGGTAGCCCTGAAGCTGAGGAATGGCTTTGAGTTTTGCTAAAATCTGTGAGTTCACCACTCTCTGTTCTATCTTGCGCTGCCCTGCAATCTGGTATCTCTCTTTCTCGGTGTTAAAGATCTCACCCTCTTGGTGTCTGGGTTTCTGCAGCTTCTTCTTGAAGAAAGAATCAGGGATTTTCACTTTGCTGATACCAACTTTTGTAGAGGTGACAATGACAAATTTCTGGTGTGTTCTTCGTAGAGGAACATGATTAAGGCTAAGAGGCCCAGTCACACGTAACAAGCCACTGGCCAACCGCTTCAGGAAGACCACTCTCTTGCCTCTGTGACGCCCGGTGAGGATGATCAAGGTGGTGCCAGGAGTGATGCTAGCTCGAAGTTTTCCCACATGCTGACTGAAGTTTCTTGCTGTGGCTCAAGAGCTTTCAGGGCACATCTTCAGTAGGGTATATCTAGGCATTTTTCAAAGCTTAGCCACCTAAGTACCTCCATTCTTGTCCCCACCAACTGGTTTTGTGATCACAGCAAGAACTTTGTCGTTCTTTTTCTTCTCAACCTTTGATTTAGCAGCCGTGTACTGTCTCTTATCCAAAGCCTTTCTGAAATACGTAGCACATCGGGATTATCTACCAATTCCTCTAAGCAGGACAGGATTTTGGCTGCAGTGTGGCTGCCCCTCCTTGGACTTTTTTTTGCCTTCATCTTACCCTTTTTACAATTACCTCTGTCTGAAGCCTTCTTGGCTTTGGGTTTCTTCTCTTTAGTATTTGGCTTCTTAGCTTTTTTCACCTGCCATCTTGCAAGATGGGAAAGAGAACTAAGTTTTTTTACCCCCTGACATGGATTTAATCAAAGGTTTGATGGAAAGGAACACTGAGGTATTACGGGACTGACAATCTGAAGGAGTCTCAGGAAGTGGAAGGTCTGAGAAATAAATGCCAGGGTGATCAACTGAAAGAGCTTTTAAAACTCTCTCAGATTTGTATCTTTTATTGTCCCCTCCCTGATGTCTCTCTCAAGAAAAAGCTTGTGCAATTTTAGGTAGATGATTTTGTCACTGGACAAGGTAGAAGATCCTCCAAAGAGGGGATGGGTACTTCAACTTGACCAGGTAAGTTCTTTTTTTTTTTTTTAAGTTTTTAAATTAAGTTTATTGGCATAAGTTAGATATACATAAGGACAGCATTCTTCATAGGGGACTTGTACCAGTATGTGATATCTTGATTCCTCTTTTCTAGACAGGTTCTTTTTTGTGTGTGTGCAGAGTCTTACTATGCAGCACAAACTCGTAATGATCCTCCTGTTTCCAGCCTCCCCAGTGGGTTTGGTCACGGGCTCAGCATCCCTGGGGTCGGGGCCAACACAGCATGTGGTGCCAGGGATCGAACCCCAAGCCCTGTGCTTGCCTAAGCAGGTGCTTAGTCTGCTGAGCTATCTCGCCGGCCCTCTAGATAGGTTCATGGTTCTTTGCACAGAGAAAAATTTCAGTATGCACCAGTGAGAGGCTCTCATCAACTGCAGAACAAAACTCACCTCCCCGGATCAGCTGGGATAAATGAGAATCTGGTTATCACTACCTCAGCTCTGGTTTTGCAAGACTGCTTTTGCCAAAGGCTTTATTGATTGAGAGGACAATCTAGCCTCCAGGAGGTGATTGTTTCACTGTGGGACCATTTCAATCTTGTAAGGCTCTGCTGGAATCCAAGGTGACTCCATTTTTTGCATAATGACTGAAGGCTATAGATGCTTATGGGTAATTTAATGTCACTGCAAATCTTTCGTATTGGTGCCTGCAGTCTTAAATCAAACAACATAGGTTATATAAATTTAGGACCAATCAATTTTGTATTGCCAGCTTGCAGATAGACTCTTGAGAAGTGATTATATACAGTATATATTATATACTTATATACAGAGCCCAGCAAGTATTCAACCAGAAGTTTTAAGGTAACAATGGAGACAGATATAACATAAAAGTCAAGCTTTGTTCTGCTCTTCCTTACCTCATGGGCCTCTGTTTGTCCAAGTGAAGAGTCACTGTTTTATTAGTAAAATCAGGTTTTAAATCCATGACTGGGGGCTGGGGAGATAGCTCAGGAGAATAAGAGCTTGCCTGGCAAGTGCAAGGGCCTGAGTTCAATCCCCGGTTCTGTCAAAATAAAGAAATCAATCAATTAATCAATCAATCAATCAATCAATCAATCCATGACTGTTTCGGAGGAAAGCAAATATCGTGCTTTTTTTCTTTTCTTTTCTTTTATATTTTAGTACAGGATCTCTCACTGAACAGATTGAACTCAGTGATTCTCCTGTTTTCTGCCTCCCAAGCACTGGGATTACAGGTGTGTGCCACCATACCCAGTCCCAATCACTGTCTCAGCAGGCCCCATGGGCAAAGCTGGCACAGCACACCAGGGATGGAACACTGGTCCCTGCATCTGCCTAAGCAGGTGCTTTAGTCCGCTGAGCTATTTGGCTGGCCCATATTGTGCTTTTAATAAGTAACAGGTTAAGGGTCCAGGAGTTTGTTGTCTTATGTCCCTATGGTGGTCTCTGATTATGACATTTTGTTACTGGATTTTGGAGTGCTGCAGTCTCCTTCTGGAGGTAGTTTTCAGGTTTTTCCATCCTGAGCAAAAAGTTAGTCAAGACAAGTACAAGCAGTAGCAAAGTTTTATTAAAGGTAGGAAAAGAAATAGGCTCTGCTGAGCGAGTTTGCGTAAGAACGGTAGGAAACAGTACACCTCCTGCAGTGTGAGGTGGAGGACCACCACGCAAGAGAGGACACAGTGGTGAAAACTCAGTGTGAACTTTCCTTTTCATATTGCCCACTCCTCAGATGGAGGTCAGGTCGAGGCCATCCTATGAAATCCTGTTCAAGTTCTCAGGAAAGTCCCCATGCAGGGCTGTGGGAACCGTTCTGTGCATGAGTTCTAGGACCTTGTCAGGCCTTCTTTCCCAGCCAGTTTTAGCTGTGCCCTACCTTCCTGTCTCAATGTTAACAAATTGTCATTCATCTCTAAAGCCATTAACAATGAAGGCACAGATAATAACAGCTTTGTTTGCCCAACTAAAAAATCTTACACAGATTTTTAAATAATAAGAGAAAAGGAGACTCCTCTGGTGTTGTCCAAGAGTAGGTACGCAGGACATGGTCCACATGTTATCTTGGGTGCCATGTACTAGCCGCTTCCTCAGGTAGGGTAGAAATTAAGCAGGAAGGAAAGAGACAAGGAAGATCATAAATTATAAAGTGTACTTTTAAGAGGATTGAGCCTTCAAAGCACAATCAACGTTAACCAAGATTTTCTGTATCTATATTCCCCAGACTACTTTAATGTTTCTTTTTTTCTCGGGCCATCAGATCCAAAGTAATAAGGATATTATAAGTCTATAAATTACCTTAGCTGATAAGGTTAAAGGGGTAGGCACCTCGTACTAAGAGAAACAGATTCAGTGGGAGGCTCTGCCTAGGGGTGCCCTCCTGTGGGACCCTATCCACATGCTAGTGCTGATGGAAGATGAGGAAGAGAATGAAATCAGGCCACTAGGACCAGTCCACCAGGGCTACTAAGGTCCAAATTCTTGTCAGATTCCCCTTCGCTCCAGCCAACACTGTGCGGAGGTGGGAGATGAAGCCAATGTTCTCCACGTTTTCCGCTGGTGTGTCACAAAAGAAAGATGAATGGTGATGCAGTGGTTTGGTGTGGCTGGTTGAAACCCTGCCATTTTCCTATTCTCAGCCTGCAGCTACAAGCTGTGGTTGGAAGTAGAACTAGGACACACGTTCCCCTCCATTGGACCATGCCCTAAAGATGTGTGCCATCCAGGCTTGCCCACAGGCTGGCTGTGGGAAGAGTTCCGTTTAAGCCCTTTACAGCTGTCCACAGCACATCTCCAGGACCTCCCGTGGTCCTAGCGCTGTCTTCTCCAGCGCTGCCGGTAGTACTGTCACCAGGTGGTGTGCCCAATGAACAAGGAATCAAATGTGGCATGAGACAGTGTGGCAAAAGCAGCACCATTTTAATCAGGCCACCCTTGGTGAGTACACTCCTGCAAGCAGAAATGACATAAGTGGGAGCCGGAGAGAGGGCTCAGTAGAATAAGCGCTTCCCCGGTTCTGTCAAAAAAAGAAGAAGGAGGAG
>NW_004524685.1:2744609-2746200 GCF_000260255.1 Octodon degus | reverse complement strand
TTTTTTTTGCAGAACCGGGGATTGAACTCAGGCCCTTATGCTTGCCAGGGAAGCACTTATTCCACTGAGCCATCTCCCCGGCCCCCGTCCATTGGCTCTTCAAAAGCATGCTTGACAAGATGACCCACAGGCCGCTGAGTCATGCCAGCTGATCCATTGTGCATGTTCTTTCCCATAATTTGCTTTGCTATAATTGGATGTATGAGATGCAGTCTGCATGCGTGAACTTTCAGGGAGCGCCAAGGGAAGAAAACTTATTGCAGGTCATGTGGGAGGACCTGGCACGCACTATCTTATCTTTAACTCTGGCTGGTGGGCCTTAGGACTAATGTGGGTGCTGGCCCAGGTTCCAATGAGTGGGGAGAGTGGTCCTGTAGCCGCAATTGTGGTCCTGTAGCCTTCCAATGAGTGAGGTCTCTTCTGAGATCTCACTCATTGGAAGGCTGCTTCTCCAGTGCCAGCTTCTTCCTTCCACTTTATTTGGTTTTGACATTCTTTTTTAAATGTTTATTTCATTTTATTCATTTGCTAAGACTCTGCTTTTGCTTGAGCTTTTTATAGAGAAAAGTAGCAAAATGCTTCCTAGTTTTACCAGAGGTTTATTAAACTATGCTGAGTTCGGTGATCCTTTTATTTTTGTTCTGTATCTTTTTAAAGTTTTATTTGTATTAGTACATGTTTGCAATACACACTGATTATATTCATCCTGGGGAGCTGGTACATGCACCTAGTACTTCATTTTTATGCCCCTCCTCTTTCCCTTCCTATTTGCAAAAGATCTATCTCTGTTTCCTATTATTTGTCCAGTGACTCAAATGTTTCAATGAATACTTTTTAGACAAAGCATCTTAGATCATCTATCTTAAAAAAAAAAGTGAATACAATAAAGTGGGCCCAGCTCTTCTCCTGTAAAATGAGCCATTATGTTACTTGTAAAATGAGCTATTATGTTTCCATCTATGGTAGGCCATCACTTTTTTCCAAAAGAACAAGTCCAAATTTCCTATAGATTCACCAATTCTATGGATTTCCCTTTCCCAAAACACGAATATCTCTATCTCCAAACTATAATGCGCATCTCTCTCTGGAGGACCTGCACTCTATTTCTTTGTGTACTTTTACTTACCTACTAAACCTCTCCATTTCTCAAGGATAGAAGTCAGCAAACCTGCAGCCTGTCCTGTGGTTGGGCTGAGTCAAGGTTTCCCGTCTCTGCCTTAGGAGCTCCCTGACCCCTGTCCAGGGATATTTCCATGTTCAAAGTGCTCTGGAGCAGGGCCAGCGAGATAGCTCAGTGGATTAAGCTCCTGCTTTGCCAAACTCAGGGACCAGCAGTGGATCCCCGATTCCACGTAATGCACTGGCCCCACCCCTGGGGCACCATGAGTGGGGGACTGAGTCTGGGTGTGGTGGTACACACCTGTAATCCCAGCACTGCAGAGGCTAAAAACGGGAGGATCCTGTGAGTCTGAACTGCATAGTGAAACCCTGTACCAAATACATAAAATGGAAAAACAAAACAAACAAAAAAAAACATGCTCCGGAGCATCAGAAAACCATATCACGCATCAAAATGCAGTTAATGGCTATC
>NW_004524685.1:2724463-2744499 GCF_000260255.1 Octodon degus | reverse complement strand
CTAAGCTATCTCTCTGGCCCTTGAGTGATTTAAATTTCTATTATACTTTTATAAAAAATTCCACAGAACATATATTTGTAAAAAGAAAAGCTAGCATTTAGTTTTTAATTGCACACATAAGGTAGCTCAAAAAATATATACAGTTTGTATTCCTGGCTCTTGTTGGGAAACAAATAGTAAAGTAAAAGGCTGTTTTATCATTTGAAGGCCGCTTGGGAAGGGAAAATTTTAAGAGAGAAAATTAGGGACTTTCTGTGTTTAAAGACCTTGTTTTCCTCTCCTTCACCTGGAGAGGTCAGTGGTAAGTAGATGAGAGGTATTTTAATGATATCCTAGAAGCCCTGTCTCAGTCACAGCAGGTGCAGTGGTCAAGGAGGGGCTCCCTTGATGCTTAAAACCCAAGCATCTGACTCACTTTGAGAACTCAGAGACTCTTAACACTTAGTCTTGAGCACAGAGTGCTGTCCCTCTTGGGGGTGTGGTGTAAACTGCCTGCCACGTTTTCTACCTGAAGCCTGTCCTGCCCTTTCTTTTGCTGAGATGCCTTTACTGCCTTTAAAACACTGACTCTCTGCCAGGCCCTGTTGTTCAACCCAAACTAACGCCCAGGACTATTTTCTGGGCTGGTTTCCCTCCACCCAGATTTCCCATCAGGCACAGCCAGACCATGTCTATCACTTGCTGGGGCTTCAGTCAACAGTGAGTTCAAAGAGGCAAGAGTATTTTGGGGCCATCCCAAAGCAAACAACCTTGGTGTTATCGGAGTACCGACTCGGCAAGACAAATGATCCTGGAAGACATTCCGTTAAGTGATTGATGTTAAGTGAAATAAGCCAGGCATGAAACCACGTACTGCATCTTCTCTCTCATTTGTGGGATCTAAAACAAGCTGATTTCGTTGATGGGAAGAATAAAATATTGCTCACTAGAGGCTAGGAAGGGTAAGTGGGAGTTCAGAGAAGGAAGAGAGGGCTTGGATAATAGATACAAAATAGGTAAGAAGAATGGATTTGTGTTATATAGCTAGTAAGGTACCTATAGGTTTCAAAAATGTATTATATATTTTATAAGGAATTAAAAGGGAGGGGTTTGAAGGGTCTCAACACAAAGAAATGATAAAAATATTTCGGGAGATGGAAATCCTAATTACCTAAATTTGATCATTACACATCATATACAGGTATCAAATTACCACCCTATTCTCCCATATGTATAAATTGTGTGTCAGTTTAGAATGTTACATTTAAAAAAAATTTTTTTTGAATCACCAAAGGGAATTTTTTTTTCAATTTCCAATCAGGCAGTGAGCCAAATTCTCTGCTCTGCCCTTCACCTGCTAAGGGCTCCCACCATGTGAATCTCCCTAAATCTCAGGTTTTCTTACCTTTAAAACAGGGATAGTAAAACCTACTTCACAGAATTGTTTCACATCTTGATGTAAGGGTTAAATGAGATCATATATGTAGGGCATTAGGCCCAGCGCTAGACATCTTGAAAGCTCTAAGTGTTAGCTCTTTATTATTATTATTATTATTATTGTTGTTGTTGTTGCTTGTTATTGTTAGTGGTAGTATATGCTCGATATTTGGACTTTAGAGCAAAAGAGGTGGTGACCATGGGTTAGAAAACAGCTCTGGGTTGTCTAGAAGACCTTAGTTTTCTACCTGCTCAGGTTTTGTGTTGTGAAAGTAAGGTACCATGGCACTCAGGGTCACAGAAAGATCCACAAGATGCGCTCAAAAGGTATATTAAAGAAAGTTTAATCAAAGGATTATTTACAAAAGGGTGATGTCATAGTTAGGTTTTGTTGTTGTGACAAAATATCTGGGAAAAACTACTTATAAGGAAGAGAAGTTGATTTTGGCTCACAGTTTCAGGGGTCTCAGTGCATGGTTGCTTGGTCTCATTCCTTTGAGCCTGCGGTAGTGAAGCAGAGTACAGCAGGGAGCAGATGGCAGAGAGACAAACTGCTCGCCCATGGTGGCTGGGAAGCAAAGAAAGACAGCAGGATCGGCCAAACAGCTCAACGGATTAAAGCGCCTGCTTAGGCAGAGAGGGGCCAGGGGCTCAATCTCCCAAGCCTGCCATGCTGGGCCTGCCCGTGGGGCATGCTGAGACAGCAATTGAGACTTGGCGTGGTAAATCCAGCAAGAAGTCATGGTGCAGGGAAGCAGTGTGCTGCCCACAGCAGGGCCAGAAAGAGTGGCAAATAAGTGTAGGAGAGCAGGTAGAAAGTAACAGGCCCAGCAGACCTGCCAATTCCGACTCGCAGAAGGTCCTGGAGAAGTTTTCGGAGCAGGTGCAGTTGTTCAGCAGTAAGTGTTCTGATTCCTTCCAGGAAAAGCAAGAATCCAAAGTGTTGGTCTGTGTTAGAAAATGGAGACTTCTAGGGGATTCTAGGGATGCATACTATGATTATTCTGAGAATGATCTGAGAAGCAGCTTCCAAAAAGCAAAACCTGAGCTACAATCTGAGCAGATGGTCCAATGCAGGTGTCAGGCTACAGAAGCTGAGTATAGTCAAAACTCTAGGGAGGTCTCTCTGGCAGTACAGGTCTGTGCCTTTGGAGTGCCTCATCTCCATGCCTCAAAAAATTGAGCAAATCAAGGATTTTCTGTTCACAGCGAGGTGGAAGGATGCCAAATCTGTCAAGCTAAAAAACAAAGACAATGTAAAGTTCAAAGTTTGATACAGCAGATATCTTTATACCTTGGTCATCACAGACAAAGAAAAGGCAGAGAAACTGAAGCAGTCATTGCCCCCAGGCTTGGCCATAAAGGAGCTAATATGAACCCACCACTGATGTGAAGTATATTAAAAAGCTTCAAATCTCAAAAAAAAAAAAAAAAAGAAAAGAAAGAAAGAAGGAAGGAAGGAAAGAAAGAGAAAGAAAGAAGAAAGAAAGAAAGAAAGAAAGAAAGAAAGAAAGAAAGAAAGAAAGAAAGAAAGAAAGAAAGAAAGAAATTAAAAGAAAAAAGAACTCTAGGGAAAGAGAGAGCCGGTGGGTGACTAGGACTGACCTTGAGGAGGTTTGGAAGGGAAGTGATAGGCTGGGTCCGGGGACTTTCTGATGCTGAGATGCACTCTACAGAGGTCCTGGAGGGCTCCTGTGGTTCAGGAATAGGGCTTCATGTGATTCATTTGCCCACGGAGTTACTCATTCATTGAATGCCTTACCTGTGGCTGGCAGGGTAATCGAACAGTGAGGAAGACAAACCTCCTGAAAGAGCTCAACCAAAGGAGTGCTCTAGTAGGGTCAACAGCCAATCACAACACAGTGTTATGATAAGTGGTTCTGGGGATGGGGAGGTAGCCGGGTGGTCTAAGCACCTGCCTGGCAAGTGCAAGGACCTGGGTCTACCCAGATCGTGAGTTCCACATGCTTTGCTGACCCCAAAACCAGGCATGGTGGTGCATGCCTCTAATCTCAGTGCTGGGGAGACTGAGACAGGAAGATCAGTACATGTCTGAGCTGTGTAGCAAGATCCTACACCAAATAAATAAATAAATAAAGCATTAAAAAATGTAAATAAGTGGTTCTGAGGGCTCACAGCAAAGGGATGCTGGGTGGATAGGGTGAGCTCCCCAGGGAGGGCACTGTAGCACTGACTCTGAAAGCTAAAATACCCAGAGGGGCTGCTGAGATAGTTCAGTGGACTAAGGAGGGAGAGAGGTGGACACAGCTAGAAGAAGCTTTGAGGTATTTGGCGAACTTCTAGTAGAGCATTTCATTCAGTGTGGACAGGTGGGAAGAGATGAAAGCTGAAGCTGCAGCAGTGGGCAGAGGCAGACATTGTGTCTCAGGGCAAAGCCCCTGAAGATGCTGGACAAGCAAGAAGAGCTGTAGGCTGGGGAGTGACAGGGTCCGATTTGAATTTTAGAGGGATTATTCTGGCTTTGCCATGAAGAGCCTATTAAGAGAAGGTGGGTGCAATGAGGGGCAAAAGTGTTTCCTCTACCCAAAAGAGAAATGACGATGCGGGGGAGATCTGAACTAGGTTGTGCAAGCGGGGCAGAGCTGGCCATCCTGAATAGTCAGGGGAGAGCTAGCAGACTTGGGGTACCAAGGGAGACAAATGAGGCCACCCTAGCTTGGTCGTTCCCTGGCTGCTAACGCCAGTTGCTGAGATTCAAGCCGCGGAGAGATGAGACCCAGCTAGGCACAGAACAAGGCCGGGAATGATTCTGCAAAGATTCATCTCTCTTTCTGTCTAGTGAGCATGAGTCATAAGACTGTAATAAATTGTTAAACAGATTACACTTTGTGTAAGTGCCTGTAGGGCTTGAATGGAGGGCGGTATTCTGGTGTTATGAAATTGGAAAACACTGAATTAGATAAAGCTAAATGGGTTTTGTTACTTCAGAACATCTCAGAGCTCTTAAGAGCCTGGAGTTCTTTATGCTAAGCTGTGAGACATTCTGCAGCATTTATCAAATCTGCTTGACCCCCAGCTGTAGCAGCACCACATTTATCTACTTATATTTCCTGTAAAAACATGTCTTAAAATGGTCTTACTCAAAGCATGACACACACACTAACACTTGTCCACAAACTAACATTCCACGATGAAATAAGTATAGAAATTGACTGTTTAGAAAAATGTAAGAACAATGTTGTATCTTGAATCTAATAATGAAAATAGCTGGGTCAGGCATGGTAGCACACACTTGTGATCCCTTAGCACACAGTTGGGAGCCATGAGTTCAAGGCCACCCTGGGCTACAAAGTGAGACCCTGTCTCAAAAAACAAAACAAATGAGAACAAAACACTTCAGTTTCTATTTTGTATATTTACTTTTTAGTCTCAATTTTCTAGTTATTTAATTTTATTGTATTTTACAAAGGGGTTGGTCAGCAAAAGATTTATAGTTAAAAACAAAGAGCCGGGTGTGGTGGCACATGACTGTAATCCCAGCACTTGGGAGGCTGAGGCAGGAAGATGACTATAGTTCAAAGCCACCCTGGGTTACAAAGGAGTTCAAGACTGGCTTGAACTGCATAGTGAACACCTGTTCTCAAGAGGGCAACAACAACAAAACAGAAAGAAAGAAAGACCTAAATAAAGCCAGTCCTTCAATACAGGGAGATTGGGAGGCAGCATCTCAGAAGACACTGTGGAAACGTGCTAGCTCACAACTCTCAAACTCAGTCACCCAGCACCTCTGTATAGATGCTGCGGCCCGCTCCAGAGACTCTGATGTAATTCCTCTGGGGAGCAGCCTGACCACGGGATTTGGAAGAGAACTGTGGGTGCCTCCAGTGTGCAAGGTTGAGTGGCACTGTGTGTGCAGGAAGGGCTTGGATCCCTGTGGTTTCGGTGTTACCCTTACGCACCTGGGTGAGGATCAAGGGCACGCAAAGGACTCACAAGGACTCTTGTAAATGGACTCGTGTGCCTCATCCAGTTAGATGAGTCTGGTGGTGATTTCCAGGCACTAATATTTTAATGAAAGTCGTTCTTGATCAGAAAGTCATTCTCGATCCCTCCAAAGGAAACCAGGGAACCACTGACTTGAGGGAGCCTCATTACAGATGGGGCAGCTTGAGGGGGTGGGTCTGTTCCTTGCCTCCAGGAGCTTGGAGTCAGAGAGAGTTTGGGATTTCAAATCTTTTTTTTTTTTTTTTTTAATTTTTCATTTATCTGGTACAGAGTTTCGCTATGCAGCTCAGACTCATAAGGATCCTCCTGCCTCAGCCTCCCCAAGGCTGGGATTACAGGCGTGCACCACCACGCCTGGTTTTGGGGCCAGCGGCATGGAATACCTGCGGTTCCAGGCCTGCACAGCATGAGATACTGGGGATTGAACTGGGACCTTGCGCTTGCCAGGCAGGCTATCTCCGCAGCGCGGGATTTCAAATCTTTTGTCTTAGTATCTACAAAGGTTGGCAGTTATGGCTGCTGTGAAGGATGACAGGTCTAGGGAGCAGCTGGCGGCGTTGAGGTAGGAGAGTGAGTGTTGGGGTAAGGGACCGGCTGGGGATGGGTATATGGAACCATCTTGAGGCAAAAGGCTTTGGCAGTGATAGCAGCCACTGAGCTCCTGCGAGGGCCCCTCCCGGACCCCCTTCCTACTGGTGCCCACGCTGTAGCTATGGGAGGAAACAGCAATATGCTTTTTTTCTACCGAGCTTGCTCCTGCTTTTTGTTGTTTTTTTGTTTTTTTGAACCAGTGATTGAACTCAAGCCCCTGCGCTTGCCAGAGAAGTGCTTATTCTACTGAGCCATCTCCCCAGTCCCTAACACACCCCCCACCCCCAGGCAGGTTTTCTGAGCTAGGGGACAAGTCTGGCTCTTGTGCCTGAAGTTGCAGCCCTTTGTGCTGAGCAGCCACTTTCGGTCCTTGCAGCAGCTGTGTTTCAGCGTGTTCTGTCGCTTCCTAATGCATCCTCTGAAAGGGTCCAGCTGTTTATTTCCATCAACCACTGAAAAGGATGCCTTTTACTTTGCAAAGCACAAATGCATTAGGACTTGATGTCTATCAGGAAAAAAAGAGAGGAGAGAAGGAAGTCGGGAAAGATTGGCTTTGACATTTGCTGGCAGAAGTTGGGGGCAAAAAATTACAGTTATTTTAAAAATGCTTCTAGGCGAACGAATGGGACAGGCCTGAAAGCAACAGAAAAATGGCATTTTGTTACCTCCCTGCTGGCTTGGCAATGACAGGTTCTGCAATACTCCACTGTCTTGCTTATGAGACCTCTAAGGTTGAAATATGTGTGTCCTTCCAAAATACAGATGATGAAATCTGAGCTCCATCGTCATGGCATGAAGAGGGACAGCATCTGGAAGGTGAGTAGATGTCACGGTCTGAAGAGGAAAAACATCCGGAAAGGGGCTGTGGCTCTCACGGGAGAAGCGTGGGGATGCTTGCTTGTCCCTTCTTTTATAGAAGGACACAGGTACAAAGTGCCATTGATGGCTCAGAGAGAGAACTTCTGTTGGAGCACACAGCCTGCACAGCTGTGAGCAAGAGATTTCTGTTGTTTGATTCCCTATCTCCGCACAAAAGGAAGCCAATAACAATGAATACTTTTCATTGTTTATAAATCACTGGGTCTAAGGCATCTTGTTGTAGCCCTGGGAACTAACAGCGAGGGTTCTGAGACAATGGCCAATACCACTGCTACCCAACAGTGGAGGACAGTAACGCTTGAAGTCATCTGGATGCACAAATTTGTATTGAAATTCTTACCTTAAAAATATGTTTCAAACACTATTAGACCCGAGGGAAACAGAAGCTCAGTAAGGGAGAAAATCTCTTTACCCAAGGGCATGCACATGTAGAGGCTTAAAAAGAGTCAAAATTTGGTTTCTGGTAGAAAAAGAATGATTTAGATAATGTAGGTATTGTAGTTGGGTGAGCACGTTGTGCTAGGAACTGCTGAGTTTTATTTTTTATTTATTTATTTATTTATTTATATTGGCTGGCCCAGGCTGCCTTAAGGGTGAGTCTGGTAACTCATATGGAGCTGGATCAAACTGCAGTCCCCTGTGCCTGACTGCATTTGCATGAGCAGGCGCTTAAACAACTGAGCTAACCCACAGGCCCCCTGAGTTTTAATTTTTTATTGTTGCTTTATACCCTTTGGTAACTTTTCTTTAGGGTAAATAACTACTGTTTTAGGCACTGCATTATGCTCTGAGGGTTCAATACACAATGAATAAGGAAGACATGACCATTATTTTCTTAAAGTTTAAATTTTAGTGATGAACATAACTATTGAATGACAAATTATAGTAGTGCTAATGGTCCATGAAAATATACATGATTGGCTCACTTCAGCCAGCACCCAGGCCCCGTGTGTGAGTGGGAGAGCCCGGGGCCCTCCAGATCCTTGTTCCAGCCAGGGCCCAGGCCTGGCAAGTGTGGGGGATGGCCAGGGCCCATCATATCCTCACTCCAGCCAGCGCCCAGGCCCGCATTATGCTCTGAACATAACTATTGAATGACAAATTATAGTAGTGCTAATGGTCCATTAAAATATACAGGATTGGCTCACTTCAGCCAGCACCCAGGCTGAGTAGAACTGGCCTGGTGAGTGGAACTTCCTCCATCAGGCAGGCCCAGTGCGGAACCCTTCAGCAGAACTCTCTGCAAAGAGGCTAGAGACAAGACCCAACCAGCTATTCCTGGAGCAGAACATCTTGCCAGAGTGGCACGGCGGGTTCACCTCCAAGGGCTGCAGCAGGAAGAAGTGGAGCACAGCAGCCAGACCCAAGCCACAGTCACCTGGATGAGTTTGAATTTGGTAGATCCAGACCTGGTAGTAAGGTAATAACTGCACCCAAGCTCTACACCAAAGGTCGGAAGACAGTGCTACACAAAATGACAAAGAGAAGAAGTAGAATGCATTCTCAGGCCTGAAGTCCACCCAGAACATATGAAGGAGACAATAGCATAGAAGAAACTGGAAATCACACACCTGCAATCTCTGAAATAATAGCATCTGAAGTAAAGAAACAACTGCACAGAGTTATAGAGGAAGTCAGATCAGAAATAATTTCTTTCTTTCTTTCTATCTGGGGGAGGAGGGGCTGCCCATTGTTTAAGTGACATCTTAAACAAAGCAATCAGGATGCTGTGGTTCAATCCCCATATCCTCAAGCCTTACCAGACCTGCCCTGAAGGCATCCTGAGCCAGCCCCCCCCCCCAAAAAAAAAACCAAACAACAACAACACTCCTTTCTTTTTTCTTTTCTTTTTTTTTTTTTTTATGGTACTGGGGATTGAACTCAGGGCCTTATATTTGCCAGGCAAGCACTTATTCTACTGACCTATCTCCTCAACTCCAAAAACAATTTCTTTTTCTTTTTCTTTTTTTTTTTTTTGGCGGAACTGGGGATTGAACCCAGGCCCTTGTGCTTGCCTGGGAAGCACTTATTCCATGGAGCCATCTCCCTGGCCCCTAATAATTTCTGAAGTAAAAAAAGAAATGATAACTATAATGAAAGGAGTACTAAGTGCTTCTAAAGAACACACTGATAAAAAATAAAGGAGAATAGAGAAATGATAGAATCCTTGAATGAACAATATAGGAAAGAAACAGAATGCATGAAGCAGATTCAAAGGAGATATACAGGAAATTAAAACCTTGATCACAAGCTGGCAAAACCATTTGAATGAAAGTGAAAATAGACTTTCAGACCTTGAAGACACCATTGCAACTAGCAAAAAGGTGAGAAAAGATCTCTTAGAAACAACTAGGATGCAGGAAAAAAGAATTCAACATCTGCAAGACGATGCAAAGATGAACAATATGAGACTAAGAGGCATCAATGAGAAAGAAGGAGTCAATACAAATGATATGAAAAGAATACGGGCAGAAGTAATAGCAGAAAACTTCCCAAATATGGGACAACAATCTGACATTCAGGGAACCAAAGCATATAGAATTCCAAATAACATCAACCCAATTAAAAACACACCTAGACATAATAATCAAGATTCCAGAAATTCAGCACAGGAGTAGTATACTAAAAGCCACTAAAGAAAAGAAACAGATCACATTTAAAGGAAAACTCATCAGAATAACAGCAGATTTCTCTTCAAAAACCATCAAGTCAAGAAGTGCATAGGGCAAAGAACTTCAAGTCTTGCAAGAAAATAGATTCCAACCCAGGCTGATATACCCTGCAAAACTCTTTTTCAAGTATAATGGAGAAGTAAAACATTTCCATGCCAAAGAACAACTAAAGAATTTCATGATATCAAAGCCAACCCTTTTCTGATCAAGGAGATTATGGGGCCAAAGAGGAAAGTGATCGATGATGTAGAATGTGCCTAAGGAGAGTTAACATGGAGAGAAAACATTCAGGCTTTCACAGAGAGCACACTGGTCAAGCAATGGCTGTGACTCATCCACATGGCTGACACTGACAAAGGATCTACAATCTGAGGTACAGGATCTCAGGATAAATCCTGAGAGAATTTGACTGACCTTATCAGATCCAAAAGCTATAACTCTTGTTGCATAGGTCTTGCTTTATCTTGGTCTTAACCATCCAGCAGAAAAGTACAAAAATGAAGTGTAAGAAGTTATGTCATGCTGTTATGTTGAGCTGTAGGGGACTCAGGTCAACAATTTCTGACACTGCCAGTCAAGCGGAAGGCCCAATACTATTATGGACTACTGGACTCTTTTGGAATATTTTGCTGAGTTCATACACCTATAATATTCAAATGATGGAACTAAACAGAAAAGAGGATACAGATGAATGTCCATTTTGTATCTGTGTATTCAAAGTGGTTAGGATAGATATATAGTTACATTCTCTTTGTTCTAATAGTGTTTGTATATATGATATAATGTCTGCATCTTGTAAAGAAAATAACCACTAGGAAGAAAGTATGCAATGTGTTAATTACTGAAACTGTCCTACCAATTCGATTTGAAACTGTCTCATTGCTATTTGTTTCTCAATAAAATTATGGGAAAAAAAGCCAACCCTACACAGACTATTAAAAGATACTCTAGAGAAGGATCAAAATGACCACAACTCTATGAATGAGAATGGAAAGAACCCACCAAATAGGACAAACAATTAAACACAGGAGAAAAAAATGTATACAACAGCCACCTTTCAATTATTCTTTTTTGTACAGCAGCAAAATATGAATTCTTTGAATCTGCTTCATGCATTCTATTTCTTTCCTATATTGCATTTTCCATCAGCATATTCTACAAATGGACTTCTCCTGCATCCTGTGGGTCATGATCCTTTCTGGGTCTACAGGGTGGATATCAAGGAAATTGCAGTAGCTCAGTCCCACAAGTGACACCTGGCCACCAGTAAGCATTATGGACACTGTCCACGGCCACCACTTACTAGAACTTTGTGCAGTATCCTATCCCCAAACTGTTAGAAGTGCTGGTCATATATTTGCCATTCCAGTATTTTTGTTATATTTTATTCTTAGTAATTCTTTACTATCATGAAAATTTTTCCTTAGTTGATATTTTTATATATATTAAACTAATCAAATACTGTGAAGCACTCTGAATTGATCACAGATTCGTACATATGATACACTACATTCTGGCCTGTTAGTTGGACTCACAATTTAATTTTAATTTTTGAATATTATTTTGAAATATTTAAGTTTTAATTAATAAATTAATTTCAATTTTTGTTTTATGATTTATACTGTTTCTTTGACTTACAACCTATTTATAAGACATGGTATGATATTTTCTCCTAGTATTAGAAACTTTAAAAAGTGTATTTCCATTTTCCACTGACTTTATATTAGTTCTTCCTTGTCTTTTACACACACACACATGAAAAAATATGTATATAACCTGACATAAGATTGATACTTGGAAATCTTCAATGACCTTTTAAATGGGTTTGTCTAATATAATTATATTTTACATAGTCCTGCATAACTACCATTTTGAGAGCTCTTTATTCTTTATCCAGGACCATATAGCCACTTCTCTCACCTTCTGGATTATGGTCTTTGTTATTTTCTGTATGCTATGTCTGGAGGTATTAGAATATTTGGAGTTTTTATAACTGGAAAATATTTTACTTTTAGTTTTCAAAGGTATGTTTGCTAAGTATAAAATTCAATGAGGACAGATCTTTTCTTTTTCAGTCTTTTGAATAAATAAATCTAGTCTCTTACCCACTTGCTCTTTTTTTTTTTCTAATGTGGAATAAGATGTTATTTAATTTTGTTCTTCCATAGTTAGTATTTTTTCTATGTATATGCTTTAATGATTTTTTTCTTTGCAATTAGTTTTGGATAATTTCAATTTTGTGTATCTTGGTATGATTTTATTCATATTTCTTGTGCAAAAGGTTCACTTTTCTTGGAAATGTGGTGCTATAATTTTAACTACATTTAGAAATTTTAAATCTTTAAATATTTATATCCTACTCCCTTCTACTTTGAAAATTCTAATTATATGAATATAAATTTCTTGATTTTGGCACAGAGTGAACTATTATATGACTGATCTGTAAACTCTTCTTCATGTTTATTTTGGACAATTTATACTGTTATATTCATTTAAGTTTGTAAATAATTTTTTTACAATATGAAATGTATTATTTGTCTCATGTTATTTATGTACTCATTTCAGAAATATTTTTCTAAAATTCACTCTGTCTACATCTAAAAAAATAAAAATAAAAATATCACAAAAAATAAAATAAATTTAAAAAGAATAAATCAAATATATAGAATCAGAAGTTCAAATCTTATTTCTACTGCTTTATAGCCATTTTCTCAGCAGCTACCTAAATTTTTTTAATTTTTGAGATGATGACAATAAAACACCTATCCCAGTATCACAGAAATATCAGAAGTCATTACAGAAGCATGAACCTCTATATTGCCTTTGTTGTATTGTGTAGATCATGAATATCACTTTGCTTTACTCTATCAGAATCATAAAGAACGTGTCTCGTGAAATGATACATAATTGGATATTTGTTTATTTTGATGCTTGAATATAAAAATTTGCTATGCATTAAAATAATAAAATCATTTAAAATGGAAAAAATAAAATATGCATGATCATCTGTTTTCCCTTTCATTTAAAAAAGAAATTCCCACCTTCCTCTCTTCAGCCTTCACTTTATTCCCTCTTCCTCCCCTCTGCCCTTCCTTCCTCCTCCTTTCTTTCTCTCAGAACTGGGCAAGGCGGGCAGCCAGAGCAAAAAGACAGCCCCGCCCCAGAATCACAAGGAGGGCAGCTGTCCTGCAGGGCCAGGAGAAGAGGAGGACGGGACAGCTAAGCACATGCACTGCGTGGAAATTGGAGCCAATTTTCTCACAAGGAAGTATAAACATAGAAGGAAGAAATTCTTGGAAGATGACTTGGCATTGGAGATATTGTCATGAATTCTTAGATTTCAATATACACAAAGAAATAATCAGAGCTCTGTGTGTGTGTGTGTGTGTGTGCATACACATATTTCCTAGTTTACTTGACCAAGAAGAACAGAGAGCAGTGAGCGATGCTCAGTGAGCACAGTGCAAATTACTGCCCAGGTGTAGCCTGGCCTGCCCACTAGGGGCACCAGGGCCCCTTAGGGAGAGAGCTGATTCTACAGCAGGGGCAGGGAAAGGCCAGCCTGAGCCTGGACTACGTATCTCTTTATGACCAAAAGTAAGGAGGGACTCAAGGATGTCAAGAACACGTTAAAAGAACACAGAAGCTTAAAGGCACTCCCACTGGCCCAAACTGTACGATTCAATCATCAAAATAAATGTCAATAGTAATGAACCATTTTTATTTTTTCCTTACTGGAGACTGAACCCAGGCCTTCACACTGAACTGTATCACCAGCTATTTATTTAATTTTGTCCAGTCCGAGTTCAAACTTGTGATCCTCCTGCCTCAGCCTTCCAGCGTGTTGGGATTACAAGACTGAGTAACTGTGCTCGGCTGGATCATAATCTATTGACCCAAACAAGGAAACTATGAGTCTATTCAGACATGAATAAATGGAGAGATTAATTAATAAATGGAGAGAAGAGAAAATTCCTCTTTGCAATAGAAGGATAACTAATAAATATAGATGAAATGATAGCATTAGAAAATATTCACTCGACATTAGTAATAATTATAGTGATAATTAAGCAAGATGCATCAGTGGCTGCTAAAACTCATGTGCACAAGGGGTAAGTCACAGTAATTTGCATAGCCTCAAACTATTTCTGCACAAAATATTAAATACTGTGGCAGGCAGAAAAATAGACCCTCAAAGATATCCACCTCCTGTTCCTCGGGATCTGTGAACATGTTATTTTCCACGGCAAGAGGAACTTGGCTGGTGAGACTGAGCTAACAGTCTTGATCTTGAGGATCCCCAGGTGAGTCTGATGAGGTCCAGGGGTCCCTGAATCAGAGAATCGGAGGACATGGACGGTGGGAACAGGAGTAGGGATCAGATGAAGAGTTGAAGATGCTGCACTGTTGGTTTTGAATATAGAGCAGACATGAGCCAAGAGCTACAGGAAGCTCCAGGAGCTGGAACCACATTTGGCAAGGTCAGGGTTTCTCTCCTGGATCCCCCTGCAGAGCTGTCTCTGCCAATGCCTTGATTTTAGCCCTGTGAGACCCACTTCAGTTCTTCAGAACTGTAAGGTCTTTTAAAATTGTGTTGTTTTAACTCATTGGGTTTGTGCTTATTTGTTACAGAAGAAAAAGGAAAACCAAAATAATTACCTAAGGGACAAAGGTAACTTGACAGGAGAGAAATTCTACAGAAGAAACTGTCTTGATGAAAAACAGCAGAATTTACAAGACACCCCTGTCAGCAACCATGTGCCACCAGATGTGATGCAGTGAAAACACACAGCATCTGTCCCAGCTTAGCCAAAAATGTATCAACTGAGTTGTATGAGATACCATCAGAAAAACTCATATTGAGCGACTTTTTACAAAGACAACCAGTGATTCTTTAAAATGTCAAGGCTACAAAAGCCCAGGACAGAGTAAAGAATGTTCCAAACTAGCAGATACTGAAACAAACATGACAACTGGAACATGTGGTCCTGGGCTGAATCCTCTGCTACAGAAGAACTACCCGGATGATGGGGAAAACCTAAACGGGGTCTCTGGGAACTCTTTGTACTGGTCTTGTAACTTTTCCATGGAGAATTGTTTCCAAAAAAAGTTGGCTTTTTTTTTTTTAATTTTTGATTTTTTTTTTTAAGTGGATGTGTGTAATGACCACATGAGTGTGGTGCAGGTGTTAGTGTGGATGACCGAAGGCAAGGTGGCCGTGAGAGACGGGGAGGATAGGAAAGAGGTAGCTCTGTGTGAGAGGAGACAATTGACGTAGGGATGGTGGTTTGAGAGTTTTCCTGCTTGGATTTGTGAGGACCTTGTTCCTACGTGGCCATTAAGCACCAGCTGCCTTTGCTGAGCGTCTCGCTTGGAAGTCTTCCACGGTGGCCTCTGCACCAGCACCGGCTCCCTAGGGCGACCTGAGGATGCCTCAGGAAGGAGGGCTGGGGCTCGTTTTGGAGCCTCCCTAAGAGACTCGGAAAACGTCAACGTGATTATGATTTTAACCGAATGTAGCCAGCAGATGGCAGCAAGCAATCCAGGAAAAGAGGAGCCGCAAGGCTGCTGTGGGCACCTACCTCCAGGGCGTTCTGTCAGGCGGGGGAATGGCTGGCCAGCTCTGTGCACCTCTGTCCTCTAGGAATCAAAGACTCCAGCTGCCCAACAGCTCCGGCAGGCTGCCCCCAGTCTCTGAGAATAATACAGGGAGAAAGAGGGTTGTGAGAGAAATCTTCATTATGTTTTTAAAGAAAGAAGCTTTTATTTCTTTCTAGTAATCTAAAAGAAAAACTATCACTTATGTGAGCTTGAATTTAAAAAAAAAATATGCATCAAGGGCCCGCCAAATAGTTCAGTGGATTAAAGGGCCTGCAAGCAGGATCAGGGGCTGGGAGTTCGATGCCCAGGGCCTGCCATGCCAGCCAGCCATTGAGACTGGGCGTGGTAGTGTGCGTGTAATCCCAGCACTTGGGAGGCTGTAAACAGGAGGATCACTACGAGTCTGATCTACGCAGTGAGACCCTGTAGACCTTGTCCTAAAATGCAAAAAAAAATTGCACCGAGAAGGCAAACACTAAGATTCTCAAGTCAAGGGATATGAAGTGACAGAATTTATTTCTAACAAAAATAATAAAAATACAGACTCAGTTTATATATCTGTAAAATAGGGTCAGAGGTTTTGAAGATTAGATGAATTAAAATATGTAGCATTTACAACAGCGGCCGGCATATGGTAAGTACTCAGTAAAAACTACTATTTATGGAGCACTTTCTATGGCCCAGTAAATTTGTCCCTGATTTTAGTCTTTTTTTTTTTTTAATTTAGTCTTGCATATATATTTTATCGCATAACTGGTGGGATAACAGCCAAAACAGGTTGCACTTCAAGCTCCATTAGGTTATTATTTCTACTAGGAGCATGAATGATTTAGATTGTTGAATGAATCCCACACCTACGTCCTGGTGGAAAGGAGCTGTGTATTCCGTCAGGAGCACATTCTGTGCTTCCTTTCCCGCAGCCCTGGGATCATGCGCCTGTCTTGACTTGGAACACTTGATCTTCCTCTCCCAGCTCCCCATCCAATCCTGCCTGGCCCTCAAAATTCAAAACCGTCTCCCTAATGCTTTGGACAGAAGGCTTCTTTCCTTGAGCGTCTGTGCCTTTGCGTGTTCTTGCATTTTCCTGTTACATTTTAGTTCTTTACATATTTATCTTAAGCCAAACTATCCCAACTTTTGCATTAACTTCCTTATGTTAATAAAAACTCTGGTAATCTGCAGAGGAAGGAATTATTACACTTAGAAATTTTAATCATTGGCAAAGATGGATACCTTAGTGAATTGCTTAAAATCTGAATCAATAGAATCCAAATGAAAGAGAATTTACCATATTTGGAGACAGGTTGCAATTCAACAGTAAAATTTATTTATTTATTTATTTATTTATTTATTTATTGGTGGAACCGGGGATTGAACTCAGGCCCTTGCTCTTGCTAGGCAAGCGCTTATTCTACTGAGCTATCTCTCCGAACCCCAAAATTTATTTTTAGATTAGGTAAAGTTAACTAATAGATTGCCATCCCAACCCTTACTTAAAAGCTAATGTTGAGCCATCTGTAGGGCTGAGGGACATCACAGGGTGTGCAAATGAATGATTTTGGGAGAGAACAGTCCCCCTTGAATGACTGTGATAGGTAAAAGTCTTCATTTGCGAGTCCTTGAAATCCTTGTCACTACATTTAGCCTCTATATCAAGGGCCAAACTCAGTGCCTATAACATGTTAGGTATCCCATAAATGTTTATTGAATGGAGAAGTGAAGGAATAAAACCAATACAGACTGAGGAAAAAGATGCTTATTCTTTTAAATGCTTTGAAAAAATAATCCCTGGATGTCAGTTTGTATGACTGTTTTCCCCCTGCCACACACACACAATTTCTGCTAAGGAAATGACAATGATGATGAAAACAACACTAACAAACTTTTTGATGAGGATTTTGAGCCATAGGCTGAAAAGACTGTGAGAGCTAAAAGAACCATCTACTGTCGGCTGTGCCTGACACTTCGCAGACATTCAGTGTGGGAGTGGACACGAACGTGACAGAGTAATGCATGCTTACTATCCATCATGCACCCTAAAGTTCTAATCGATAGAGAGTCAGGGGTTGGATGACCCATTTAAGCTAGAAGTGAGGAACCATTGACAAAATGAGGGACCCTGACAAAAAGTATGGGTGGGTGTTAGACACATTTGCATTGCGGGAGATACCGGTGCAGCCTCCTGCACTCCAGCTCAAAATGGCAGTAGCTATCACATTTCTGCATCAGCTGGAGCCAGAGCATGAAGCGGTTTGGGAGCAGTTTCCCAAATTCAGAAAGAGCTGAAGAGGACAGAAGCTGTGGTCTTTGAACTCAGTCATAGAGCCAAGGAAAATAATACCCTGAACTCTCTTCCTCAGTTGTAATGTTCCTAATTCTTACTCTGAAATGCTTAGGGCAAGGTTCTCGGTAGTGCTGGGAATTAGACCTCATATGCTAGACAAGTGCTTGGGTGTACTATGCTGTACATTCAGCCCCACAGGGAAAATTTTGGCTAAATCCCTCATCTGTAGTTCCATCACTTTTTTTTTTTTTGGTGGTATCAGGGATCAAACTCAGGCAAGCACTTATTCCACTGAGCTAACTCCCCTGCCCTCCCTCACCATTAAAATGGAAGTTAAAATGCCTACTTCATAGAGCTGTTGAAGGATACACAAGATAATGTTTCTTAACAATTGACCTATTGTATCTTATAGCAAACCCACTATCAGTGCCACTATTAATAAAAATAACTGCCTTAAAAGTCATCGTGGCCACATGAAGTCTCAGTGCCACACATTAAGAAATGTCTAAGATCAGACTGTGAACCACCTGGAGGTAGAGGAGAAAATTCACCACTTTTTCTGCTCGTGCATTCCCGGCAGCACCCCTCAGGACTTCATCCTGCCCTCTATCCCTGTGTCCTGGGCATGGCTAACTCAACCGCAGCACCAGGGCCAGTGATTTGACCCAGGCCAAGCCACAAAGTGCGATTCCTTTCTTCTCACTAGAAGGCATCGACCCAAGCATAGGCCTCTCACCCAAATTGTCAGGCTAAATTTAAGAGGTTTTTCAGGAGTTACCAGAAAAACAATGTTCTTTTCAGCTAGGACTATTCGTGGAAAGGAATATCAGCATGGAATGAAGCCCAAAAATAAAGTCATCTTGGAGAAAGATCATAGCCAAGGATGGCAAGAGGATCCTGGTGACATCATCTGTGCTCTGGAGCCAGGGACTGGCAAACTTTCCGGAAGGGGGTGTGGCCTTAAAGCAATCTTTCTCAATGTGGAAAAGAGTGTGGCCATGAGCAATACAGCTATTTACAGAAGCAGGCATGGGCTACAGTTTGCCAACGCCTGCCACAGCCAGACAACCATGGGTCTTTTCAGTTAGGTTTTCGATTAAATTCCCTTTCTGACTTGGGCTAGATTTGAGTTAGATTTATATCATTACACTGGACAGAGTCCTGACATGCGCTTCTGTTAGATCAAATACAACCTTAATTAATCTAATGGTAGAGAAGTTGGCCACTGCTGTCATCAAATAAAAACTTTTAGGAAAAAAAATATTCCTTTTCTGCAATTGCTAGTTGTGTGGGGTCATCCATTGCAGCCACAGAAGTTGTACTTTAAGGAGCATAGATCTCCTTGTCACAAAGGAGAAACAAGTATCCCATGGGTCTGAATTACTGCAGACAAAATGATCCCAGTAGCTGTCATTTTTAACAATTTAGGAACCCTGCAAAAGGCTTCTTATTCAGTTCTCGTAAAAAAAAGGGGTGAGAATGCGTTATGTGCAGGGAAGGGATGGAATCTTTAGAAAAGACAGGTTCCACCGTTCCTGTCCAGTGGATTCATCACCCTGCTTAGGAGATGACTTTGCTGAGCGGAAGATCTTGTATTCTTTGGATCAGGGTGCTTGCTCTAGTCCTCCTCACTAATGTCTTGGAGTTACTCAGACTTTCCTGGACTTAAACTGATTTATTAGAAAGCTGAACATTCAAAACACAAAGGAGTTTTTGTTGATAAGTTGCAAATATTATGTCTAAGTATTCACTGAGTTCACTGAGCAACTGTATATGCTAGGAAGAGTGGATAACTCCACGGCCAACAGCATCTTTATGGAAACATGGAAAGAATATCGCCAATGTGGGATATAGTCTGATGCTAAATTGTATCAAGCAAGCTCGAAATGCTCTGTTTGAAGAGTGACGCTAATAGTCCGTCTTGGAAGGATGAAGAGTGAGGACGTTCCAGGGGACAGGATTACTGGGACAAGACCTGACCCTGTGAATGAACACTCCTTTTAATTTCACAAGCATTCAGGAAGCTCTTTTGTGTCAAATCCTGGACTGAGCCTCGTGGTTTGTACTAACGAGAAATGCCAGTTTGAGGGAAAAGAACTTGTTTGTGTTAGAGGCTAGCTGGAGAGAAAGGGCAGGTCAGTGAGCTAAAAGAAGATGCATATGATGTGACTGCTTCATGGCAGAGTCAGTGGGAATATATAGTATTTTTATGTATGGCATAGATGGGATTGAGGGAGGCCCAGCAGAAATAGAAGCCAATGTGGGTGAGAAGATGTATCAGTCACTTTCTCTTGTTGATAAGCAAAATACTCAACACTCAAGACTAAAGGAGGGAAGATTTATTTAGCTGTAGTTTGCAGAGTTCTCAGTCCATAATCAGCTGGCTCCAAGGCAGGGTGGCATGTGACAGAAGGGCAACAGTTTCTGGTGGCATAAGACAGCAAAAGCAACAAGAGGAGAGAGCAAGACAGAGGAGAGGAAGGGGGAGAGGGAAGGAGGAGGAGAGCTCTTTCTGTTCCATATGTTGTAGGCAAGCTCACCTGCCCCAGGGCAGGTGTAGCATACACACACTTCATCTGAGCATTGAACCATGAATCAATCACAAATTCTAGAAGTCTGGCCCCATT
>NW_004524685.1:2721703-2723533 GCF_000260255.1 Octodon degus | reverse complement strand
TTCTTTGAAATGAATTTTCTCAGAAAATTGAACTTTTGTGAGAAAAAATGTCAAGAAAAATACATAACTGTGGTTGCTAAATCCAGGAAAACAGAGTCTTCCAGTATGGCAAAGACAGACTAAAAAACCCTAAGATTTCTGGATGAACAAAGCGAACTCTTCCTTCTTATGAGCTTTGATGTTCCCTTCTAAGCTCTGTACAGATGATGGATGTAGCAGTATAAATATACTCTGGGTGGGTGTCACAGATGGGAGAGTCACACAAGAGGCCGGGAGGAGACACTTCTAAGTTAGAGAAGCAAAAATAAGGCCGTTTGGAAACTTTGAAGATGAAAATTATGTCATTTAGTCAGAGGAGGTTTGCATTATTTTGAGAAACAAATGTATGTGAATCTCTAGGGAACAGATTTTTACAAATTAAAAGTAAATTATGTTGAGTGACTTGCCCAAGTCCCCAAATTTCAAGTCAGGAAAAATAAGGTTTTATTATGCAGGGGTTTAGTGATACGTAGAACACTCCATAGTAAGTGCTGAGCTACACAGAAACACCCTGCTGTGAGAAGAGCTCTGTCTCTAAACAGCTGTATGGACCAAAGTTCATGAAGTGGGCTTTGGCGATAACGAAACTTTCAGGGGTGGGTTTCTCTATATGGGGAGTGTTTCTTTTTACCTATATTCCCACTGTACCCTATTGATTCTATCTGACCTTCATGTTCCCTCCCTGACCCTGCACTTGCTGCCATTTGATAGACAGAGGAGGAACAACAAGGTAACCTTAGGACACTTGCAATATCATGGGGGGAGGGGCACAGGAGTAGTAAATAGTAAAGAAAGACAAAAGGACACAAGAGTGTGCTTCTATATAGAGTGAAATTCATAATGAAAATTCAAATGCATGAGGACAGAGGGATTAAGAATTAAGATTATAGATGGCAAAGAAATGTATCAGTGGTAGAGTCGAGACAGAAACCTATAACTAGGTTAAGGAACTGAAGTAGAATTAGTAGTGTGGTGTAGCTTTTACTATAAAATTATGATTCTGACTTGAAATCCAAACTACTCCCTGATAAGTAGTAATCTTTTCCAGTCTATGGCTCATGGAAAGACCTTAACTGAGGTCACTGGGGAACATGAAAGAGATGCCAAGTAGAAAACATGTTCATTTCTTGCCTCAAGGGAACCTGAAGTCTTCTAAATCCATTAACGTATTTTATGAGACTATTTATCCAGACTCACTTCTCCATAGGGTAAGAGGCAAAGACTAGTCTAATTTACAACCCTGAGAACCAGCTTTGAGTGCATCAGAGATTATTCCTGGTAGAAAGAAGTCTTTTGAGTTCCTATTTTAATTTGAAATGTATTGCTATGTGTATGTATTCTTTCTTTGAAGAAAAACAGGATCTATTTAGAATGTTCTGGAAATAGTTAAGACTAAATGGGCAAGGTAACACCTCCACCTTTGAATGGAAAATGCAGTACTATCATCAGATCCACACGGACCATTGAGTCCTTGTAAAGTGGCTCAGCTGAAGCCCGAATAAACAAACATGAGAAAGAAGTGAGAAGCAGTAAGTCATGGATGTCCAGAGTTAGACTCTGTATGGGAAGATCAGTCTGCTCCAGATTTCTCCTTGTGCACCCTTCTCCTTTTCTCAGAAACCTTTTCAGTCCTTTGCAAGCCCACCACCTCTCCTGCTGTACTCTCTCTGGAGTCCTGATGAGTGACCTTCCCACTGTGCAGTGAGGAAGCTGAGGGCCTGCACCTGCCCTGAGCTCTCCGCTCTGGTCCTGCCCATCCTGGCTTCTCTCTCTCTCTCTCTCTCTCTCTCT
>NW_004524685.1:2719618-2720933 GCF_000260255.1 Octodon degus | reverse complement strand
GGTGTATTTGGAGATTGTCACTAGATGCTGACTACTCCATTATGACCACTGTCCTTATAAAGTAGGAAATCAAAACACTGACAAATAAGATGAGATTATATGAAGGCAGCAGGGCGAAGAAGGGAGACCTCAGAAGAAGCCAGCCATGCCAACACATTCATCTGCCAGAGATGGATGGCCTTTGACCTCATAATCTTCTCATCTCAGTTTTCCAGAGTGGCACAATCATAAATGTACAACTACGATACCCAGACACCTAAGGCTGTTTGATTATGTGTTTCTTTGCTCTTGTAGAAATCGTAGAGGTCTCCTGGGATCAACAGCATAGAGGAGCCAAAATTTCAGTGTGCTCTGTGGCTAACAGTACTGTTCATAAAAAGAGGGCAGATAAGTGGAAAGAGGTGGGAGATACAGAAGTAAATTTATAGTCTGCTGCAGAAGAAGTTACTGGGAGGGGGCAACAGGAAGTCAAGTTCCAAAGGAAAAAATGGCAGGGAGCAAGAGAATCCCCAGAGGTTGACATTTTTTTGTCCCCCTTTTGGCTACTCACTGGAAGTACCAAGATTCTAGCAAGAGTCCTATCATAACAGAAGCCTGAAGATGCATTTTGCTTTGTTCTACGTTGAGAGTGATCTATTATAAGTCACCGAGAACAAATCCTTCAGCATTCTCAAATGTACCCACTTAAGAATTGAAGTGTTAGATCATATTTTTCCTAGTTTACAAATATCTATGTAATGTCAGACAGGATATAATACCTAGCTACAGTGAGGACAGATTACATCCATCACTTCTTCCTGTTCTAACAGACCCATAACTTTGTCGAAAAAGATTACATTAATTTGACAAGAGGTATTTCTTCCAGATCTAGTTTATTACCCAGTAACTTTTCCACTTCTGCTTGCAAATCAAAAACAGAACATATTTTTTGCACTATTGTTCTGCTTCTCAGAGAATTCTAAAACCAATGTTGATTGTTGAATCTATCAGCATCATTGTTTATATTCAAAAGATGATTTTCTTCTTTTTGCATCTGTTAAATCTCTCCTTGTAAACATTGTTAAGTGACTCACTTAATCAGCTTTGATGGTATATCCTATGTACAGCCAAACATAAACACAGTCGCATGTGTTACTGCTAATGAGGAAAACACCACCACCTTGGTAAAGGCATTTTGGCTACGTGGCTCTGAGGAGGAGTCTTTGAAAGTTCTGTTCATATCACAAATGCAGTCTTGAAATGTAGGTTGAATACAGAGTCTACAGTAGACTAGACATGTTGATCTTTCCTTGCAAGCCTTGGGCCGGGGAGATAG
>NW_004524685.1:2715648-2718783 GCF_000260255.1 Octodon degus | reverse complement strand
GGAGATCCGGAAGTTTGCCATGAAGGAGATGGGGACTCCAGACGTGCACATTGACATCAGGCTCCACAAAGCTGTCTGGGATGAAGGAGTAAGGAATGTTCCATACCATACCCAGGTTGTTCAGGAAATGGAATGAAGATGAAGAGTCACCAAACAAGGTGTGTATCTTGGTAACCTACATCCCTGTTTCCACGTTCAAAAATCTCAAGACAGTGAATGTGGCTGAGAACTAATTTGGAAATAAAGTTACAGAACTGACTGCAAAAAATAAAAAAAGAAAAAGAAAATTATGGAGTATAAATGCTAACCAAACCTAAAAGTTGCTTTCACAGCATTGTCTAGCCTTCTGTTTGACCAAGTAGCTGGGTCGTTGAGCCTAACCAAAAGAAATGTCTGCCTATTTAAAACAAACTACTGGGGCCGGTGAGATAGCTCAGTGGACTAAAGTGCTGTACCACATGCTGTACCAGACCCGCCCACAGGGCAGACTGAGTTGGCCACAGAGTCTGGACATAGTGGCACACACCTATAATCTCAGTGTTGGGGAGGCTGAAAACAGGAGGATCACTATGAGTCCAAGCTGCCTAGTGAGACACTATAACAACTGAATACATTAAAACAAACAAACATTGCACTCATGAATATATTGTCCATACCTATTACATAAAAGGTGATATATGCACTCATGAATATATTGTCCATACCTATTACATTTTCCCTGCACAAGTCAGGGAAAATGGGCAGGTATTTTATATGTTTTACTTCAAAGTTGGGAAAGTGCTGTGTTAAACCTAGACATATTCTTGTTGCTATAAAAATTATCTTAGCAGTACCAATCTCAAACGGCTTTGCTCAAATTAGAAATACAGTAGGCAAGTTCTTGTTCTCAGTTAAATCATTAGAATGTCTTCCCATTGGGTAGACTAGGAGGAATACTTAGCAGCTTAGAATACTTTTAAAATTTAATTAATTTTTATTTATTTTTTATTTTTTTATTTTAGGGAAGGGTCTACAGGATGTTCAGGGTCTCACTACTAGATCAGACTCGTAGTGATCTGCCTGTTTACAGCCTCCTAAGAGCTGGGATTATAGGTGTGCGTCCCCACACCCAGTCTCAGTTGCCATCTCAGCACAATGCAGGGGTGGAGCGGCATGGCAGGCTGGGGATCAAACCCCTGGCCCCTGTGCCTGCTGTTTGCAGGTGGTTTAATCAGCTGAGCTATTTGGCCGGCCTAATTTGGTTTTGTGAGTTGGGTTCATGATATTGTCTAGGTTGGCCTTGGACTCACTGTAGCCTAGGCTGGCCTTGAACTTGCAGTGATCCTCCTGCCTCAGCCTCCAGAGTGCTGAAATTATGATGTGTGCCACCATGACCAGCTCTAGAATTTATTATGCAGTCCTAAAAGCAAATCTGGGTTGGGGAGATAGCTTAGTGATCTAAGCACCCACCTAGCAAGCACAAGGACTCTGGTTCAATTCCCACTACCACATGCTGTACTAACCTGCACCAGGCCAGCCCTGGAACCCCAATTACAGGTGTGGTGGCACTCAACTGTAATTTCAGCACTGGGGAGGCTGAGATAGGAGGATCACCATGAGTCTGAGCCACGTACTAAGACTCTGTACCAAATAAAAAAAAATTAAAAGCAAGTCTGAAATGAGAAAAATTCTTAAAGAAAAATAGAGAAACTAAAGCATCTGCTTTGGCAGAACACAGTGGTTCGATCCCTGGTGTGCCTTTCTAGCCACGCCCCTGGGGCATGCTGAGATGGTGATTGAGACTGGGAGTGGTGGGCGTGCCTGTAATCCCAGCACTTGGGAGGCTGAAAATAGGAGGATCACTACAAGTCTGATCTATGTAGTGAGACCCTGAAAACCCTGTCCTAAGTTCATTAAAACAAACAAACAAACAAACAAACAAACAAAAACCACCTAGATGATTGGGCTGTAGATGAGTAAATGAGGCACATTTAAAATTTTTTTGATACATGTTATAATTTCTATTTTTCAAAAATGTATTTTGGTATAGGGTCTACAGGGTCTCACTACACAGATCAGACTTGTAGTGATCCTCCTGTTTCTAGCCTCCCAAGTACTGGGATTACAGGTGCGCACCACCATGCCCAGTCTCAGTTGCCTCTGTCTCTGTGCCCTGAGGGTGGGGCTGGCACAGCTTGTGGAGCCAGGGAATCGAACCCTGGTCCCTGTGCTTGCCTAAGCAGGCACTTTAGTTTGCTGAGCTATCTGGCTGGCCCTATAGTTTCAATTTGAATGTCTTCAAGAGCCCAAGTGTTCCCCAGCCTGTGGTGCTATTGGGAGGTGGTGGAACCTTTAGAAGGTGGGACTGAGTGGGAGGAAGTGAGGTCACTGAAAGTCTAGAAGGGTAACTGTTGGGCCAGAGAGATGGCTCAGTGGAATAAGCGCTTTCCTGGCAAGCGCAAGGGCCTGAGTTCAATCACTGGTTCTGCCAAAAAAAAAAAAAAAAGAAGGCTAACTGTCAGGATCCCGATCTTTTCCTGACCCACGCCCACCCTGGTCGCAGTGAGGGGAGCAGCTCCTGTGCCGTGTGGTCCCTGCCATGATGTGCTGCCTCCCCACAGGCCCCCAGTCAGCAGCCCACGTTACCACGAACTGAAAATACGAGCCAAGCTAAAGGTCTTTGCCTTTTGCCAGGTGTTTTGTCGAGATAATAAGAAGCTAATACAATGTCCCTCCATTAAGCCTGAGCTCCCCAGCTTAGGGCATCTGGGATTTATTGACAAATAGGTGTTATAATTAACACTGCATTTCTAGACCCAAGTCTTGACAAACTGGTAGTTTCCACTCTTTGATGTTTACTTTTTTTTTAAAATATCTTAAAGGAAATTTATTATGTTCAAATTATAGAAATGTTCACATTAAAACACCCACCAAGTATAACTGTTCAATTGTTAAGGTTTGAAAAAGGGAAAAAGTTAAAGCAGTTGTGGCAGAATCATTACAGTGATTGTCACCCCTCACTGCTTCTCCCAACTCCATTTAATTCTTACTAGATTTGTTTAGAAATACAGCACACAGAAAACAAGTAAACTTAGTCAAATTCAGTTTTAAAGTTCCACTGAGTTCTAGACATTGCATTATTTGGGGCTGGGGATA
>NW_004524685.1:2708939-2714283 GCF_000260255.1 Octodon degus | reverse complement strand
CCTTTGTGTCACTCTGGCAAGATGTTCTGCTCCTGAAACAGCTGGGTGGGTCTTGCCTCTAGCTTCTTTGCAGGGAGATCTGCTGAAGGGTTCCTCGCTGGGCCTGCACTCTGGGTCGAATGAGGATTCAGTGGGCCCCAGGCGGTCTCACTCACACGCGGGGCCTGTGCTCCTGGTGTATTCAGGATCCGGTGGACCCAGGCAGTCTCACTCACTCGCCGGGTCTGCGCTCTGGGTCTGTTCTTGGATGTTTACTTTTGAAAACCAGTAACCACGCTGTGAGGAAGCCCAAGTTGCCTAATGGAAAGGAACTGAGTAACGCCCAGTGCTTGGCCTAAGTGACCATCTCAGGGGATCATATAGATCCTCTAGTCCTAGTTGAGTTGCTGTAGCTGACATTCTTGTAAACCAGGGCTGAGGTAGCTTGGTGGAGCCTGGACCAAATTACAGATTTTGAGTAAAAAAAATAATTGTTTTAAATCATTAAAGGAGTGGTTAATCTGTAACAGACACCAGACTATGAGAGGTATAGCTAGGGTTAGTCATTGATCATAGGACCAAGTTAGGCAGGAAAATGTAAAAATTAGATCAGAGCTGTGGCTCTAGGGCAGCATCTACGCACTCAAGGCACAAAGGAAGAAACAAACATGCATCAAGCCAAAAAATAAATTTCAAAATCTAGAAAAACAGAGTAATCTAGGCGGGTCACATAAGCATTCATGATCTGGAAAATCAGGCAACAGGAAACAAGAACACGGGTTGAAAGTCTGGATGTATAAAACCAGCCTGAAGAACCCTTTGTATGTTACAGTGGGGTTGAGGACAGGACTGCTAGTTACTGAGTTAAATTACTCCAGCGTTGGAATTTCATGATATTCTGTTCTTTTTCTACTAGGGATTGAACCTATGGCCTCCTCACTGACCTACATCCTGAGCCCTTTTTATAATTTGAGACAGGATCTTATTAAGTCATTACGTTGCACAGTCTGGGCTCAATTTTCTGATCCACTTGCCTTAGCCTCCCTAAGTGCTGGGATTGTAGGTGTGCACCACGCCTGTCTGGGTTCCATGGTCAGCCTAGAGGTAGGAAAAAGAACTGGGCATGGCGGTCAATGCCCATAGTGACTTGGGAAGCTCAGGGGAAGGTCACTGGAGTTCATGATCTGACGACCGGCCTGGACACCATAGTGGGACCTCGATGCAACACAAAGACAGGGAAAGGTGCCCAAGGACAGTATGAATGAAGAGGCACTTCTCTTCAGCTCATATAACTAGTGAATGTTCTAATCCTTTGAAGATATATAAATGAACAAGATAATTTCAATTTAACACTTATGGTAAGCAAGCTGATGAGTTTTTAGTAAGTACTTTGGGAAAAAATGTGTATTTCTAAAAGGTTATTGGTCATTGGTGAGAGCACTAAAACACTTTTGTGTGTCTATGTAGGCATGATTGAGCATTTGTGGATTGCCCATGATCTTCTGGGTCAATCTTACTGGATTAGTTACTCCTCTGCTTACAGTTTTTTCCCTTTTCTGGTTTTATTTTCAAAGTAACTTAGATACAACTAACTTACGCAGATGGTAGGAATGCCACCCTCTTGGCTTATCTTCCCAGCTTCATTTTCTATTGTTCTTCCCCAGCTTACTGGGTTTCAGACCACTGGTTTTCTTTTAGGTTTGTAAAAGTTTTGGACTTTGTCCTAGGCCAGAAGGTGGCATGCCTTTTTTCTTGACTGGCAGGCAGTTTAATTCACTGTTCCTGGACAGCTTCTATTCATCCTCTAGGCCTAAGTTTTAATGTTGCATTTTCAAAGGTCCCAAAACTCGTTTGTTGAATTCGTTCCTAGTTTTTTTTTTTTTTTTTTTTTTCTTGTTTTAATCATAATTGTGTACTTACGCTTTTAAAAAGCTGTTAAAGTCTGGCCTCTGACTTTACGGTTTTCCCCATGACCGAAAGTGGGGAAGAGGATAAGGAGTCAACTGACAGAAAGCAGAAAAGGCAGGTGAAATTGAAAGAATGAAAAATACCATTCAAAGATTTAAACAACGGCCTAATGACCACTTAGTGAAGGGCAAAGTGCTTATTACAGCTAAATGGCTCTTAATGGTTGCAGTATAAAGCAATGAACAGTCCAAGAGATCAACAAATTCTAGGATGGGCAGAACTGGAGAAACAGCCAAGGGCAGAGTCCTTGCCTAGCACTCTTGTGCAAGGCTTTGGGTTTGATCCAGCATAGGAAAAATGTTAAACACACTACAAGTTTCAACAATTCCACTCCTATGTGTATGTGTAGGGCAAATGAAAACATTTGCATATAAAAACTTATACCAAGAGTATACAGTTGCATTTTTTTCTGTAACAGACATAATGAGTGGTATATTCAAAGGGCTATTATTTTTAAGACAGTCTCACAGACTGATCTCAAATTTTCAGTCCCCCTGCCTCAGCCTCCAGAGTGCTGGAATTATAGGTATCACACCTGGCCCCTAAGGGATATTATATAAGATAAAGTACATTAGAATACAAATGACCCTTGAAGATAAACTAAGTGTTGAAAATGTTCAGCAAAAGGGTATTTGTATGTTCTACATGAAATGTCTAGATATAGAAACCAGACAGGGGTTGCCTAGGGCTGGTGGGATAGGTGTGGAGAGTGACATCAGTGGGCACAGGATTTCTTTCTGGGTGAAATACTCTAAACTGTGGGGTGGGGGAGATAGCTCGGTGGTCTAGGCATGTGACTGTCAAGTGCAAGAAGTTCGATTCCTAGTACCTCATGCCATTCTGGCCCTGAGCTAAGCCGGCCACTGAAACCAGGTGTGGAGGTGCACGCCTGTAATCCCAGCACTGGGGAGGCTAGACAGGAGGATCACTATCAGTCTGAGCTGCATAGCAATACCCTGTAACAAATAAATAAACAAATATTTAACAAATGTTTAACAAATGTTTAAAAAATATTCTAAATTGTGTTACTTGCACAAGCAGTGTGGGAAAAAAACCCATAATGAATGTTTACATTTAAGATACATTACTATTAATCTCCCACAAGATACTCCTGCTCACTTTGAGCAGTTCTCCCATCATTCTCTGCCACTTATTTTTCTCTGGCACTTTCTGAAGCAGTTCTCAAAGTCCTCTTTCATGAGTGTCTTCAATTGCATTGTTGTAGCTACTTTATTGTCCTGAATCTATTACAAATGTTTGCTTTTCATGGCCATTTTGACTTTGGGAGGAGCCAGTTGTGTGGGGCAGCAAATCTGATGAAAAAGGCAAAGCGGACGCCATGTTATTATGAGCCTGCCTTCTGCTGGATGGCACTTGATAGTGGCATTCATTGCAGTTTTGATCACACATTGTAAAGACAATCCAGGGTCCCTCTGTCACAACAGTGCATGATTTTTTTTTTTTGCGGAACCAGGGATCGAACTCAGGCCCTTACGCTTGCCAGGGAAGCACTTATTCCACTGAGCCATCTCCCCGGCCCCAACAGTACATGATTGAAATTGGCTTTATATACTGGGGATCTAAGCTGTGGCCACAGCTCTTTTTAAGATAGGCTCTGTGGTGCCCAGGCTAGACTTGAATTTGCAATCTTTCTGCTTCGGCCTTCCCAACAGCTTGGATTACAGATATGCCCCACCATACTCAGCTTCCAAAGGTATTTTTAAGTATTTCCAAGTGAGAAATACTGACCTTGTGCTCATATACGAAATCCATACTACTTTTTTTTTTTTTTGGCAGAACTAGGGATTGAACTCAGGCCCTTGCGCTTGCCAGGGAAGCGCTTATTCCACTGAGCCATCTCCCTGGCCCCCGTACTTTCCATATGCTGTATTCATTACTATGATTTTGCGTGCTAGCTATTACCAACTTTAACTTCCAAAATTCATTTTAATTAAAAAAAAATATTTGTGGTGTTGGGAATCAAACTGAGGACCATGCCTGTGATAGGTGATTGCTCTACTGCTGAGCTATAACTCTTAACTTCTAAACTTTTGCCATATTTGCCTTCAAAGGTATTTTTCTGCCCCTTTAGAAATTGATCTCAAGCCTCAAATTTTCTCAAAAGATAGATCATTTTCATACTTTCTCACAAGAAGCTTTTTTGATAAAGTTAGAAGTTTTTAGATAAATTAACTGTTTTAGGTTATTAGGAACATAATTTGGCAGGGGGAGCTAGGCCATACACATCAAATTACTATTACGGATCTTTGTGAATCTGAATAAGCTTAACCAAATATCAGAATCTGGCTATAAAACAGTACTTCTGGATCAGTATTATGCCCTTTTCTTTGTAATTAGCAGTTCTGTTTCTTTAAAAAGCTGTTCTTTGATTGCAATTGGCAAAAAACACTTGGAACTGGCTAATCTGAACCATCCAATTAAAGTGGCAGGGCTTGGTAGACCTCTTTTATTCATCAACTTTACAACGTTAAGCTCTGCAATACTGGGGAGATCGTCAGCTTCTTTGATCTCTCATAATAACTTGAATACAATAGACTTTGTAGTCTTTTCATCCTACCACCCCAAGCCCCACATCAGATTTAACTGGCTCTTTCTGCCCAGAAACCAGGCCAATTAATTTTCTTTGTGGATCTCAGATGTTTTGAAGTTTTATCCTTCAATACCACTACTCTTTTGTATGTGTTGGCAATTCCTGTTTTTCCCACTGTCCACAGTTGGCTTAATCTCCTTCTTGTTTTGAAGTAGCAAGGAGCGCTAGGAATTAGCAGCATGTTAACCAGAGCCTAGCACGACCAAATGAGAGCCCACCCTGCTGTTCCTGTGATCAAATGCAGACCACACTTGCTTGCCAGAATTCCTTATTACACAGGTTTATAATTATTCTTTTGCTAGCATTAAAAATAGACAACTGTAAGCCAGGAGTGGCTGTTCATGCCTGTAATTTCAGCATACTAGAGGTGGAGGAAGGAAGATGGCGAGCTCCAGACCAGCCTAGGGGACAAAGCACAACCTAGTCTCCCAATCCAAAAGACTTAAAATCACTGTAGATAAAATATAATCATTTTGAAACATGAATGTACAAACCACAATAATTCCAATTTAGATCTTGAAAGTTTTTATTTATATTTTGGTTTCATAGGTATAATTTTAAACATAACTTTTGTAAGAATATAAAATAAAAAATTTGCCAAATATCAGATCTACACAAATCCTTAGAAAGGTTTGCTGTGTAGCCCTCATTAATGCAAATTTTTTCATTCTTACTGTAGGTTTTCAGTATTTCATAATAAAGAAGCTACAGTTTTATGCAGTACAACTATTATAAACAATACATAATATTTCCATTAAAAAGAAAGTTGGGCAATACAAAAATAGA
>NW_004524685.1:2702641-2708799 GCF_000260255.1 Octodon degus | reverse complement strand
AAAAACTATTATTTACATTATTAACCACAAGACTATAACACATCACTTTTGTTTGTGGTATCAACAAATGCAGAACAAAATTTATTTAAAAAATGAGTTTTGCTAATCTTGTCAACTCCTTAGATGTCATGGACAGTATTGCCACTTTAAATTTAATTACATTTAATGCATCACTATAAGAGATTAATGAAGGCAAGCAAAACTAAATTCTTTCCTAGGTGCTGTAGTATTTCATTTGATAACAAAAAAGAGGACAAAATGTAAATAAGGTTTATATGCGTTCCAACTTTTCACTCAGGAATTCTTCTACACTGTCTGTGTTCCACTTCAGGATGCTTAGTTCTTCAGCAATGTTCCCACTGTCGTCCAAAAGCTTTAGCACAGGGTCTGAACCACGAACATACTACAAAAAAGAAGGACATCATCACTTTTTTTCTGCTTAGAAAGAGCCTCCTCTGTCTTACAGAAGATCAAAGCATTATTAAATGATATTTAAAAAAAGCTGTTAGATATAACATCACAATCAAGAAGTCTTAAAGGAAGACTTTCAGGGAAGAATTAAATATGATCTAATAAAAATGAGAAGTGAAAATTTACTTTTGCTTTTATAGAGAAAAATATTGGTGTCAAGATATTTTATTTGGGACAAGGGCCAGGGAGATAGCTCAAAAGAACAAGTATTTGTGTGGCAAGCACAGGGTCCTGGGTTCAGTCCCCAGTACTGCCAAAAAAAAAAAAAAAAAGAAAAGGAAAGAAATAGAATTCAGCTCCTGACTATGCTGAAAGATATTTTATTTGGGACATAGGCTATTGAATGTAACAAATATTACACATGACTCTCTCAAATTCAAATGAGTTTAAAAATCTAATGGAGGCAGACCAAAATAATGAGATAAAACAACTGTACAAGAACAATGTTTTGAAATAGGCATACATAGAAATTATCTCATGTGGAATCTCATACTGGATCATTAATTGTCCTTGGCTTAAGAAACCTAACAACTAAATGACTGCTGGGGATATAGCTCAGCAGCACAGGACCTTCCTGGCAAGCATGAAGTAGTGAGTTTGACTCCTGGTACCAAAAAAAAAAAAAAAAAAAAAAAAGCAAGCAAGCAAGCTAGCTAGGTAGCTAACAGTTGTCAGTGTAGAATGAAGCTCAATTCCTGAAACTTCAAACCCATCAGGTCTAGCCAATAAGAGAGTTTTAAGAAATTTTAACACTAGATAAATATGAAACAAACAACATATTTTTAAAAAAGTAAATCTCCAGGTTTAAATTACATAGAACCAGACAACTGAAAGTGCAGCAGTGATGAGAACTTCTTGCAACGGCTATCACCTCAGTTGTTTTAGGTTCTCTGGGATTGTGAATTCCAGAAATAGAGGTAAGCTCTGCTGTAAGTCATTAGCACAGATATACTGCCAACCCATCTGTGGAGTACAGAAATATAGGCGGCTTTGGGCTAATAAATGAGTGAATGAATGAATGAATGAGTGAAACACCATTATCCACATTACTTCAACATTTCTGCTCAGGTTATTACATAAGTAATTTTTAAATTATTATTCACTTATTTAAGAACTTACTCTAATTCAAAAATCTAACAAGCTGAATAGACTATAGTTGCACAAATCTTTCACAAAATATTAGCAAAATGAATTAAAAATGCGTAAAAGCAATTATACACTATGACAATCAGCATTTACTTCAGATATATAAAACTGCTGCAAAATTTGGAAAGTACCTGTTAGTCTATTACAAGTAACAGGTTAAATCCGAAAAATTGCATACAATCATATTAATAGATGTACAACAGCATCTGACAAAAACATTCATCACCCATTCATGATGCACATTCTCAGCAAAGTAGGAACAGAGGGACCTCCTTAACTTCAAGAAAAAAACAAGCAGAGAACTAAAATTGTACACAACGGTGAAAAACTAGATGTGCTTCCCATAAGAGAACAAGTCAACAATGCTCCTGATCATTATTTTAACTCAAAAGTGCTGGAAGTCCTAGCTAATACAGTAAGTAAAACAGATACCATGTACACAGATTGGGAAAGAAAAAATGAAAATGTTCACAGATGTCAGGACTGTATAAAGACCCCAAAGAATCAGCAAAGAAACCTAGGTGAACTATACAGGGATTATAGCAAGGTTGTAGGATACAAGGTTAAGAGCATGCCAGATAGTTTAGCAGATTAAAGTGCCTGCAAGTAGGCACAGGAGCCAGGGATTTGATCCCTGGGTCAGTCGTGCCGGCCCCACCCCAGGGTTGTAATCCCAGCAGTTGGGAGGCTGTAAACAGGAGAATCACTGAGTCCAATCTAGTAGTGAGACCCTGAACACCCTGTAGACCCTTTCCTAAAATATAGAAAAAAAAAAAAAAGAAAAAGATACAAGGTTAACATATAAACATCAATTGCTTTTCTATATATCAATCATGAATAGTTGAAATTTGAAATAAAAAACATAACACTATTTACATTAGCAACAACTAAACTTTAGATCTTAAATACCCCCAAAGGCCCTTGTGTTAAATCTTTAGGCTCTAGCAAAGAATTCTTAAAGACTAGAAAAAAACTTCCCAAAACAAATTTTAAAAAGTGGGGAAATAAGCAAAAGGAGACAAACAGGACACAAAACTTGAAAGCTTCTGTATATTAGAAGAAACAATGGCCAGATGGAGAGAAGAAAATACTGGCAAATCATATACCTGTCAAGGGAATCCAGAATATATCAAGAATCCTTACACCCAAACAACCTCCCACAAATGTCCCAATTAAAATACAGACAAAAGATAATGCTCTATGGAAGATGTACGAATGGCCAACAAGTACATTAAAATACGCTACCATTAGAATGGCTAAAACTCCAAATAGATGCAATATCTAAGGGTGGTTAGCATGTGGAGCAATAGGAACCCTTATTCACTGTCAGGACAAATGCAATTGGATATAATACCCTGGAAGAGTTTTGTAATTTCTTACTAAATTAGACAATCTTAATTGTATAATCTAGCAATCAAACTCCCAGGAATTTACTAAATGAGTAAAAAAGCTTATGTATATACAGAAACTCTAAGGTTTACAGTAGTTTTAGTACTGATAATCACTAAAAATTGAAAGCAAAATAGATGCCTTTCCACAGATGAATAGAAAATGAAATGGCAACATAGGATATTGTTCTGCAATAAGAAAGAATTTTTTTAAACATGGAAAAAGATCCTGGAGAATTTTATATGCAAATTGTAAGTGAAAGAAACCAATTTAACGACCAAATAGCTCAGTGGATTAAAGCACCTGCAAGCCAGCCCCGCCCCAGGGCGCACTGAGATGGTGACTGAGATGGGGCATGGTGGCACATGCCTGTAATCCCTGCTGTTGGGAGGCTGTAAACAGGCAGATTACTATGAGTCTGATCTAATAGTGAGACCCTGAACGGCACGTAGACCCTTCCCTAAAATACAAAAAAATTAAGACAAAAAAAGAAACCAATTTAAAAATGTAGTATGTTTTATGACTATTACTGTGACATTCTGGAAAAACTAGAGACAGGGAAACAATCAGTGGCTGCGAGTGGCTGGAAGGGGAGAGAGGGATGTGGTGTGCAGTGGAATTTTAGAGCAGAGATGATACCACAACAGTAGACACAAGATATAATTCATTTGACAAAATTCCTGGAATTTATACAACACAAAGGGTGCTATCTGATGCATACTATGGAATTTACTTAACACATCAAGGTTACTTCAATGTGCATCAAAGGAAAATTATTGTATCCTGGGAAACTGAGGGTGAGGATGAGGGCCAGAGTCAGTGGAGCCATTCTCCTTTTGGCTTTCTTGTGAATCTAAAACTTCTAAAGACATAAAGTTTACTAATTAAAAAAATACTTATTTCAATTCAGAAAGACACAAAGTGACACTGGGAAAGGAGATTTCATTATAATCATCCTACCTTGATTTGCAGTCCTCTGAACAGTTTGGGCTTATCGCTTCTCACGAAAGCTGAAAAGTGATTTAAACTGTTTATATCCAAATTCAAGCCAGCTACAAAGACTAATACTAAAGCTGGAGATAACAAATGAAACACTATGTCATATATAGAAAAATACAAAGAAATGTAATATGAACAGATAATAAATGCAAATAAATGGAGACACCATATTATTAACAAGACTAAGTGTTTTTATTTATTTATTTTTTTGGTGGTACCAGGGATCAAACTCAGGACTTTACACTTGTTAGGCAAGCACTTATTCCACTGAACTATCTCCCTGGAAGACTAAATGTTTTAAGACATTAATTTTTCAAATTAATCAAATCCCAAATGGGAGTTTTAGAGCTTAACAAAATGGTAGTATAGCTGAGCTATAAAATATTTTAGGATACTAAAGAACATTTAGAATATTAAAGCATGAACAGAGAAAGAGAAAGATTTAGCTGGGGGTATGTTGTGGGAAGAACTACAAACTTCCTTCATGAAGGGCATTTAGGAAAACGAACTGGAGGTCTTAAAAAGGTATATAGCCTTTAAAACTACTAGTCTATTCCTAGCACTTTCTTTATACTAAAGAAACAATTTATATAACATCCTGATAACAAAATATGGAAAACTATATATATGTATATATATGTACATATTTCTTCCCCCATCCCAATTGTTCTTTCCCTTTGATCAGTTCCCTTTCCTTTCACAACACCTACTGTGTATTTTGGATCTTATTTACTCTTATACTAGGAAGACAACATGATGTTCACACATGACAGTCTCATTTATTTCACTTGAGTATAGTATGGTCTCTAACTGCATCCATCTAACTATATAAGTCAGTTTGTCCTGTAAAATAGAGAAGATAATTACACTACTAATTTCTTTTAACACTACTAATTTCTATTAGTTCACTGAAAAGAATGGCTTGCATGTCTATATTTTGTAATCTGGGCAACTACTTTGAAGAAAATATGCAATATAATAATCACTGTTAATTTCCTGTTATCTTGTTTTAAGGTCTGTAAATCATTGTTTTTAAATTATTTTTTCCTTTATTTTTAAAAAAATCTTATTGATTTATTTATTTTATTTATTTATTTTTTGTGTGTGTGGCCAGCTCAGCCCACCAGGGGGCGGGGCTGGCTGGCATGTGGTGTTGGGAGATTGAACCTCGGTCCCTGCGCTTTGCTGAGCTTGTTCTAAGTAAGCGCTTTAGACCACTGCGCCATCTCACCAGCCCTATTCTTTCCTTTAAAATATAAAAAATATGGAAAACTGGAAATAATCTAAAGGTGTGAAAGGCTATGGGATGGGTGAATTAATATGTACCAGTCATTAAAAATCATGGTGACCTGCTCAGTAAACACTTGATGCGTAACTACTGTAACGATTTGTAGCAGGTTCCTGATCAGTTTAGTTTGTTACCTATAGTTTTTAAGAAGAAAAGGATGGATATTTATCCAATTTCATTGCAAATGAAAAAAACCTGGAAGCAGGCCGGGGATATGGCTCAGCAGAATAAGCGCTTCCCTGGCAAGCTCATGGGCCTGAGTTCAGTCTCTGGTTCCATCAAAAAACAAAAACAAAAACATGAACAAAAACCTGGAAGCATTAAATAAAATCTTTTAAGAACGCTGTCATAGTTTTAATGAAGGATAAATCTGAGAACCAGAATAGGGGAAATTTTAAATGAACATTTCCCTCTTTTTTGGTTTTACAAATAATTTTCAATGTTTCAATAATTATTATGTCATTATGTTCAAATTAAAAAGTTTGTATTTTTCAAAATTAAATGAGTCATGTTTCATTTAGACATCTGATAGCTCTCTGTCTTATTTACTTTATTTTTTCTCTTTTTGAGAAAGGGTTTCACTATGCAGTTCAGGCTGGTCTTGAATTCACTTTGTAGTGCAGGCTGGCCTTGAAGTTGTAGTGGTTCTTCTGTCTAATCCTCCTGAGTGCTGTGATTACAGGTGTGTACACCATGCCCAGCTTTATTTTTTTAAGACAGCTCTTACTATGTAGTTTAGGGTAGCCTGAATTAGTGTCTGGAAAAACTAGAGACAGGGAAACAATTCGTGGCTGCAAGCCACTATGCAGCCCAGGCTGGCCTCAAACTTGTGATGATCTACCTGATAGTTTTTAATATTTTTTTT
>NW_004524685.1:2686313-2702326 GCF_000260255.1 Octodon degus | reverse complement strand
TATCAATAGTATACAGAAGTGTTATTACAAATGTTCTTTTATACTTGCTATTTAGGACAACAAAATGACTGTAAATGGGCTTTATTTATTTTCAACGATTTTTTGGAAGATACTGAGATAACCAGTCTAATCTTTTCCTGCAAAATTTAGTTTTAAACAAAACTGCTATTTGTAACTGATGATCGTATTTTCTCTATGAACTGCATCCTTTAGGACCGTTTACTCTATAAACTTCTGTATTCTTATGGAGAATAATTTTAGGATATTTTCTCGCATTTTAACTCCGGCATTTTTAGGATATTTTTTCGCATTTTAAACACCACCTAATACACTTTCACTGTGTTAATTTACCTTTATTATTAAAAAAATCTCTCTCTGGGAAAGGAAATATTCTTAAATCTTTGTATTCAAAACAGAGCTTAGCACGTTTAATAATTTTCATTCATTCAACAGATTTAATGGGCTGGGATGAGTGAACAAATCGAAAAGAAATACTAAGATGAGTCACAGTGACTACATTCACCAGCTCCTTTTTTCTCTGCTAAGTATAGGTCAACAAACATAGTAATTTTGAATAAAGAAAAGTATGTATTAAATATCCTATTGGCAAATCACATTTTACAAGCAGTAAATGAACCTTTCAACAACATTTGAGGACTTAAAAAATACTCATGGCATTGGACAAAGCTATATGACAATGTGAGGAAACGTAATTCTTTAACCTTAAGAAACCTACAATAAGGGGCCGGGGGCTTGATTCCCAGGGCGCGCTGAAATGGCAATTGAGACTGGGCATGGTGGCACGCGCCTGTAATCCCAGCTCTTGGGAGGCTGTAAACACATGATCACTGTGAGTCCGATCTAGTAGTGAGACCTGAACATCCTGTAAACCCCTCCCTAAAATATAGGAAAAAAAAAAAAAAAGAAACCTACAATAAAGCATATATTTAGAATATAAAACAGACTCTGGGTTCAATCTCTAGCAACGACTGAAAAAATGTGTTAATTTTTCCTTTTCCTTTTGTTTGTACTGCTGGGGATCAAATCCAGCAGAGCCCCAAACACAGAAGCTAACCCAAATGCCTTTTTTTTTTTTTTTTTTAAAATGTATTTGGTTGTTACAGGGTCTCACTATGCAGCTCAGAATCACATTGATGCTCCTGCTTTCAGCCTCCCCAGTGCTGGGATTACAGGTGTGCACTGCGTTTATAGGCATGCGCCACTACACCCAGACTCTGTGGCCTGTTCCATGTGCCTGGGGTGGGGCTGGCGTGGCATTTGGTGCCAGGGATGCAACGGTGGTCCCTGTGCTTGCCTAAGCAGGTACTTCAGTCTGCTGAGCTATCTTGCTGGCCCTAAAACACTATTAGTTTAACAACAGATGGAAAGTAGTTTGACCTCAAAAAAGTTTATGTTGGGATGATAAACAGGACTAGAGAATGAAAAATTTAATTGCATACAAAAGAGTCCTTCCTTCAGCATAACCTAAAGGATACAAACGTTTGAATTTGATACAGTTAGCTCCAAATACTTTGCCTGAGAGAGCAAGCTAAAAAAGCATGTTAAAAACATATGCAAAGAAACACAACAGTATCACTGGGTCTTCAGCTAGTCCGGAAAAAAAAAAAAGCAACCCTTCAATGACTTGGTTTCCACCTAGTTTTGAATGTAGCCATAGATTTAATTTCTCAGTGTAAACACGTTGCACAGCAGTTAGGTATAAGGGAAAATTATCACAATGATTTACAAAATATTAGCAAAATCATGATAGTAAATTTTTAAACATCTTTAAAAATGTATGCTTCAATAAAATAGTATTTGAATACTGTTATTTGGTGTAATCTCCTAGTTTAATGATTATTATAATCAAACCTAATGTGCTTCCTGATGTATATATTTTTGGCAGACTCTATAAAATGATTCAGTGTAACTGAAGATAGAATAAATTGTATTCTCTGAAAATGTAAGTAAAATTCTTCTTTATTCTCTCAAGAACTTCTAAGAAATAAGAACAATACAATACTCCTCCTCCTCCTGCTCCCCCCTACCCCTCCCCATCCTCCTCCTTTTCCTCCTTACAAATAGCAAGAATAGTGTAAATAGGAAAATTAAAGAAGAAAATGCGTTCATTGGACCCTCATAGTATACGATAGTTAAGCAAAGTCTACAAACTTGGAAAAATAGAAAAGTATCTTATCTTCTAGTTTATGTTCTGCTCCTTTTTTTTTTTTTTTTTTTGCAGAACCGGGGATTGAACTCAGGTCTTTGTGCTTGGCAGGCAAACGCTTATTCTACTGAGCCATCTCCCCAGCTCCTATATTCTCTTAAAAATAGATTGGTGACTTTTTTGGAGATTTCTTTTTTTTTTTTTAGATTTTTAATTTCTAAAAGAATTAAACCTACTGCTTAATTTCCAGACAATGTTCTGCCAATTTAATTACCTGTCAATTATAAAGGTAATTTTGTAAATAACAGTTCAAAATGATCAAATATGCAAAAGTGATTAAAAGTAGATTAAATGTTTCAGCATTTTCTTCAGATTCCTAGCACGTTGTTTACACTGGCCCCTATGAGCTAAGCGCTGCTGGGCACACTGCTCAGAAATGTGCATCTATCTTCCTTCCAGTTCTTTAGACAGTGCAAGCTAGGATGGGGGCATAAGAAAGAAGTAGAAACCTTGAGGTTAAAGAAAAGAGTCACGCCATTTTCAAAAACACACATGTGAAAAGTAAATGAAAGGAGACAAAACATGCTTGGCTAGATCTTTTGATCATGTAATGCGTTGTTACACATAGCTTTATATTGATTTTAAGAGCTTATGGCAGATATGATTAACACGAACTATTATAAGATTACATGTATAATTAGATGCCTTCCTGTTGATCAGAAATAAGTACATATAAATCAGAATAAACTCTAAATGAAAATGCTACCCCACACATGGAAGTACAAATAGGAGAACAGAGCAAGAGGCTACACATTTTTCATCTGTGCTTAATGAAAGCTAAAAGGTATTAAAAAAAATTTACTATGGTATACCAGTCTTCAAGAGTACAAAATTATGAGTCATTTTAGTTGTTCTCAAAAGACAAGGCACTTAAAAATATCTAGACATGAATGTCTCAAATAAGGGAAGCTGGGGAGAATAGAGGTAAAATAATGAAGGCAAGACTAACAAAAACGTTTGATTTGTCAGTACAAAACAGTCAGGTAAGGAATATGAGAAGCCTAAAATTGATCAAGAGTAAATAACCAATGTAAACACAAACTTCTTAGTAGATTCTCTTTTGTGAAAGGGTGAGCATCCTACTGAATTAGATATTCAATAAATAAAGGCATTCATCCAATAAAAAGAAAACACTGGATTTCTTCAGTAACAGTGTTTGGGTAGATTTCTGGTATATATATATATATTTGTATGTTTGTATATTTTAGGGAAGGATCTACAGGGTGCTCAGGGTCTCACTACTAGATCGGACTCGTAGTGATCCATCTGTTCACAGCCTCCCAAGAGCTGGGATTACAGGCGTGTGCCACCACACCCAGTCTCAATTGCTGTCTCAGTGTGCCCTGGGAGGCGGGGTCGGCATGGCAGACCCGGGGATCAAACCCTTGGCCCCTGTGCCTGCTTGCAGGCGCTTTAATCTGCTGAGCTATTTGGCTGGCCCTGATTTTTGGTATATTAATGACAGAAAGTTTTTAAATTCTGGGATTGGGGGAGTTCCTAGTTAGATAAGGGCAAAACACTGGTAAACCAACTACATTATAATATTATATAGGATCTATTAATGGGGAGAGTTAAAAAAAAAAATCTGTTAAAGGCCAACCAGAAGGACCAAAAATATAGCTCTGTGGTACAGCACCTGCTGGTGGGTGAGAGAGAGGTCCTGAGTTCGATTACCAGTCCTCACACCCCCAAAGCCCAACTAGAGGTAATGGTGGGCCTTATGAAAAATGTTTCCATGTTCAAAAATTATACTTTTAGCAACAAAATGAGAAACATTTTATCATAAACAATTGAAGTAGCTTGCTCAAGAGGTAGCTGCATTTCATTATATATTAAATATTTACATATGCATATTTATGTATTTTGCATTGCTTAGGAATTAACACAGGGTTTTCTGTTTTTTTCTCTCTTTTTTTTTTTTCTGTTTTGTCTTAACATAGGGTTTTATGCATGCCAGGCAACAACAACAACAAAAAACGCATGTGCTAATTTAAGAAATGTTAAAAAATACTAAAGAGGAAAGAAATTGTGGGGAAATCAGCAAAAGTCAAGATAACATGAAATTTTGGTTAAGAACAAAAGGAGCTTTCCTATCTTTAGATCAATTTCATAAAACTGATTTTTCAAGTGACACAGGAGGGCCCACTAGAAAGCCTCAATTGAAATTCTTCTAGCAAAGCTCCATCACTGATTTATATATATATATAAAAATCATATGTTCACAATTATTCTTTCACATATTTACCATTAAAATTCCCTGTGAAGGTATACACATTATGATTCTGTTTTATATACACCAAATACTATGGTATTAAAATTAATTCTCTTCTTGGTCATTTGTCATATTGTGCTGGTCTACACTCATTTAATGCAACTGTTTCTTAGGAGTTTTATGGAAATCAATCCAGTTAAAACGTTGTATATTAGAATGTGTTAAACAATTACTTTTTATCCAGTAAAGGCTATCATAAAATTTATGTCATGCAAAAGAAAGGTTATTTTAAGAAAATTATTCCATGTGTTGCATTTTAAATCTAAGTTTTGTACATTGTCTTTCTGTACAGTAATCTAGTAGCCACTGATTACTATAAAACTTTATTTCCATAAAAACAAGCAAAAAAAATCACATTATTATTGAAAAAAGTAAAATCATAAAAAGGTATTTTCTTAAGAATACTTAATGAAATTATTTTTGTGAAATGCTGATTTTAAATGATTAAACAATTTACTACCTACCTTGGACTTGAGGGAACCGCCCCAATTTTCATCCACAGACTTCAAGAATAGCTCCTGCATATAGCTATAAAAGAAAACCCAGAATTAAAAACTTGGTCTCAATTTAAAAATGTGGGGTAGTGGGTAGGGGTAGTTGACAGCAACAAAGAGTTTGTCTAGCATATAAGAAGCCATGGGTTTGATCTCCGGTACTGCGAAAAGAAATTTTAAAAATGCATAGCATAAATGTTAGTTAAGAAGATATGCAGATCTTTAAAAAATAACCAGAGTTAAGTTAGACCACAAAGTTCCCATTAAACAGAGGAAGAAATATAGGTCCAGGTAAAGTATACTCCTTTAAGATTTGTAGTTTCAGTAGGACATGGACAAGTGTAGTCTGAAAAGTTTCCATTCCATGGAAAGTTCTAGAAATAAATCAGAAGTTTTAAATGTATTGTTCTAAATAGTGTGATGCAATATCATTCCATCTTGCCCGAAATACAGAATCATTGTGTTGTATCCACTCCACTCTCTATAGGCTATTAGTCATTTAGCAGTTGTCTAGCTATCTGACCATTGTGCTATCACAGGGCCTGTACTCAAGTAGCCTTTATTTTATTTTAATTTTTGGCAGAACCGGGGATTGAACTCAGGCCCTTGTGCTTGCCACAGAAGCACTTATTCTACTGAGCCATGTCCCTGGCCCACTTTATTTTATGTAACAGTAGTAATTCTGGCAATTCAGATATGTCAGCACACTGTTATAATTTTTTACTGTGAGTCTTGGAATATATCTCTCACCTTGAAGGAAGGACGCCCGTACTGTATATTGCAGTAATAGTAAACCTTTTAGAACCAAGTGCGCAAACTGCAATTCAAAACTCACTTATTTATCACAAAGTGCCAACACTGTAATTAAACTTCAATACTGAGGTTTTAATTTAGGAAAAAACTCATACATTAACATCTTTTATCTTAAAAATAAGTAAGAGCCGGGTATATATCTCAGTGGAATAAGTACCTACATGGCAAGCACAAAGTCCTGATTTTGATCCCTGGTTAAAAAAAAAAAAAAAAAAAAAAAAAATCCATCATGGGTTTGCTACTCTGGTATACTCAACAGAACAGGAACATAAACCCTACTTGGGAGTATGCGTATACCTCCTCCAAAATATTAATGTACATATAACTCAGTTGTGTCCCAAATTTTCTAATCAAGGAGATTATGGGGCCAAAGAGGAAAGTGATCAATGATGTCGAGTCACACGGAGAGAAAACATTCTCTCAGACTTTCACAGACAGCAAATTGGTCAAGCAATGGCCATGATTCATCCATATGGCTGACACTGACAAAGGATCTATAAACTGTGGTACAGGGTTTCAGGATAAATCCTGAGGGGATTTGACTGACCTTATCAGATACAAAAGTTACATTTCTTGTTATATAGGTCTTGCTTTATCTTGGTCTTAACCATCTTCGCATACACACGAAGTATAAAAAGTAAAGCCATATTAAAATGCTGAGGTGTAAAAGGCTCAAGTCATCAACATTGCCAGTCTTACAGAAAACCTACTACTATTATGGACTACTGGACTATATTGGAATATCTTGCTGAATTCATGCACCTACAATATTTAAATGACAATGGAATACCTTTCTCTGACGAAACTAACCAAAAAAGGGGGATACAAATGAACGACCATTTGGTATCTGTATATTCAAAATAGTCAAGATAGATATACAGCTGCATTCTCTAAATTCAATGAACACAGAGATTTGTTCTAATAGTGTTTGTGGACAGGATATCATGTCTGCATCTTGTACAATGAATAATCACCAAGACAATATTCAATGTATTAATTATTGAAACTGTGCTAGTAATTGGGTTTGAAACTGTCTCACTGCTATTTGTTTCTCAATAAAATAAAAAAATAAAACATTAAAAAAATACTGATGTATAGATAATGTGGCTGAACAAAGAACTTTAATAAGATGTCCTAGGAAGGTCTTCATAGAATCTTTGTGTGTGTGTGGTTTTTTTTTTTTGCGGAACCGGGGATTGAACTCAGGCCCTTGCACTTGCCAGGGAAGTGCTTACTCCACTGAGCCACCTCCCCAGTCCGTGTGTGTGTGTTTGAGACAGGGTCTCACTATGCATTTCAGGTTCACTTTGTAGCCCAGGCAGGTCTTGAACTCACAATGATCCTCCTGCTTCAGCCTCCTGAGTGCTGGGATTATAGGTGTGCACCACATTTGGCTTCACAAAATCTTAAGTTGAACACAAGTATATATGCTGTACTATGCATATATATTCATCTAGCTAAGACAGACCCTTAATAAGAATTCTCTCAGATTGCTTTTAGTATGTGATCAATGGCTTAAAATTAAAATTTAACACCTTTTAAAAGTATTTAAGGAAGTGTTATGTAAAGATACAGAAAAGTCAGCAAAATCTCATTATAAAGGACTCAAATATAAATATTTTCCCTTAATGAAATTCAGTGAAATGAAGTCAATGGTAAACAATGCTTCTCTAGCTACAAAGCCAGCACATTCTCTTTATAGTAAAAGCTTATTAAAAAAAACCTCAAATGTAAATATTTTATTAAAATAAATTCAGTTGAAATGGATTCAATGGTAAATACCCCTGCCCTCATTTTTGTAGCTGTAAAGCTTACCTAATTCTTTAGAAAGACAGAAATATATATCTGGGAATATTGTGACTCAGAGAAGGGCAGTAGTTTTAAAACCATAAGAAATTCATTTCTTAGTTTTTACATGTGCTTTTAATGAAGGTTGAAGAGCTAAACACTGATTTACTCTTAAGCTCTAAAGTTAGCAATTAAGGAAAAATAAAATCACACACGAGGCTTATTTGTTTAAGGCACCTTAAAAAATACAGAAAAGTACAAAGTAGAAATTTAAAAGATACTTATAATGTTGAGATAATTCTGGACTACGTCAAGAGTTCCTCAAGCCTTGAGGTGTCATAGATCTTTTTGATAATGTTATAGTATTTTGCTTTTTTGTAAGCCGTTCATGAATTCTCTGAAAGCACTGATGGATTTCAGGTAAGAATTATGAGGACCTAGAGGTTAGAAAGTCCTTTGCAACAATAAAATTTAAGTTGATCTAATTATATGGTTTTTTTTTTTTTACAAAATGTGGACACTTTTGATCACAGAAGTTGAGAAAAAAATCTTTAAAAAAATACAGCCAGCTGGGCATGGTGGCACACCCCTGTAATGTCTCAGCATTTGGGAGGCTGTCCTGTGCAAGATGGCTGCAAGTCCCCGCCCAGTCTAGGGAACTCAGTGACTTAGTAAGACCACGTTTCAAAGTTATAAATCACCTCTTACTACCACTGCTGCTGCCACAACCATCACCGCCTCCAAGTAGTCACATGCAATAAATAGATAGATGCTCAAGAAATGAAATGAAAACTACAATGAGTTACTTTATATGTATCAGAATGGCTATTATCAAAAAGGAAACAAGGAAGTAGTGAGGTTGGAAAGATGAGAAGCCTATGCACTGCTATTTTGACCATGAACTGATGTAGATGTTATGTAAAATGTAATTATAGTTTTGAAAAACTAAAATGTAATCTGAGATTCTGGAGATATATATATATCTCAATATATATATATTCAAAAGAAGCAAAAACAGGGACTCGGATATTTATATAAGGTTCACGGCAGTCTTACAACAGCCAACAATAGAAGCAATCATAATGTCCATCACTAGAATAAAGCATTAGAAAAGTATGGTACATAAACATAGTGGAATATTATTCATTTTAAAACAAACTCTAACACAACACAACACAGATGAATGTTAACATTTTTTCAAAGGATGAACCCTGAAGTGTAAGTATAAAAGATCAGTATCTTATGATTTCTCTAAATAACTAATATGAATTTAGATGACAAATTTAATGTATAAGACTAGATTAAAACCTGGCTATTTATCTTGCCTTTGTGATCCTTTGAAAATTTTTATTGGAGACTCCAATACTTTAAACACAATGGTATTTCTCTACACCATTTTTTTTTTTTTTCCAATACTTTTCATAGCACGACCAATGGAAAATGGTAAAAAAAATGCATGGGGACCGGGGCAAAGGAGGAAATCTGCTTACAACCAGGCAGAACAAGCCTGGGAGCCTGTGTGTGCCAACACTAGGCCCCATGTGTTATCTCAGGGTGGAGGAACGCAGTATTGTAGCATACCAGTAATCCATTCAAGGAAAACATTTTTCTATACCATAAAATGACAAGTGATTAATTAATTAAAACCAATAAACAGATATTCTTCAACAAATAGGCAATTTGAACATGACCTTCAGGAAAATTTATATTGATTTCCTAGTCTCAGGGATTTTCTCAATAAATGTCCACAGAACTCTGCTCACATTATAGCGTACCAGAAATATTCTATTAACTTGATTGTAAGTAGAAAACGTCTGTTAATTTCCTCCAGCATCTGTTCAATATATGTACACTTAATGCTGAGAATTACTTTTAACAAAATTAAATGCCTCTTGTTTTAACATGTAACTTTAAAAATATTTCAAAGTAAATGAAAATGTAACTCAAAATTGAGTACATTATTCAAATTTTAAAAACATTAGGGTCGGCCAAACAGCTCAGCAAATTAAAGCACCATCAAGCAGGCTCAGGGGCTGGGGGCTCAACCCCCGGGAGTGCCATGCTGGCCCTGCCCCTGAGGCACGCTGCGGCAGCAACAAAGACTGGGCCTGGTGGTGTGCGCCTTCAATCCTAGCTCTTGGGAGGCTGTAAACAGGCGTATTACTACGAGTCCAATCTAGTAACGAGACCCTGAACACCCTATAGACCCCTCCCTAAAATAAAAAAAACATTAACTTGTGATACTAGTTGATATTTTGCTTATGAATTTATAATGCTAACAGGAAAATTCCTTTGTTTTTAATGGCAAGTAAATTAATTACAGGTTGTAGCAAACAAATGTTTTATAAAGTCACCAAAAGCATCTTTGGCATGACAGCCACAAATTCACACATGATGAAATGTATGCTATTTATAAATAATAGGAATTCTCTAAGGCATAAAATATGAAAGAAATAAGAACATGTTAATATGTGCTGCTCCTTAATCTTAGCATTTTTACTTTTTAATGTGAACAAAATATACATTGAGAGAAACTTCACTGAGAAGAAAAATCAAGGAAGCAGGTTACAGAACTGCTATGGCAAATTGGAAGGCTTCTTTCTAAACATAGACAATCTGACTCCAGGTCATTATTTCATTAGGATTATATTATTCTACTCAAATAATTTAATGGGAAATAAGGAATAATTTATTTATTTTATTTTTATTTTTTTGGCGGAACCGGGGATTGAACTCAGGCCCTTGTGCTTGCCAGGGAAGCACTTATTCTGCTAAGCCATCTCCCCAGCCCCAATAGGGAATAATTTAATGGGAAATCTTTACAACTAGATGAAACACACACACACACACACACAATCTTCCTTTGGACTACATGTATTTCCAACTTACTTACAATTGTCAAGTTTTCCTAAACTTCTTATATTGTGTTCAAGGTGGGAAGCAGAACCAAATACCTCAGGCATATCACTATTTTCTTGATTTTGTTGTTTTTACTTATTTATCTATTTATTTTGGCCGAACTGGGGATTGAACTCAGGCCCTTGCGCTTGCAAGGGAAGCACTTATTCTACTGAGCCATCTCCTCGGCCCTGTATCACTATTTTCTTTTCTTTTTTTTTTAATTATTTCATTTTATTTTGAAGAGTATAAACAAAAGCAAGAACAAAAAGCAGAAACAAAGACAGAAACAGGGCAACACAGAACAATACATGTTACAGATTTTCAAAACAAGAATAGCTGATCAAAAATGGTTGATATATTACCCATTTTTATCCCCAAATCTGTCACTCAGATTAACAGATACAGTTATGTACAATTTGACATATGACTGAATATTACTGCTTGCTTTCAAGAAACCTTAAATTTTTGTTGATTTTTTTTTTTTTTTCCTGTATCACTATTTTCCTTGATTTAAAAATAAGTGATTTTGAACTGGTAAAATAGATCAGTGGACTAAACACCTGCCTAGGCAAGCACAGGGACCAGGGTTCAATCCCCAGCACATGCCATAGCTGAATCAAGATTAGGCATGGTGGCATCCACCTGTAATTCCAGGTGCTTGGGAGGCTGAAACAGAGGGTCACTATGAGTCCTTGGGAGGCTGAAAACAGAGGGTCACTATGAGTCCAAGCTGCGTAGTGAGACCCTGTACCAAACACATATAAAGTAAATAAAAACAAATAGAATAAGAGATTTTATTCAGTTCTTAAGAAATTCTAGCTTTGTGGGTATCTGGTTTTCCCCAGTTTGTTTATTTATGTATTTCTCAGTTTAAATAATTGTAAATAGTAGTAAGATGTATTTCAATGTTAAAGAGTTTATACATCTCATACCTTTGTTTTTTTTTTGGTCATACCTTTTACTACAATTTTGGAACAGTATGTCTTGGATAAAGACCTTTTTGATAAAAAAATTGTACAAATGGAATACCATTTTCCGCCTCATATCCACATGGTTAATGTCACATTATAAAACTTCAGCAATGATATAGTAAAAGATCAAAATTATTCTGTGGCAATAATATGTTGTAATTAGAGTCTCAGCTACTTTAGCTGAATCTGCAGCTATAACAGACAGATTAACAGTGAGACAAAAAGCTGGTCAATGCCATTTCTCAATGGATAACTAGATCCCAAAATATGTTACTACAGTGAACAAAGGCTATACTTCCAAGTTACATACCTTTTAATTTTTATTTTTATTCGATATATTTGTTCAGTACTTCTTTTGAATTTTAGAGAAATATTTCTGAGATGAATACATGAGATTAATAGATGGCACATTGTAAATAAATTATTATTTACAAACTTAAATGAATATAACGGTAAAAATTGTCCAAAATAAAAATGAAGAATTTATAGATTAGTTATATAATAGTTCACTCTGTGCCAAAAATCAAGAAACTTATATTCGTATAATTAAAATTCTCAAAGTTTTAATGATTTAAAATTTCTGAACTTAGTTGAAATTATAGCACATTTCCAAGAAAAATGAACCCGTTGTGCAAGAAATTTGAATAAAATCATATGAAGATACATAAAAATGAAATTGTGCAAAACTTATTGTAAAGAGAAAAATCATGAAAGCATACCCATATAAAAAAATTAGCTCTGGAAGAATAAAATTAAATAGCATCTTATTTCACATAAGGAAAAAAAAAAAAAGACCAAGTGTGTAAGAAACTAGACTAATTAAAGAACTGAAAGAAAAAGATGTCTTGGGCCGGCGGGATAGCTCAGTGGTCTAAAGTGCCTGCTTAGGCCAGCTTAGGCAAGCCCAGGGATCGTGGTTCAATGCCCAGCACCACATGCCATGCTAGCCCACTCCCAGGGTGGGCTGAGCCGGCCACAAAAAATAAATAAAATAAAACATTTAAAAAAAGATGTCTTCATTGAATTTCATATTTAGCAAACATACTTTTGAAAACTAAAAGTAAAATATTTTCCACTTATACAAACTCAAAATATTCTAATACCTCCAGACGTAGCATATAGGAAATAACAGAGTATAATCCAGAAGGCAAGAAAAGTTGCAGCATGGTCCTGGATAAAGAACAAAGAGCTCTCAAAATGACAGCTATGCAGGACTATGTAAAATATATTAGATGAACCCATTTAAAAGGTCACTGAAGGGATCAGGGAGATGGCTCAGTGGAATAAACGCTTCCCTGGGAAGTACAAGGGCTTGAGTTCAATCCCCAGTTCCACAAAAATAAATAAATAAATAAATAAATAAATAAAATTATAAAAAGAGAAAGAATTACTAAGACTAAAACAAGATAAATAATGGTGGGCTGGGGAGATGGCTCAAAGGAATAAGTGCTTCCCTGGCAAGCGCAATGGTCTGCGTTCAATCCCCGGTTCTGGGGGGGAAAAAAAAAGATAAATACTGGAATGGCAAATATATGATCAGCACTTCTAACAGTCTGGGGATAGGATATTGCTCAAAGTACTAGCATGTCATGGACATGGACAGTGTCCATGACGCTTACTGGTGGCCAGGTGTCACTTGTGGGTCTGAGCTACTGCTATCTCCTTGATATTTACCCTATAGAGTTGGACAGAATCATGACCCACAGGGTAAAGGAGAAGTCCATTTGTAGGATGTGCTGATAGAAATATTTTGCTGCTGTATACAAAAGAATAACTGGAAAGACTGCTGTTCTAGACCTTTTTCTCCTGTGTTTAACTCATTACTGTGTTTACTCATTGGTGGGTTCTTTCCCTTCTCATTCATGGAGTTGTAGTCATTTTGATCCCTCGCTAGAATATCTTCTAATAGTCTGTAGGGTTGGCTTTGTTATGAAATTCTTTAGTTGTTTTTTGTAATGGAAGTATTTCACTTCTCCATTATACTTGAAAGAGAGTTTTGCAGGGTATACCAGTCTGGGTTGGAATTTGTTTTCTTGCAAGACTTACAGTACTTTGCTCCATGCTCTTCTTGACTTGATGGTTTGTGAAGAGAAATCTGCTGTTATTCTGACGGGTTTTCCTTTAAATGTGATGTTTCTTTCCTTTAGCGGCTTTTAGTATACTGTTCCTGTGTTGAATTTCTGGGCTCTTGATTATTATGTCTGGGTGTGTTTTTAATTGGGTTGATGTCATTCAGAGTTCTATATATGCTTTGGTTACCTGAATGTCAGATTGTTTCCCCATATTTGGGAAGTTTTCTTCTATTACTTCTACCCATATTCTTTTCATATCATTTGTATTGACTCCTTTTTCATTGATAGCCATTAGTCTTACACTGTTCATCTTTGCATCGTCTTACAGATGTTGAATTCTTTTTTCCTGCATCCTAGTTGTTTTTAAGAGATGTTTTCTTACCTTTTCACTAGCCCTAATGGTGTCTTCAAGGTCTGAAAGTCTATTTTCTTTTCTTTTTTTTTTCTTTTCAAAGTTTTATTGATAAACATATAGCAATGAGACAGTTTCAAATCAAACTGAAAGTCTATTTTCACTTTCATTCAAACAGTTTTGCCAGCTTGACTGAGGTTTTAATCTCCTAAATAGCACTTTGAAACTGCTTCATGCATTCTATTTCTTTCCTATAGTGCTCATTCAAGGATTCCATCATTTTTATATTCTCCTCTATTGTTTTTTATCAGTGTCTTCTTTAGAAGCACTTAGTACTTCTTTCATTATAGTTATCATTTCTTTTTTTGTTTCAGAAATTATTTCTGATCTGATTTCCTCTATATCTTTCTGCATTTCTTTACTTTAGCTGCTATTATTTCAGAGATTTCAGGTGTGTGATTTCCAATTTCTTCTATGCTATTGTCTCCCGCATATGCTCTGGGTGGGCTTGGGGCCTGAGAATGCATTTTGCTCCTTCTCTTTGTCATTTTGTATAGCACTGTCTTCTGTCCATTGGTGTACAGCTTTAGTAGAGCTATTACCTTAGCACCAGGTCCAGATCTACCAAATTCAAACTTGTCCAGGTGGGTGTGGCTTGGGTCTGGTGCTGTGCTCCATTTCTTCCTGCTGCAACCCTTGGAAGTGAACCCTCTGTGCTACTCTGGCAAGATGTTGTGCTCCTGGATCAGCTGGGTTAGTCTTGCCTCCAGGCTTTCCGCAGGGAGTTCTGCTACAGGTTTCTACACCTGGCTTATATGTTGGGCCTGGGCTGTGGGTGGACTGAGGACCAGGTGGGTCCTGGGCGATCTCACACACCAGGCCTCGGGTATGGGTCAGATGAGGATCCGGTGGACTCTGGGCGGTCCTGCTAACACCCTGGGCATGGGTCTAATCACAAAGTTTTTTTTTTTTTTAAATTAAAAAGAAAATACACCATTGTTTCTCCTACCATTTAAAAACTATAAACTTGGTTCAAATAAAGAAATATTTTACTATTTTCCACCATTAAGCATTTGATATATTTTTGTTAGTGAAAATAATTATAGGCCGGGTACGGTGGCGCATGCTTGTAATCCCAGAACTCTGGATGCTGAGGCAGGAAGATCACAGAGATTTTGAGACCAGATTTTGTTCTGGCTACAAAGTGAGCTCAAAGCCAGCCAGAACTGCATAGTGAGACCCTATCTCAAAAAACAAATAAAAAACAACAAAAAATAAAATAACTATGGCTCTAAAGAAATGTGACACGTATCTTGAAATAAACCATTTAAGCTGAGTCAATTAACTATTATATTTTCATACAACATAGTACATAGCAAAAGAGCTCAAGTGATAAAATCATGCTAATTTACAAGTAGCATGATCTTCCTCTTTTTTTTTTTGGCACTGGGAATCAAACTGAGGACTTTGTGCTCACCAGGCAGGTATAGAGTATGTTCTTTTTGAACACTGGATTTCTTGTTTGTAAAAGTATTATTATTTACCATTCAACATTCTGAGGATTATTTCTTAAAAAGGTCTGATTTCTTTAGATGCTAAGTAACAACAGTTATTATTAAAATACTTTCTTTTATTCTAGGTTAAATTCAAGTTGTGTACTTAAAACTCCTTTTCATACACAATTTAAGAGTTTTCTGTGATGGAACTACTCAGGGATATCATTCATTGCTGTCCTAGAATTAGAATGGTCATTCCAAAATTTCTCAAGCGTTCCAATCCAACTATCCAATAGTGCTGTCAACTCTGTCAGTTCCCTGGAATTAGCTAGGAAAGTTTTGAAGATTTCTGAACTCTGGAATCTAGCCTACATCAACTAAATGAGGATATAAGGGTGAGACCTATGCACCAGGATTTTAATTACTGCTTCTACTACTTGAAAAGCGCTCCAAATGATCATAATGCACAGTCAGATAAAAGAAACACTGTCTACTACACTATTAACACGTAAAACTGCAAAATGATGAACGTGGTAGGCTTTTGCTCAACAGACTAATCGAACTGATTCTAAAGTTACCAAGTAATTATTAAGTACAATAAAGCTAATTTAATAGTTTTTTTTTAAT
>NW_004524685.1:2666391-2686213 GCF_000260255.1 Octodon degus | reverse complement strand
CCTAGGCTGGGCTCAAACTCAAGACTGACCTGCCTCAACCTCTCAGTTAATGGGATTATAGGCGTGCATCCTTACCTAGCTAGGCCAATCCTTTGCATAGCCTCATTTTGACCAGGCATAACCACTGTCTTAGTTAAATCTCTGTCTAAAGGCCCATCTTGGGCTGGTGAGATGGCTCAGTGGTCTAAAGCAAGCTTAGTAAAGCACAGGGTAAGGCAGTTCAATCCCCCAGCACCACATGCCAGCCAGCCCCACCCGCTGGTGGGCTGAGCTGGCCACACACACACACACACATTAATTAATTAAAGGAGACACCGGAAGCTAAGCTTTCCTTTGAGTTTTTAATCAGAAGTTGTAATGAGGAGTTTTGGGCTTTTTTCCCTATTTATTTGAAAATGTATTTAAGTTAATTTTTAAATTGAAATATGTAAATTTTATGTTTTTATTTGGTACCATGTAAGGTTCTGATACATGTATATGTCACCTAATGTTTAAATGAAAGTATTATCTAGCTCCTCACACATTTATTACTTTTTTTTTTTTTTTTGGTGGAACCGGGGATTGAACTCAGTCCTCGTGCTTGCCAAGGAAACACTTATTCTACTGAACCATCTCCCCGGCCCCTTATTACTTCTTTATAATGAAAACAAATACTCTATATTCAGTGACAAAATTTTGGTATTAACAATATCCTACGTAGTATGGGGGAGACCAAAAAAAGTCATGACCGTAAAGTAAAATAAATTTGGCTTTTATTCTCTGAAAGCGCTAGTTTTGTTTATATTAAATAACTTCAAAAACCAACTCTATATGACTAGTAACAATTACTCATTTGTTAAGTAGTAATATGAATAAATGCTGTTAAGTGAACAAAAGCAGAATTTCAAGTGTTAGAAAGAATCCAGATCTGAGGAGTAATTATATTTCTATAGGTTTTCTGAGGGTTATCTTTATATAAAATCATTTGAAAAATGAGGAATAATGCTCATACTATAACTGAGCATTATATTACTTTGATACCCTATTTAAAAATGATATACTCCAATATATAAAGACAGTCACTTTCCAAGTATTACTTATCTCCAGTGTAGCTTCTTAAAATCAACTTTACCACTTTTATATATTTACAAATGTACTATGCAGAAAATGATTTTAGCAAAATTTGGCCAACTAATTTCAGGGGAAATATTTTCACAGAATACATGTTTAGTGATCTGATGGGTCAAAATTTAATTCACTGCCAGATGTGGTGTACTCTGGGATGCTGAGGCAGGAGGATTGGAAATTCAAGCCCAGCCCCAGCAAGTCAGTTTCTTATCAAAATTAAAAGGGGAGGGGTAGCTCATTGCCAAGGCCCCAAATTCAGCAAATTCACTGTTCATTTCCATATTTAAAAAATGCCTGAAGCAATAAACTACAACAATATTCAGGTACCTAATAAGGGCACTAATTTGTTTTGTGATCTACGAGTGACCCTTCATTAAGATTTCATAGTTTATTACAAAGCAGGTATTTTACATAATGCATAAGGAAATCTGTATCTGTTGACACTTTCTTATTCACCATCTAGTCTGATAGTCTTTTTAGGAGCCAAGACAGATTAAAAAATTTTGTTTATAATTTCAACAAACCAAACAAATACACTTTTCCAATGTGATTTATCTTTGAGTTAAACTACTCATTTTTGAGTGTTTCCTACTCAAATTTCAAAAACTTTATTTTAGATTTTTTTTTTTTTGTGTGTGGAACCAGGGATTGAACTCAGGCCGTTGAGCTTGTCAGGGAAGTGCTTATTCCACTGAGCCATCTCCCCAGCCTCAAAAATTTTATTTTATTTAATTTATTTTTTGTATTTTAGGGAAGGGTCTACAGCTTGTTCAGGGTCTCACTATTAGATTGGAGTCCTAGTGATCCACCTGTTTACAGCCTCCCAAGAGCTGGGATTACAGGCGTGTACCACCATGCCCACTCTAAAAACTTTAGTTTTATGCCTATGGAAGCTCAGGAAGTTTATTAATATTTTAAAATCATTTATTTATTTTTGGTACAAGGTCTCGCTACGCAGTTCAGACTCGTACTGATCCTCCTGTCTCAGCCTCCCCAGGGCTGGGATTATAGGTGTGTGCCTCCATGCCCAGTTTCGGTGGCTGGCTTGCCGCAGGGCCAGCATGGTATGTGGTACTGGGATCAAACCCAGGGCCTTGAGCTTGCCAGGTAGGCACTTAGACCACCCAGCTATCTCCCTGGCCCCCTCCGGAAGTTTAAAACTTACTATTAAAGTGCCACTCCTTTCTGTACTTTTAGTTCTTTCTTTGACATTGAGAAGTTATAATACATGCAAAGTATCATTCAGCTTAATGTGAATTATGCCCAGAAAAAGGTAATAGTACACTGGAAGAAAAAAAGATAAAATCAACGTTCCACTAAAATATTCAATGGAAATACACAAAAATAATACACCTACAACAGAGGGGTAGGATTACAGCGACAAGATTTTCATCTGGAAACCAGTATAATGCCAACATGTCCCTGTAGGATACTCCACATTCCTTCTCTCCACACAGGCTTCAGCCACAGTATGGATGATTCTGGGTCATCTCTTGGAACAATGCATTCACATCTACTCATACTTGGGAAGTACCACACCGTGAAAAGAAATAATGACAAAACGAGAACATGATTATTATATTCCCTCAGGTTCAAGTTACTGGTAAAAATGACTCCAAGTTTTAATATCCTAGAAGTTCTTCAGAAAAAAAAAAAACCAAAAAAAAAAAAAACAAAAACCTTAGAAATAGCAAACCTAGGGCCAGGGAGAAAGCTCAGTGGCATAAAAACCTGCCCAGCAAGGGCAAAGTCCTGAGTTCAATCCTTGGTACTACCAGAAAAAAAAAAAAAACCAAAAAGAAACAGTAAAAATATTATAGAAAATAGCCAGTTTTTTTTTGGGGGGGTGGGTATTTTTGTACAGGATCTCACTACGTAGATCGGACTGTAGTGATTTTCCTGTTTTCAGCTTCCCAAGGCCTGGGATTACAGGCATGTGGCAGCCACCTCGCCCAGGCTCAATTGCCTTCTCAGTGTGCCCTGGGAGAGGAGCCAGCATAGCACGCCGGGGATCGAACACCAGCCACTGCACTCTGCCTAATCAGGCACTTTAGTCCACTGAGCTATCTGGCCAGGCCTACTATTTTCTATCTATCTATCTATCTATCTATCTATCTATCTATCTATCTATCTATCATTTATTTATTTTTGCAGTACCAGGGATCGAACTCAGGACCTTGTGCTTGCCAGGCAGACACACAACTGAGCTATATCCCCAGCCCCTATTTTCTACTTAGTATGTAATAAAGGAAAAAAAATACAATGTCTTTTTTGCTCCTAAATGTTTGAAATATGAGCTACAACAATTGGAAGAATGAAATCTAGTAAAAAATATGTCAACATTCACTCAGTAGTCTCAAAAACTGAAGATGAAGGTGTTATGGTAGCAAAAGCTGCTTTTTCAAAAGCAATTCTTTTGATGCTGATCTCACTCATTTCACTATTCAACTACCACTTATCTGACATAAAAAAGGGCAGTTATGATAGTACTTAAGAAAGGCTACAGATAATTGAAAATAACATACAAAATAGCTGGCACATGTTTACATTCTATTTACAGTATATATATCTCAATGAATTCTTTAAATAAATCAATGCATCTGGAAACAGTAATGAAAGAAACAGTCCAAAAGGGAATTTAAAAAAAAAAAAAAGCCAAAAAACCTCCACAAAACTCTGACTCTGACATAAAAAAGGGTTAAAAGTAACTTCCAACTGGCTTTTGTTGTTAGTTTTTCTATTGGTTATTCCATAATGACCGATATGTTGTATCTTCAGACTAAATCATACCTTTCGCGCATCTGCCATAATAGGAAGTGAATCTGGGGGTGCCGAGACATATCCCCAGTTGTTTTTAATTTTTATTTTGTGACAGTCTTGATCAGTTGCTCAGGTTGGTCTTCAATATGTGATCATCCTGAGTCAAGAGTAGCTGGGATTACAGGCACTTACCACCACGGACTGCTCAATATCTTTTCTTTTCTATTTAGTACATGGTCTATAGGGTCTCAGTACACAGATCAGACTCGTAATGATCCTCCTTTTTCAGCCTCCCAAATGCTGGGATTACAGGTGTGCGCCACCACACCCAGTCTCATTCACTGTCTCAGCGCACCCCAGGGGTGGGACCAGCACGGCATGCTGAGGATTGAACCCCTTTCCCTGTCTGCCTAAGAAGGTGCTTTAGTTCGTTGAGCTATCTCACCGCATCCCCTCTCCCTTTTTTAAATTGGATTTTGCTATGTTGCCCAGGGTGGTCTGACATCCTGGGCTCTGTGATCCTTCTGCTGCAGTTTCCTGCTGGGATAACAGCCTACCACCTCAGCAGCCTGAAATGTATCAACTTTTAAGAGATCAATTGATTCTTACCTCTTTCTAATTTTTACTTATTTTTAATTCTCTTAGGGGTTAATGTCTTAACATTAGATATTAGGTTTACGCTCAAGAAGCACAGAATATTTTGTATTCTGGCAGTCTACTCCTCACAAGTACTTCTTACACTCCTGGAGTGTAAGTGACTTTTGGCTTATTTTGGCAATCTAAACAAAAAAGTACTGAGAATATAAATGGAAAGATTACTCTGACTCTAAAATAGGTATGTCTAGGAAATACAGCTTCAAGGTACCTTGAAATATTTCAAAGGTTTATTTTCTTTTTAAATATTAAAATCTTCCACAACTAGAGACCATACTCGTAAGTGAAATAAATCATACCCACATATGCAAACATTATATTGTCTTAGTGTGAGAACCTAAAAGAGAAAACAGAATCTGAAGGGTACAATAGATACTGGGAAAAGGGAATGAACTTATTTGAAAAGAGTTACTGAGTTGAGGAGGACAGGAGAGGGAATGGGGGAAAGAGATTTATGTATGTAAACAGGATGGTTTGGACAATGTACTGTGCATTTCTGCTGTTCTATGGAAAGGAGCAAATAAGTGTAATGTTTTATCTCCTTTTGTCAATTGATTCTTCTGTTTCTCCTCTTAATTTCTTATATTTCCTTTTTTTTTTTGGCAGAACTGGGGATTGAACTCAGGTCCTTGCGCCTGCTTGGCAAGTGCTTATTCTACTGAGCTATCTCCATGGCCCCGTATTTCCTTCTTTCTTTCTTCTTCAAATTTTGTATACATATATCTGATAATATGAATAACTGGTTGGAAAACAACACTATACATTACAATGAATACTGTGAAACTCATATTAAGAAATGTTAAGTGAAATTCTGTATCACTTGTAATTCTTCTGTTTTAATACTATTTTCTACTCTTTATAAAAAAATAAAACCTGTAAATGTGACTGAATACTTTCATATGCTTAGAAAGGAGCTGATACTAATTTATAAAGACTGCTATTCATATTAAGGCAGATGTAAAAATATTTTCAGTTCAAACAAATAACTCTATAAAATAAATTTTAAAACTTTGAGTATGTAATGTGTTAATTTTTATTGAAACTGTCCTACAAAAAAACCCAAAAAACAAAAAACACAACTTTGCTATAGGGCCAGCCGAATAGCTCAGGAGATTAAAACGCCTGCTTAGGTAGATGCAGGGGCTGGGAGTTGGATCCCTGGGCCTGCTGTGCTGGCCCTGCCCCCAGGGCGAGCTGAGATGGCAATTGAGAATGGGTGTGGTGATGCACACCTGTAATCCCAGCACTTGGGAGGCTGTAAACAGGAGGATCACTACAAGTCCGATCTACGCAGTAAGACCCTTTACACCCTGTATACCCTGTCTTTTTTTTTTTTTAAATTATTTTTAAATTATCTGTGTTTCACATATTGCACGAGACACATTTACACTTCAAATTTTTATTTATTTATTTACTTATTTATGTGTGTGTGGCCATCTCAGCCCACCAGGGGGTGGGACTGGCTGGCATGTGGTGCTGGGGGATTGAACCGTGGTCTGTGTGCTTTGCTAAGTAGGTGCTTCAGACCTCGGAGCCATCTCACCAGTCCCCTATACCCTGTCTTAAATACCAAAACAAAACAAAACAAAACACCCAAAAAACCCTAAAACAAAAACAAAAAATCCCAAAAAACCTTTGTCATATAGATACTTGTTACTTATAGCCACTAACTTGCCGTATAACCTTAGGCAAGATCTGTTTGGCTTGGCTTCAACTGTGAAATGGGGATACTAATGATATTTACCTATTATATACATTCACTTAAAAGTGCTTAGAAGAGTGCCTTTATATATGACAATTTAAAGAACAGTAGTGGCTATTACTTATTATGAAGTAAATATTTCTTATTATTTAGCATTTGACTATACAAGTGTATTAGTGACACACTGGAAACTGTTGCCAAACTCATTCATAAAAAAAAAAAAAAAAACCCTCTTCTTTGTGAATGTTTTTACACAATTAGGATAATTTGCTACAGATATTTGTTTCCTTTGAAGGAATAAGCTCTTTTTTGATGCTACAGACATAAAGCTATTTTAAGCAACTGAAATTTCTTTAGTACCCCAATTTCAGACACAGCTTAACCTCTATTTCATCTTCTGTGTTTTACATAGCAATAATGTTATGTTTCTGATAGGTTAAAGCTTAAAATTTGCCAATCTTCAATTAAGTGGTTTAAGTTGACTTCTGGATTAGTCTGCAAATGCTTACAAAATTTTCATGGAAATGCAAAACAATATTTTGATACTTCTTTATCAAAATTAAGAAACATTATGTCACTTACTTAAAAGACTTGTTTGAGCCTTAAATAAAGCCAAATTAGGAAATATATGACTGAGAAACATAAAGCAATGGGAGCCATTCTAGCCTATGGTAACCTGAAAAAGTGATAATTTTAAATAAAAAATAGTAATAGAATTGCTACTAATCTTGTAAACTACAAAGGCAAGAAACTTGCACAAAGCTATTTTAGTGCTTTATATATATAACTGATTCAATTTCTTATAAAATCTCTAAAGTATGCCTTCATATCAACATTTTCAAGATGACAAGAAAAAGAATGTAAGTTTAAAAACTTGGGCTCTAAAATCAGAGTCTAAGATGAAACTAGGTTCTGACACCTTCATGTAATTTTTGACAGATTAGGCCCCAATATTCTTTTTCTGTTAAATAAGGATAGAAGTATTCCTATTACAGGCTTGTTATTGGGACCAAACAGTATAAGTAAAATACTCAGCATATAACCAGTATAGAATAAACATTCAAAGGTAAGTCAGTTTAATTATAACATTGAAACTGAAGATTCTGAAATAATTTGCTAGTTCAAAGTCACAAAGTCAGTAAACAATGAAGCTGATAAAAATTCAACTGTTTCAAAAACTTATAAAAAGACAGAAGGAAGATGAAGTTCTAATGAACTACTATATAACTTTTGAGGTCTACTTAGAGTACATGTAGGCCAGGGAGACAGCTCAGTAGAATAAATGCTTGTCTGGCAAGCACAGGGTCCTGAGTTCAATCCCCAGTCCCACCAAAAAAAAAAAAAAAAAGAAGTAGAGTACGTTTAAATTTCAGGGCAGAAAGTAGTAATATGGCTTTTATTTGATCTGTTACTCTGAAGAGTTGAAAACCAACAATATAATTCTCTTCTAAGATGATTTTATTTATTTTTAACTAATTTTATTAACAAATAGCAATGAGACAGTTTCAAAACAGGTTAGTGGGACAGTTACAATAATTAATACATTGCATATTGTTGTTTTCATAGTAGTTACGCGTAGTACAAGATGCAAACATATCTTGTCTAAACACTATTAGTACATATCTTTCTTCTCATTGAACTAAGAGAAAGTAGCTATATATCATAACTATTTTGTGTGTGTATATATATACACACACACAAATATATGATTTTTTTTTTCACTATGAAACTGCCCTTCACTTATATCCCTTTTTTGGTTTAGTGTTGTCAGAGATGGGTATTCTATTGCCATTCAAATATTGTAGGTGCATGAATTCAGCAAAATAATCCAATATAGTTCAGTAGTGCGTAATTGTAGTGGATTAACCGCAGAACTGGTAACTGTCAGAAGCTGTTGACTTGAGCCTTTTACAGTTCAGCATATTACTATGGCTTTACTTTTTTTCCTTATTAATTTTATTGAGAAACAAATAGCAATAAAACAGTTTCAAAACCAATTAGTAGGACAGTGTCAATAATTAATACATTGCATATTGTTGTCTTTGTAGTGGTTATTCATAGTACAAGATGCAGACGTGATATCCTGCCCAAACACTATTAGTACAAATCATTCTTCTCACTGAATTAAGATAAAGTAGCTGTACATCTATCCTATTTTGTATCTATAAATACAAAATAGTCCTTCATTTGTATCCCCTTTTTTTTCTTTAGTCTTGAAAAATGACTTTAAAGTGTGGGTTTCTTTCAACTGTTACAACAGACTTGGACTAAGAAAATTAACCTGTTTGCCTTAGTGTGCTGGCTTATTTGCATGAGCAAGTGTCTGGGTTTGATCTCAAACACTGCAAATGAAAAAATGAATAAATAAGAGCTTCACTTTAGTAAGGCCTTGAAAAAATTTTTAATAAACATTTTTTTCAAAATGCAATCTGTTATACACATTTTCAAATTTTATGTAACATAAAAAAATGGCACAACATTTTAAAGTTAAAATTTGCAGTTTCCATGTGTCAACTGATAGGATTGAAAATACCAAAATTTAGAATTATGTTTGCCATAACTTACATCAACATTTTTTCCTAAATTAGTAAGTAGTTTCAAATAGTAAAATTTTCCTATTACTAATTCTGTTACATTTCCTCTTGATTCAACTTATCCAGAAGCTGCGAAGTACAGAAACAGAAAATTTTCATCAGTGGCTATCTAATCATTTATGATTTATCTCTCACGTATTTTCTTTTGCTCTACCTTGCCAACAGCAATATTATATTATCAGAGTTCTCCAAATTCTATTTATTCCCAACACCAAACAGATACTACTACTTCTGTCACTACTACCAGCGGCAAGTGTATTACCAAACAGCTACATAGGTCAGGCTCAATTCTAAGGAGTTGTATGCATATTACCTTAATTAATCCCCCTAACCCGTTATGAGACAGGAACTATTACTCTCCCCCACTTACAGATAAGGAGACAGACACAATGAACAAATGGTTTGTCCAAGAACACAAATTGAGTGGTTAAGAGAAGATCTGAATCAAGACAGTCTGGTTCCAAAACCAGTGTCCTTAACCACTAATCAAACTCACTGCAATTCAATCAAGACAGGATGAACAGCAAATTAAGTTAATTTTTTTGGTTTATTCTGATGATTAAGTTACCTAAATATATTACTTCTAGGAAGTGCTCTGATTTGGCAACAAGTTTGATCTTAAGATGTCTTTCAGAAATAAGAGTAAAAAAGTGCTAAATCCAATTAAATAAAAATATTTAAAGAAAAAAAAAACTGTTAAGATCTTGCTAAACCAAGGTTAAAATAAAAAATCAAACCCCAGAAATGTCAGAAAGGTAGAAGCTCAATAGGGGTATATAATCAAGAAAAAAATCAGAAAAGTTCTGCAAGAAAATATCTAAAAGGTGCTGAAGTCTTTAAACTATGAAACCTTAAATTACGGAAGAAATGGGGAAAAGTCAATGCATAATAAATTAAAATTTATAGAATTAAGAAGACTATAAAAATGAGAAAAATAATCTTCCCACTAAAATACTATACCTCACCTTATACCTCTTAAAAAACAAACTGAAAAATTCTTAGTGGAAAAAATGTTTATCCTTAGGAGAATCCCAAGAATCTATTTTAATCTGATGGTGATATTCAGTTAAAAATATATTACTTACTAGAATTACTACGAAGTGCCCAATAATCTCTTTTTAGGTAGATGTGGGATGCTTATATCCTCATAAATAAAATGTGGAAACAAAGGTCTGTATTTATAGTTAATTATAAATAAAGAACATTTCCAATGGATACTTGCCAATATGAAGACCAGTTTTTCTTTTTAATTCTAGTTTTAAAGTATCTTTCAGGATATATAAATGAAATACATGAAAAAGGTATTTATCAAGTAGCTATAAAGTTCTAGTATATTTTTAACATACTTTTTAAAACACCACCTTTTCCAATGTATTCTTAGTAAAAACAGCTTTATTCAAAGAGAAAAACTTATAATGTACTGTGTGTTGAAGGCTGGGGACTGAGAAATACAACTTTAGATGACTAGGTGTAGTGGGACATGCCTGTCACTGCAGTACTCTCGGGGGTGGAGGAGGGGGTCCCACAGGCTTAAGTCCAGTCCGTGCAACTTAGTGACTGAAAACCAAAAAATAGAAAGACTGGGGACCTAGCTCAATGCTAAGGCCTTGGGTTCAATCCCCAACACCACAAAACCAAACCAAAGCAAACCAAAACACAAAACAAGACAAAATACTGTTTTATACTTCAAAATTTATTGGTAGATCAAGAAAAAAGCAAAACGATAGAGAAAATATAGCGCAAATTAAAGTATGCCCAAGTGCTTTACAAATATGGTGTACATAGTATAGTGTAGTACATATATAATATATATGTAAGTTTATATCATGTAGTTTGTTAGATTTTTACTTTTATTAAATGAGGGTTGTCTGTAAATATGACTTAAAAGTTAAGGCTTAAGCCTAAATTGAGTGAAACAGGAATGAATACTTTCTTTATTGTTACAAATGATCATATACCAATAATCTACAGCAGCAGTATAAATACTAAATCAAGTACTTTTCCCCACCTTTTCCTTTTAACAAGGTCTTGCTACGTAGTCCAGGCTGATCTTGAAGTGTAGATTTTCTTGTTTCAGCCTCCTGAGTGCTGGCATGACAGGTGTGCACCACCATTCCTGGCTGCAAAGTACTACTTTCCCTATGTCTATAAATGTGGTTTGCATTTAAAGGGGGCTTGTGCAACATGCTATGTCAAAAAGTACTGATTTTGTACAAAAGGTGCTAGTAAATGCTTGATGATAAATATATCCTGAAGTGGGCGCAGAGGTGCATGCCTGTAATTCCACCATGTCAGGAGGCTGACGCAAGAGGATTGCCATGAGTTTGAGCCCAACCTTAGTTATCTAATAGGTTCAAGTCCAGGTGAACCACACAGAACTTGTTTGAGAACGCCAAGGGCAGAGGGAGACAAACACACATTAGATATTATGAGATAAAAGCAAACAAAAACTTGACTGGATTTAGTACAAAAAATTATTAAGATAGAGCCTCATGTTTTTAACTCATTAGTTGGCATACATTCAACTGTCAGATGTGTTTCTTTATGTTAATTGGTGAATTATAACTACTGAAAGGTCTAGATACAGAGTGAAAGATGAACAGGAATATAATTAATTTTAGAAGTGATCCAAACTTGGTTTTATTAAAATTATACCACATAATTGGGGTATTATGAAGGAGTATGGAGAAAATAAGTACTTAAATAAATACCTCTATATGTACTTCAGTTATATTTTAGGCATATTTTATATCAGTCAAAGGGTAGAATTCTCAATTTACTCTTAACTACAAAGGTGTATGTCATAGAGGATAAACCCTACTTACTGTAGAACAAACCTTATTCAGATTTTTTTTTTTTTTTGGGGGGGGGGAACTGGGGATTGAACTCAGGCCCTTGAGCTTGCCAGGGAAGTGCTTATTCCACTGAGCCATCTCCCCAGCCCACAAACCTTATTTAATCCATGTTTAGGATCTCAAAAAATTATCACTATTGATTAAGTAGTGGTATATAGTCAAGAGAATATCTCAGAGGAAGTGGTTCATATTACACTAGGTATATCTTTTGTCTTGAATCTATTTAAAATCAAGTTTCTAAAATTTGCTTAAGATTATATAAGATTATATTTGCATACAGTAAAGACTAACATGTAAGGAAATTTAAACATAAAATGTATCCCTGTTATATATAAATCAAAGAAATTAAATTCATGTTAAGACTGCCATAGTCTTTGGCATACTGGGAATTTTAAGGTTATGATATTCAGAAACCAAATGGGCTGAATACTAAGCATATCTTCCTGCTTCTAAGAACCATAAAAATGTACTTGGTGTTTGTGGTGGATTGCCTACTGGTGGGCAACTTGTTACACTCAGCTGAACTGAACTAGCATGGTACTGGGTATGGAAGGCCCACCTGAGGATTGGTACCAGCAGCATAAAAGGAAAAACTAGGAGGCCATTAGCAGAGCTGGTAGAAACTGTTGGGGAGCTGCTGGAAGCTGCTGGTTCTCTTAGGCTGTTCTACTGGGTGACCTTGTCAAGCTGGCTTTCCTGATGAATCTGGCTGTTTTCATCAGAGGAGGAGCTTTGGACCTTGTAGTCACTGAGAATGGCTGTGGTTCAGTTTGGGGGAGTTCTGATCCTCATTTTGAGCATTGTTTTCTGGCTCCCGCAGGGAAGATACTGCACAGCTCAGCCTCCTAAAGAAGCTTGGTGTGTTGGCTTTGCTAATAGGAACTTAGCTTCCTCAGCATTGGATGAGCCTGGGACCTCACTGGTGCTAAAGATGGCTGTGGTACTTTTAGGGGGAGCTCTGGTTTTTACTTTGAGCATCACTTTCTGGCTCCAATTCAGATCCCTCAGCCTGCTAGCCCAGACTGTGTAGCTTCCATTTCTGACCTTTGGGATTTCCCAATGCAGCTCTGTAAAGACAGTCGCATGAGACATTGTCATGAGCTCTGGTTCTCCAGTTGGATTTGAGGGAGGCATTGTTATGAGCTCTAGGTCCTCAGCTGGACTCATGCAAGATGTTATGAGGGGGTCCAGGCCCTCAGCTGGATTCTTCGGACTTTACAGTGTGTGAACAATTTTCTGCACTCTCATTTCATATATGGTATTATTGGTGACTAGTACATAAATCTTACAAAACGTGTTGTGCATTGTATTGTTCCCCTTGCAAAACTCCAAACCATGGCAGTGTTAGAAATAAATTTTAACTACCTGCCCATAAGAAAATTAAAAAAAGAAAATTATCATTAATTACTGTTTGAAGTTTTATATACTGCAACACTTCAAACAGAATCCAGCATGAGAATATTAAATAAAAACTTAATAGAATGATGCTAATTTTTTTTCTCCTTCCAAACACAGGGATATCACTAATTCAGGGTTATTTTGTTTTGTTGATAGTATTAGGGATTGACTGTAGGGCCATGCATGTATGTGCTAGGGCAGTGATTACGAGGGAGCTGCACATCCAACTCTGAATTCACTTACAGTTGGATAACATAAATTATCTTTTCAGGCTACTAAAATTTCCAGAAATTGAAAGGTCTTAAAGAAAAGATTTTAAGACTGATTATATTCATTATTAGTTTTAACAGGTTCAAAACTTAAAAGTTAAAAAAAAAATGTTTTATTTATTTGGTACAGGGTCTTGCTATGCAGCTCAGACTTGTAGTGATCCCTTTGTCTTAGCCTCTCAAGCACAGGGATCACAGCTGTGTACCACCACACCCAGTTTTGGTGGCCAGCTCAGCACAGGGTTGGCATGGCACGTGGTACCAGGGATTGAACCGGGTTCCTTGCTTTTGCTTGACAGACACTTAGACCACCAAACTATCTCCTTGGCCCTCAAAACATTTTATAGAACAGAACTACTATCTCTGTATTGGTTTTCAAACATTAGAAATGACATTAGGTATCCACAATTAGTCATAAAATGAGTAATGTGTAAATTAATGGTGAGTAAATTAACATATGTATAAATTATTGCCCAAATTTAGTTGTAATTTGTCCATAATAATTTTGTGCCTTGTCATCTCATATCAAACTTTCTAAAACTCACTTATTATAAATGAACAAAAATCATATAAACAATTGTTTGTCACCATTTCTCTATGACAATCACAATAAAAGGGGATCCTGATAAGTTACCACCTTTTTCATTCCCATATGCTTTCACTGATCTACTGGGCCAGGAAAAATCAGTTAACTGTAGAAAGAAATGTAAAAGCCAGAATTTTCCTTTCACTTGAGTCGATTAAACAATTTATGCTTTACTTTATCTCTAAACAATCAGATACAACCCATATATCAGAAACTGTACCTTTTTGGTTTCAAACTGTGCCTCTTCCTGACAGCATCCTCTGCAATCAGGATCCAGCTGAAGGAGGTTGAACTGCCCAAGAAGATCACAAGAGCTGCAGAGCAAGTTGCTAGAGAAGCCTAACTCTCTGCATGCCTCTGATGAAAACTGTTCCTTGAAAGCAGATACCTGAAAATAAACAAGAGAAAATTTTATGTTTATGTTACAAAACATCCAAAAAAGAAATAATGAGAGTGGAGTTTAACACATTGGAGATGAATTACTGAAATGTTTCATTTGGAGACAAATACTTAAGTATTTTTGTACTCTACAAGGTTACAGAAGTCTTGGTTCTGCCTGTTCTCCCACATCTCTTAAAAATTCTAAGACTGGGCATGGTGGCGTGTGCCTGTAATTCCAGTGCTTGGGAGGCTAAAAAGGGGAGAATCACTGAGCCCGATCTACATAGTGAGAACCTGTAGACCCTGCCCTAAATACAAAAAACAAAACAAAACTGATATCTTTTAGTTTAGCAAAAAAGATATATCATTTTGTATGTATATGACATCTTTTATTAATAGACAGTAATTTTTAAAAAGGAATTTCTTTAGAAGAAATTATAAGAAAAATAATTTTCATTTCAGTTTGAGGACTCAGCACCTGTTCATACAGATTCTGGAATAACACTTATCTGCAGGCATATCTTGAAGGGGAAGGGCAGGAAAAGGGAGGGGAGGCAGGAGGACACAAGAAATCAAACTTGGTTTAGGGAAATAGCTTCCATTATTTACAAGACAAATGATCCCAGGCAACCTATCCTTCATAAGCTTTAATTTCCTTACTGATAAAGCAAGAAACAATGCTTTCTACATAAAACAGGCTGCTATAAAGATTAACTAAAGTTGTATAAAGTAACAAATCAGAATGACTGACAAAAAAAGCAGGTTTCCAAAAATACTAGCTCAGTTAAAGGTGTGGTTCCTTGAGTGTGTGGAAAAGGTTCCAGCTACCCTGCCCTGGTGGGTCCAGCCTGGTCCAAGCCCAGGCTCAGTGTGGGTGAGACCCTCTTCCACCCGCTTGGGACGCTCCCACTTTGCAGTCGCCCCTGCCCCATGCCGCCGAGTGAGAACTTCTGCTGCGTTCTCAGGACCCCCAGATCCACCCTAGCCCAGGCCCGGTGAGTATGTGGAAGACCTTCTTCTCCCCCCTACTCCACCTTGTCCCCTTCAGACTCAACTCAAGCCTGGCATACAGGCCTGGGGGGAAACTCTGCAGCTGCAGTCCCTGCAGAGAGAGTAGGAGTCAGAACCACCCAGCTAGTCCAGGAGCAGAACATCTTGCCAGAGGGGCACAACAGGTTCACTTCCAAGGGCTACAGAAGGAAGGAGCTGAGCATTCCAGCTAGACCCAAGCCAGGCACAGCTGGATAAATTCAAACTTTGTAGATCTGCACCTGAATTTCAGTAGGTGCTAAGGTTATAACTGCACTAAAGCTCTACAACAAAGGTCAGAAGAGAGTGCTATACAAAATGACAACGAGAAGGAGCAAAATGCAATCTCAGACCCAAACCAACCCGTAACAAGTGCAGAAGACACTAACACAAATTGGGAATCATACAGCTGAAATCAATGAATCAACAGCTTCTGAAATAAATAAACAGCTGCAGAAAGGTATAGAGGAACTCAGACTGGAAATGAAAAAAGAAATCCCTGAATCAATAGCATCTGCAGTAAAGAATCAAATGCAGAAACATATGGAGGAAACCCAATGCACACCCAGAACAAGTGCAGAGGACACTAGCTCAGCTCAAATGTATGAATTAATAGTGTCAAAAGTAAATAAGCAACAGCAGAAAGTTATAGAGGTATTTTTGAAATAAAAAAAAATTATTGAACTCACAGCATCTGAAGTAAAGAATCAACTACAGAAACATAGGGAGGAAACCCAATCTGAAAAAAACTCTGCAGTAAAAGAATTAGTAACTGCTTCTATAGGAGACATCGATTAAAAAGTAGAGGAGATTAGAAAAATGATGATTTCTTGAATGAGCAATAAAGGAAAGAAATAGATTGCATGAAACAGATTCCAGAGACACAGAGGAAATTAAAATCTCAATCACAAGCTTGCAAAACCGTTTAAGTGAAAGTGAAAACGGAGTTTCAGATCTTGAAGATGCTGGTGCAGCTAGTGAAAAGGTAAGAAAAAATCTCTTAAAAACAAATAGGATGCAGGAATAAATAATTCATCACTTGCAAGACGATGCAAAGATAAACAATGTGAGACTAATAGGCATCAATGAGAAAGAAGGAGCCAATACAAATGACACTAAAAAAATATGGGCAGAAGTAATAGCGAAAACTTCCCAAATATGAGGAAACAATCTGACATTCAGGTAACGGAAGTATACAGAATGCCAAGTAACCTCAACCCAATTAAAAACACAATGAGACATATAATAGTCAAGATCCCAGAAATTGAGCACAAGAATAATCTACTGAAAGCTGATAGAGAAAAGAAACAGATCACATTCAAAGGAAAACCCATCCAAATTACGGTCGACTTCTTCACAAACCATGAAGGCAAGAAGAGCATGGAGCAGAGTACTTCAAGTCCTCTATGAAAACAGATTTCAGCCCAGACTACTATACCCTGCAAAACTCTTTCAAGTTTGATGGAGAAGTGAAATACTTCCATGACAAAGAACTAAAGAATTTCATGATGACAAAGCCAACCCTACACAGGCTCCTGAAAGATGTTCTAGAGAGGGACCAAAATGATCAGAACTCCATGAATGAGATCAAAAGCAACCAACTAAATAGGACAAACAATTAAACACAGGAGAAAAAGGAGTAAACGGCAACAGGTAAATAACATGTCAATCTCAAGTCAATACATCTCAATTATAAACATCAATGTCAATGGATTCAATTCACCAATTAAGAGAAATAGACTGGAACAGTGGATTAGGAAACAAAATCCAACAATATGGTGTATACAAGAAACACATTTAACTCATAAAGACAATCATAGGCTGAATATCAAAGGATGGAAAACAATACTACACGCCCCAGCACCTCAGAAAAAAGCAGGGGTAGCAATCCTATCATCAGACAGTCTCAACTTCAAACCAAGAATAATGAAGCGAACTAAAGAAGGCCACTATATACTGGCTAGGGGAAAAATACAAGAGGAAGAGGTAACACTCATAAATATGTATGCACCAAACATGGGAGCACCCAACTATATAAAGCAAATCTTAAGGAACATGAAAAATGTAATATCCAATACCACAATCTTAACAGGGGACCTTAACAACCCCTTATTCCAAAAAGATAGGTCAACCAGACAAAAAAATAGCAAAGAAATAACAGAACTGAACCAGAGCTTGAAACAAATAGGCTTAGTGGACATATACAGAGTGTTTCATCCAAACACAGCTGAATACACATTTTTCTCAGCTGCACATGGGTCATTTTCTAAAATAGACAACTACTGGTCCATAGGTCATGCTTAAGTATATGCAAGAAAACAGAAATTATCCCATGCATATTATCTGACCACAGTGCAATGAAATGAATAAATGACAAAAGAAACCAGAAAAAAAACCTAAATACATGGAAACCAGAAATACTAGCTCTTTCCTCAACCATTCTTTCATTTCTCAGTCAACGTGGTATATCTTCTTTTGTCTAAGGTGAATACCTCTACCTGTTTTAGCTTCTCTCTTCTCTCATATCCACAGCTGTTTCATTCCATTAACAATTCAATTCTATGGTATACTCAAGCTCTATGATTCTAACTGTTCTTACTACATTGTCATTTCTGAATTGTTACTATTAACTGAGTTTCTGATCTCCCAATCCACTAAATATGCTAAAATTAGCAAATTATCGATGCAAAGGCACTCCCACCTTTTTTTTTTTTTTTTTTTGGCTGAACAGGGGAGTGAACTCAGGCCCCTGCGCTTGGCAGGGAAGTGCTTATTCTACTGAGCCAACTCCCCAGTCCCCTACTCCAACCATTTCTACTTCAGTTGTTCCTTCAGAGCCTTGTCTTCCTTTTCCTTTTTTTTTTTTTTTTTGGTGTATCTCTTAATGCTGTTGCTTCCCACAGTTCTGTTTTAGGTTCTATCTTCATTTTACATACTTTCTATGGACCATCACTTTCTCACTATGGTTTCAAATACCATTCCTTGAAAACTCTTTCTTATCAAGCTTTTGAAGCCAAGAGCCCACATGATATTTCATTTAAATCTTGTATATGCATTATAACTTTAAAAATCTGTGACAGTGAAATTTATCTTTTTTTTTTCTTAGTCTTCCCTCCAAATGCATTCATGATCTTAGTCAAAGAGTATCATTTCCCTGACTACCTCCTTTCCAAGTTCCATCATCCTAGACACTTCACTGTTGTCACAGCGTATCAATGGGCACATTTTCACAAATATGTCTTTTAATTAATTAATTTATTTATTTTGTATTTTAGGGAAGGGTCTACAGGGTATTCAGGGTCTCATTACTAGATCGGACTTGTAGTGATCCACCTGTTTACTGCCTTCCAACAGTGGGGATTAAAGGTGCACACCACCATGCCCAGTCTCAATTGCTGTATCAGTGCTCCCCAAGGGCGGGGCTGGCATGGCAGGCCCAGGGATCGAATCCCTGGCACCTACACTTGCTTGCAGGCACTTTAATCCGCTAAGCCCCATTGTCTTTTAACTTAAAAGAAAAAATCTTTTATTTATTTATTTGGTACAGAATCTCACTATGCCTGGTTTTGGTGGCCAGGGCTTAAGATTTTCAAGCTATCTCCCTAGCCCCACAATTTTGTCTTTGAATGAATTCTCAAATATTTTCCTGACTCAAGTACATAAATGATCACTGCCAGCTCTACCACTCATTACTTTTCCAACTGCATCTTAGTTTCTATCTATAACAAATTCCTATAGTATCCTTAAACATAAAACTACTCCATCTACTTTTGTTTAACCCTTTCACCTATATCTATGTTCTTTCACCACTTTTTTACTTCTAATTTTACTTTTTTCAAGAGCCAATCAGTCTCCTAGGAGGCCTCTGAATCATCTTGATCTTTAGCCATAGCACTTTTCTTCTGAGGAAGAAATTTGTCAACAGCTGTGAAGTAGTACCATACAGAACACTAGTTTGTAAGAATAGGACTGCCAGACTCCCCAACAACACTGACCTCTTCTGAGGGCAAGCAGTAAGTTGTCTTCAGATTTCTAGCTCTAGGGCTACTTCTTACATGTTTGTTAAATATGTTTGTTAAACAAATGAATTGGAGACCCAGTCCTAAGTTGTCTTCAGATTTCTAGCTCTAGGGCTACTTCTTACATGTTTGTTAAATATGTTTGTTAAATAAATGAATTGGAGACCCAGTCCTAGCCCAGGCCCAGTGAGTGTGTGGGAGAGCGTCCGGCTACCCTGCGCCGGAGGGACCTATTACTGGTCCCAGCCCAGACCCAACGTGGGTGAGACCCTCTTCCACCCCTTGGGACGCCCCCCACCACACCACAGCACCTCCCCCACCTCACCCGCCCAGTAGGAATTTCTGTCGCGTTCCGGGAACCCCCAGACCCAGTCCTAGCCCAGGCCAGGTGAGTGTGTGGGAGAGCTTCCGGCTACCCTGCGCCGGCAGGACCTACTATTGGTCCCAGCCCAGGCACAGTGTGGGTGA
>NW_004524685.1:2664443-2665138 GCF_000260255.1 Octodon degus | reverse complement strand
CACAAGCTTGCAAAACCGTTTAAGTGAAAGTGAGGACAGAGTTTCAGATCTTGAAGATGCTGGTGTACCTAGTGAAAAGGTAAGAAAGAATCTCTTAAAAACAACTAGGATATAGGAAAGAATAAGCCATCACCTGCAAGATGATGCAAAGATGAACAATGTGAGATTAGTAGGCATCAATAGGAAAGAAGGAGTCAATACAAACGACATTAAAAAAAAATGGACAGAATAGGAGAAAACTTCGCAAATATGATGAAACAATCTGATATTCAGGTAACTGAAGCATACAGAACGCCAAGTAACCTCAACCCAATTAAAAACACACCGAGACATATAACAGTCAAGATCCCAGAAATTCAGCACAAGAATAATATACTGAAAGCTGATAGAGAAAAGAAACAGATCACATTCAAAGGAATACCCATCCAAATTATGGCAGACTTCTCTTCACAAACCATGAAGGGAAGAGCATGGAGCAGAGTACTTCAAGTCCTCTATGAAAACAAATTCCAGCCCAGACTACAATACCCTGCAAAACTCTCAAGTTTGACGGAGAAGTGAAATACTTTCATGACAAAGAACAGCTAAAGAATTTCACGATGACAAAGCCAACCCTACACAGGCTACTGAAAGATGTTCTAGAGAGGGACCAAAACGATCAGAACTCCACGAATGAGATCAGAAGCAACCAACTA
>NW_004524685.1:2634921-2659342 GCF_000260255.1 Octodon degus | reverse complement strand
AGGTCCTGCTTTACCTTGGTCTTAACCATCCAGCAGTAAAGTATAAAAATGAAATATAAGAAGTAAAGCCATGCTGTTATGTTGAGCTATAGGGAACTCAGGTCAACAATTTCTGACATTGCCAGTGAAGCAGAAGACCCAATACTATTATGGGCTACTGGATTCTTTTAGAATATTCTGCTGAGTTTACACAGCTATAATATTCAAATAAGAGAACTTAAGAAAAAAGGGGATACAGATGAATATCCATTTTGTATCTGTGTATTTAAAGTGGTTAGGATATATAGTTACATTGTCTTAATGAATAGAGTGATTTGTTCTAATGGTGTTTGTAAATAGGATATCATGTCCACATCTTGTACAGCAATTAACCACTAGGAAGAATGTATGCAATGTGTGAATTATTGAAACTGTCCTACCAATTTGATTTGAAACTGACTCATTTGTATTTGTTTATCAATAAAATTATGGGAAAAAAATAAAATAAATGTAATGGTGAAAGCCATAGTCACAGTCTCTTCACCTTCCTTCTTTCCCAGTCTGTCTCCACCCCCTATTTCTCTTGAAGGAAAAGAGAAAACAAAATAAAGATAAGCAAGACACCACAGCTTCAAATAGGATTTGACTGGTTCTAACTACACAGAAGTGTAGTTGATCTTATAGACCAAAGGTCTGTAAACTTTAAGGAAATGTCACAGAGCTATTACGTTAGGCTTTAGTAGCAATATGGTTTTTGCTGCAAATATTCAGCTCAGCTCTTGAAGCACAAAGCAGTCAGAAACAATACAGAAATGAAGTGGTGTCCCTGTATTCCAGATAAACCGTTCACAAGAATAAGAGTTGCCTGGACTTGGGCCACCAGTTGTAATTTGTCAATCCTTTTGTAAATTGACTGGATTGAGTCAAAACCAGTGCCTTTTCCCAATGAAAATATTGGTAGCATTTCACTCAAATGCTGGTTATCCCATTGATCTTCTATCAGTCCGCATTTTAATGTGATACTTCTTTTTGCTGTCTCTGTAATAATGCACAATGTATGTAATCTTCAAAATAGATCAAATATCCCAGAAAAACAAAGGGACTTAGTTCTTTTGGCTGGTTGGTGTGGGTGGTATGGTTAATCCTTCCAGTACAGTGGTGGTAAGCCTATGGTACATGAGCTACAGTGGGCTGTTTGCACCACTGGAAGCTCTAAAAGGTTTGCCATCACCGCTGTAATTTAACCATGTAAGACACCTATAGCAATGCTGTACTTTGTGTACTTTCTCTGTTAGTAAAATGATGTGTAAGATTTACTTCACAGGTTAATTTGAAATCAATGTGGCAGATTATCTTTTCTAAACATGGCAGCATTAATATGTACACATCATCCTCTATGTTCTCAACATATGCCTGGTAGTCTTACACTGAGATGTGGACTCTTGACACTGAGGCATTATTGTTACCACTCCTTCAATCTGGGCAAGAGCTGTGATTATTCTGACCAACCAAGTGCAGCAGAAGTGATACTGTGTAATTCAAACAGAATCTTAGACACAAAAAGAAACATCATTTAGCTAGCCTTGCTTGTCCCCTATCAATTGTGGAATTTAGACACCATGCTGTAAAACAGAGTCAACTACAGTGACAACATAGGAAGGCCCATGGGAAGGCCCATGTACAGAGCAAGTGAGACAACCAAAAGGACAAGCAGCATCAGACACTGAATTGAATGGTGTTCTGATTTTAGGCCAGCCTTTCAGCTGAGGTCTGATATGCCACGAACTAATAAGCCATCTGTGCTGTACTGTCCACATCGCTGACCCACTGAACCTGAAAATAAACTGTTTTTTTTTTTTTTTTTTTGGTGGAACTGGGGACTGAACTCAGGCCCTTGTGCTTGCCAGGGAAGGGCTTATTTCACTCAGCCATCTCCCCAGCCCAATAAACTGTTTCAAATCATTAAATTTTAGGTTAATTTATTAAATACCCTCCCCCAAAATGAATTTATTTTTGAAAATTGAACTGGTAAAGAAGTTGTAATAAAAGGTCGTTTAACCAAATACAAATTTCAAGGGAAGTGCTTCAGTGATTTTGGAACCTACAGATACCCAATGAGTACATAAAGATAGAATAAAATTTGGCACCTCTACCTTCACCTGTTTTGTTACCTTAATACTTTGAGTCAAATTTCCATTCAGCTCTGTATGTAGACATGCCAATTATTTAAGGAGGGTCTAACTAAACTATAATACATTAGCTTCAATTTTACCTTATCTCACCTCCCTTCAAGACTGAGGACACCAACAGTAGCTTTTCAGGATTTGCAGGGATATCTACTGCCAGCTCCTACACACTCTAGAAGGATGTCACGAAGTCTCTAGGCATTGTCAATTTAGATTTATATCCAGATGCTTCTTCAAAGCTGCATGGCCTTGTAGGTGGCGTTTTCAAGGTGATGCTGAGGGCATTATAGCTGTCTTGCTGGTAGGAGGTGGGGCCTGGCTGAAGAGGCAGGCAGGTATGTCTCCCTTTTGAGCTCCTCCCCTGTTTCCTGGCTGCTATAAGATGAGTAGCTTTCCTCCACCAGACACTTCTACCATGATACTTCTTTGGAGCTGCTGATTGTGGAATGAAATGTGAGCCAAAACAAACCTTTCCTCTCTTAAGTTGCAGGTATTAGGTAGTGTGTCTCAGCAACAAAAGTGACCAAGACACTGTCCTGAACCTGCAGCCACCTCATATCCCAGAAAAAACAAAGTTTTGCAAACCACATCACAATGAGGTCACCTCCCAAGTGGAACTGAGGTTGTACCCTATAAGCAAGAAGCATCATCTCATGATGGGAACAAAACTGCCCCGCCCCCCCAAGTGATGATGGCTCTCCAGGACATCACAGAACCAGTCAGTCCTGAGACACCAATCAATAAGACCACGGTTTTACCAGCATAACTACTTATGTAGGCTTCCCAACTATAAACATCCCCGGATTCGTTTCCTCTTGCTATAAAACTCCAAAGCTTCTATCAGCTCCCTGAAGCCTGATCTTGAACCATATATCTATCTGGGCTTCCCAGCACAGGCATGCTTAATTAACATCCTTTCCCATTCTTCATCACTGTCTGTCTTCTTGTCTGGAGTTATGAAACAGATGGCCCAGTCTGGTTCATTTAGGACTCCTGAAGCCAGGACTTTTGCTCTAAAACTCCAGTAACATAATCATTCAATTATACTAGTTTATTCTGACTTCTACTAAGCACTTATTGATAGATGGTATGAATATTCTGAAGTGTGAAGTAGACCACTTTATTCAAATGCTAGTACATTACAAAATTATTTTTGAACATCTGAATGGGGAAAATTATCATTTATCTCACAGCTCAAAAAGGAGACAAAGTACAACAATCATTTATTAGTCTGTCCACTAAAAGTTAGGTACTGAATAAATGGTACTATTATTCCCATCTTTCTCCATGGAAACACATTTAAAAGTCACAGAATACTACAAAAGAATTTTAATCATTACATTAGACAAGGAATTGAGGGTAGTAAGCATACAGGAGGGTACAAGGTATCTTTAGTTTCATGAATGGATTTTTTTTCTTTTGTAGTTGTTTCCTTCACTGGCTTGCAGATTTGAGGTTTTGAATCCTGAGAACATCCAGGGTGTATGTTTAAGCAATTCACAGATAACACCAAGTGCTAATACATAAGAGTTTAAAATTACACCTTTTTCTTGCTAAAATATTACATTTTGTAAGAAAGACAAACTTTGAAGGATACGATTCTGACTGGGATAATCATCTAACTCCATTGGAAAGATCCCACCCTTTCTTCTTTGCACATTATTCACTATTTTATTATATTTATTCCCACACACTGACTCTCACACTGACACACACACACACACACACACACATTCTCACTTTGAGGAAACTCATAGGTTTCTTATGTATTTCTGAAGATTTCAAGGCAGACAAAATCAAATAGATGTGTTTAGAGAATAAATCCTGACAATGAATACCAGAAATAAGGCCATCACAGGAAGCTCTCCCCAAGCACCAGATATTTTGCTAAGCACATTACATTATTATTTCACTGAAATTTATCCACTCTATGGAGTACGTATTATTTCATTTTACAGAGAAGGAAGCGGGGGCTTATAGCAGTTAAAGTCATTTACCTAAGACTACACAACCTACAATAGCAACATCAAGAGTCTAACCCTGGCTTACTCTCAATATCCTTGCAGTTTGAACAGTTTGCCCCACCAAAACTCATGTGGAGACTTAGTGCCTCCCTACAGCAGTGTTGGGAGGTGGGACCTAGTGGAAGGTTCTTGGTTCCTCAGGAGTAGATCCTCTCTTACAGGAATGGGTTAACTGCTGCAACATTTTTTATCTTTCATGGGCTGCCACTTCCAGTTTTGCTTTCTGCCTTGAGGCTCTCACAGACACAGTGACTTAGTGTAGAACTTTTCAGCTTCTAGAATTGTATGCCAAAATAATCATTTCTTTATAAATTGTTCAGTCTCTCAGATATTCTGTTAGGGTGACAGAAAACAAAGGAAATCTCTAACCACCACTACTGACTACCATATTTCACAAATTTCATGATACATCATTACTGTATGAACTACTAATGACAAAAAGAAGTTGACAATTGTAATTGTGCCACTCATTTCTTATGCCACACATGGAGACGTTGACCTATGAAAAAGTAGGGTGGGAGTGGGGTATCTCAGAATCAATGACACACATATATAACCTATACTGATTGAACTCAGGTCTTTGAACTCAGATGGACCAGAGCCATATCCCTGGCCCCTGTGAAATTTTTTTAAAAAACATATTTAGTACAGGGTCTATACGGTCTTACTATGTAGATTGGATTTGTAGTGATTCTCCTGTTTTCAGCTTCCTAAGAGCTGGGATTACAGGTGCGCCCCACCACACCACGCTGAGTCTCAATCACCATCTTGGTGTGCCCCAAGGGAGGGGCCAGCACAGCAGGGTGGGAATCAAACCTTGGCTGTGGTGCTCTGCCTAAGCAGGTGCTTTTAGTACACTGAGCTATCTGACCAGCCTGTTTAGTGAAACTTTGTAGGGGCTGGGGAGATGGCTCAATGGAATAAGTGCTTGCCTGGCAAGCGCAGGGACCTGAGTTCAATCCCCGGTTCTGCAAAAAAAAAGAAAAAAAAAGAAACTTTGTACTGTTTCTTATGGGTTTTTTTCTATCACTATTATATATTATTTTTAAAAAATCTTAAAAAAATCCCAGAACTACATGAAACCAATTATATAGACTACATAGTTGACAATAGTTTATAAATAGACCTCAAAATTCCATGCTTTTCAGAACTTTAGAATTCCCTAACTCATTCACCAGATATTTTACTCAGATGTCAGGTATACTACTCGTCAGTAAAATAATGATCAGGAACAGTAAGCTAATCCTTCCGTATGGATGAAGGGATGCAGTGGGAAAATTCCAAATATCAAGAAATTAAAAGAAAACTGGAAAAGTATGTGAGAAAACAAGTAGATAACTGTAACACGTAGGAAAATCCTCAATGTACACTTGGGGTACAGAGAAGCTTTCCTAGAAGAAGCAGTTTCTCAGTCAAAAACTGAAAGATTAGAGAATAAGTAGAAAAAAAGCCACATTTTGTTAAGAGAAAGAGAAGAGAGAATGGGAAGGTGGCAAACAGCTTCTAAGTAATGGAAACACAACATTCAAAAGCCTGTTGTAAGGGAGCCGAGCATACCTAGAATCCAATTCTCTGTCTTCACTTTCTTGCCTTCCCTGTAGAGTTAACTACTGGAAAATAAGCTGGTTAGCCAATCAAGCGCCTTATTAAGAAATATTAAGAACAGACTCTATCTAAAAAGCAAGAAGAAGCTAGTGCAGAGTTGTAATCGTAGATGTGCTTTAGAAAAATCACTCAATGTACTAGAGATTTAATTAGAAAGGACAAAAATCACATAAGGAAACTAGTTAAAGTTTGTGTGTTGGGCTGGCGAGATTGCTCAGGGAACTAAGTGCCTGCTTAAGCAAAAGTTGGGACTAGGGTTTGATGTCCAGTTTGGTATGCTGCACCAGCCCTACCCCTGGGGTGCGCTGAGCTGGTGATCAAATCCGGGTGTGGTGGCGCATGTCTATAATCCCAGCACCGAAGAGGCTGAAAACAGGAGGATCACCACAAGTGTGAGCTGTGTATTGAGACCCTGTACCACATACATAAATGAAAAAAAAAAGTTATTGTATTAATTATAGAAAATGGTAACCTGAATTTAAGTATTACCTGTAGAAATAGAATTAAGACTGGGAGGTAGTCTGGTCTTGTGACTTGCTTTGATAAGCCCTATAGGGTGGAAGTGACATACATGAGTCCCAAAGCAAGACCTTAGGAAGGACTGTAATTTTTTTCTCTTTTGAAACATTGCCTCGAGGCTGCCTGGAAGAGAAATCATCTAGTTTAAACAGGATGAACGGCCACAGCAGACAGCACCCCTATAAATGTTTTCCTTATGCTTTTTAGTTTAGCTGAATTATAGCTCAAATCGGTGCATAAATGAGGCCAGAAGAAATGAACAGAAGCACCACTCCACTGACACAGAATGGCGTGAAATGGTTGTTAACAAGCCATCTCGTTTTGGGGAGTGGTTACATAATCAAAGACAACTGAAAGTTAGCCAGATAATGAAATTTGGAGAAGGAGGCTTTAAGTATTATTTTCTATTATCCTCTTATGGTGGTAGTAATCAATTCAAATTCAAAAGGGGTGAGAGAGAACCCCTTAGAGAAGAAGGTTCAGGGAAGGATGTTTCAGTAATTTTTGAAGCACGAGATGTCTGAGTCACAGTACTGTATTAGACTGTTGGAGAAGCAAAGGATCCAGCAAGGTAGGAAAAACAGGGAGGATGTTTTCAAACTCCGTGATGAAAAAGTAGACGCGTTTAGAGACCTACTCGCTTCAAAAAAACTTTTCACGAATAAATTAAAGGTCTCCTAGAAGAAAACTTTTAAGCACCCACAGTAGAAAACAAACTGCAACAGGAACTGTACAAGCTCCCAAGCAATTCTATGAGGGGTTAAACAATGTCTACTTGTTTCGTAGAAAAGGCAGTCAAAATGAGGTTTTTCCTTTCAAATAATAAAAACTCATGTATTTAGTTAATGGAAAAGCCAACAATTTAAAAACTTGATTATACTGATATGTGTGTAAATTAGAAAGAATAAGAACTGTTCGGCTTGAGATAAGAACAGCAGCTCCTTTCATTTGTTTGCATAGAAACACTCTTACGCCTTTCCAAGCTTTACTACCTTCCTCATACAACTCACAAACCGCTTTCAGCTAAAGCTGTGTAAAAGAAAAATGCCCCAGGCAGTCTCAAACCAGAAGTCTGCCTGTGGAAACTAACAGGAACTAAGCCACGTCGCACTCCGCCACAGTCACTATGGCAACCCAGCCATCCCATTCTTCTCAAGGGAGGCTCCCAAACCCGAACTCGAAGTACTGCTCCGTCTTCCTCACCCGCAGTTCCTGGTACCCAAGCCAGAGAAGACGAAGAGGTAATGCACTCACCGTGTGAAGCACCGTCGCCAACAACAACCGCAGGACAAGCGCCGGCCCAAGCCAGTCTCCCGCCCAGGCCGCCATCTCTAGCCGCTACCGTAAATCTCTGGCGGATGAGAGGACCCCTCCGCCAGGGAAGTCCACTCCAGAGCCTGACCCGATACCTGCCGCAAAAAGCTATTGCTAACAATTTCCTCATTCGGAAAAGATGAGCATCAACTAAAGGGGTATGAAAGCTTAAACATGATCTAATATATAGGCGGTGGCCAAGTGATTTCAATTTCCAAAATCAGGCACTTCCCTAAACTCCCCATTTCTGTTCTTCTGGGAGCTCCTTCCTTCCAATCACGACATTTCTTCCTGCATCCAGGAAGCCCCGCCTTCTCCAGTTTTAGCCCCGCCTCCCCCTCAATGCTATCCAATCGCATGCCGCTTTGGTTGAGTCTGGGGCCGAGGAACCCAACCGTAAGCGAAACGTAGAAGTTCATTTTGGCCAATGAGCACAACCAGACGGGGTAGGAGGTGGAGCCCTTGGTTGCCGAGCAGCGTACGTAGATGCGTGCGCGTGGTGGTGGAGGGGGGATGGGTGAGGATGGAGGGGGGCGGGGCCGAGGGCGGCGCAGCCGCAGCCGCAGCACTGGGAGAGGAGCGCGCGGTCGCGAGCGAGGAGGGAGGGAAGGAAGGAACTGGGAGGCAGGCAGGCAGGCAGGCTGGCAGGCGCGGGGGTCGAGGACTGAAGCAATACAGGCGGGCGAGACCCCGGCCACCGCTTCGCGCTGGTGCTGCGCGGGCTTTCGGAAGGACGGCCGCTCGGTCGGCTGAGGGGAAGCGGGCGCCGCCGGCGTCGGTGCTGTTGCCGGGGGGCGGGGGACCAGAGAGGCGAACAGGGGGGTCGCTGCGGTGCTGGTCTCCCCGCCGCGCTCTCCTCGCGCTCTCCGGGCTTCTCCCCGTGTCTCCCGGCCGCCGGGGCCCCGCTCCCCGCCCCCCGCGGTATGTCTTGATCCCGAGCGGCGGGTTTCATGGGGCTCCTTAGGATTATGATGTCGCCCAAGTTCCAGCTGCTGGCGGCGGTGCTGGCCTTCGCCGTGGTGATGCTCTTGTTGCTGAACAAGGTCCAGAAGCAGGAGGAGTCCCTGTCGAAGCTAGGTGAGGAGCCGAGCGGCTGTGGGCTGAGTGCTGGGGCAGGGGCCGGGCCGGGGAGGGCCCTGGCCGGAGCCGGTGGGCGTCCGTCTAAACTGGGGTTCGCCTCGGGGAGCGGGGAGCGGGGGGCGTGGAGTGCGGCGGCTCGGAGGGCGGCAAGCTCGAGCGGTGTGCTGGGCTCGCGAGGTCGCGGGGCAGGGGTTGCGAGACTGCTCGTCCCGGGGCCAGAGGGTTGCCCCGAAGTAGGCGGTCCGCGAGCGGGGGCGCGCAGGACCCGACGCGGCGGGGAGCGGGGCTCGGTCCCGTAGGTTCTCTTGGAAGTCTGGCCGGAACGCAGCCCAGCAGCGTCAGGCGAGGGGTGTTCTCGTTCGCGAGGTGGGCACCTGGCTGCGGATGGTTTGGGGATGGTGGGCGGAGGCCAGGATCGCGGAGGGAACAGTCACGCAGAAGTGGAGGAAGCCCCCGGGAATGTGGAAAGCAGCACCCCGGACTGGGTCGTAATCTAGCCGGGGGCAGCAAGAGACCTTCCCGTTGACAGTCGAGGGAGGCTGGTGAGGCAGGACGAGAAAACTAGTTATGTGGCAAGCTTTAACGGGGTGCCGAAACGGGGCATCTGGAGATTGAAGTTCTTATTAGTGGCGCCAAACTGATTGCCTTGGGCGTCGCGGTAGGGGTGCGTGTATGTGTGTGTGTTGCTTCGCGGCAGTGTTGACTGGAATATAGAAGGTGAGGGAACGCTGAAGGGGAATTAATGGTGAAGTTGATGTTGATCAAAGGAAAAATAAGATGCCGCGCAACTTTAACTATGTTGAGTTCTTTTCACGGTCAGCAGTGTTTCAGTGACTGAAGGGATGTAAAATACAGAATTGTAGTGTAAAACTGGAGGACCAGAGGAATGCACACGTAACAGGTACTTTCGGATTAGAGAACTTTAGGATTTTGAAGAGTTCAGGATAGAGTTTTAGAGAGTCGCAGTGTTACATTTTGACTTAAAAATGTGCATTCTACTTAAAAGTCAGCTTGAGAGAATGTAACTGAAAATAAAAAAGTACTTTTTGCATAACTTCGCTATCTGAAAGACTGTTAGAAAAAAAAGTACTGTTAGCAAAAAAAGTATCTTTAGCAGTATAATCTAAACTGAGAAATAACTGTGGAAAGCTGGATGCTGATGTAGATAGGGATTACTTTTTAGAAACGTGATGAAAATAATCGTGATTTTTACATGTAGTGGTTATTTCCAATTTTGGTATACTTTCGCAAAATACTTTTGTAACTATACTCAGTGCTTCGAATATTTTGTAACTATACTCAGTACTTTGAATACACTTCAAAGAGAAGTGTATCAAAGAACATCACATAAATCTGATTGAAGTAAAACTAAATTGGGAGGAGGAGCTAGTGATACTCTCAGTTTTCAATTCCAGAAGAGCTATTCACTATATTTTTAGTTTTATAATTTGTAATTGTATTAATGTCTTGTATGATGAAAACATGTTCACTTTAAATCTTGAGGGTTTAGCAGTGTGCTTTTTATATGGAGGCAGGTAGATAGTATTCACAATCGTATTCTGGTCTTATTAATAATCCCACTTTACTAAAAAAAATTACTTCTTAGAAGAAGTTGAAAGGTATATGAAAATAAAAACTTGTACTAATTCATTGTTACACTTCTATTTGGTATCCTTTGGAATTAACTTGTTAGACACATTACAGTGGATTAGAATGATTTAGAGTTTTGGTTATCTTCTCTTTTCCTCTTGAAAGTGGTTTTGATAGACACAATCTCAACAATTTTATAGAGTATCTGAAGATGTAGATTGCCACAGGTAGGACTTAACACGTTCTCATGATTGTCTAAGGAAAGAATTCGTCAGAAATACTTAAGTGTACATCAAATAATTGCACCAGAAAATAGTGAATATATTAAAAAATCTGAAAAATATTCTAGGAAAAGGAGTCCCAAATAGAGAATGCTTAACATTTTTTTCATCTGGACATGCAAAAATATTGAAAATAAAACATACAGCTTTTATGTCAGCTTTGCAGTCTTCATTTTTTTAAGGTGACTTGGGTTCGTGTTGTTTACCCAGTATGTCCTTACACTGCTGTGCTCAGTCAGTCTTCTTGCTTTAGCCTCCCAAGGAATTATAGTTGTGCTGGGTAGCACTTGCCTTACCTTTCCTTTTACTTTTTTCTTCTTTTTCAGTTTTTTGTCTTATAGAACGCAGTACTAAAAGACACTGCCATTTAATAATCTGACCCCTTAGGAAAAAAGTCAGAAGGATTATATTTTTGATAATCATACTCTTTTCACTTTCCCTATAATACTATAGAATTATTTTTGCAGATGCAGGACTTGGAGATTATGTAATTTGTTTAAGACTACATGATTGGGAAGTAGCAGAGCCAAGATTGAAACTTAGATATGTCTGATATCAAATCAAGTGCCCTTTTAATTATACCAGGCTGCTTGAGACTTTATATTGATGTTATACCGAGTTTAGCTGTTGGAATAGAATTTTTAAATTGCAATATCAATGTGTTTATTGCTAAGAATGAATATCATTCTGAGAAAATTTAATTTCTGATACAGTGAAATTAGTTTAGCATAATGTCTGCCCCTTATTTATATCCATATAATGAACATAATTACATTTCTCAATGAAATGACTGAAATAGCTTATTTCTGCTACTAGAGAAGAAAACCTTTGGGTGTTTTTTTTTTTTTTTTTTCTTGTAAGTGTAAAATTGCAGCAATTAAAAAGTATTTTTAAGCAGAGCATGGTGGTACATTGCTGTAATTCCAGCACTAAGAGACTGAGGCAGGAGGCTGGTTAATTTTGAGCCTATTTTGGGTAATTGAACAGAAAGTAAATAATAAGAAGAGGGCTAAGGATGTTGCTCAGTGTGCTTGCCCAGGGTTCAATCCGCAGTATCGCTTACCCACAAAAAGCATTTTTATCTTAGCAATAAAAAATAAAAGACAAAAGCTATGAAACATTTGATGACCGCTGTTAAAGTACTTTGGATTGTCCATATTCTTTTCCAGTGTGGAACATTCCAGAGGATTGAGTCCTGGCAATGCTATTATAGCTTGATTGAAAGTGTTATTAGATAATAATAGTTTGATGGTGATATCTTTAATAAAGTGGTAAGTATATTCAAAGCTAAGAAATATTTATTGGTCACTTGAGGAATTAAGTATATAGGAATTTCTAAGAAACCTAAAATTAGATTTCTTTAATAGAAATATGAGATCATAACAAACATTACTCTGTAGCTTGTTTGTATCATTTAATATTTTAAACATCTTTTCAGATCAGTATATGTAAATTTGACTTTTCTTGTATTTAAATAACATTTTAAATATATATGTGTCATAAATTATGATACATTATAGCAGTAATTGACATTCAGCTTTTTCCCGTCCCCCTACCCTTTCTTTTTCATTGTAGCAGTTTTTAGTTAAAGTTGTGCATTAGAGGATTTCATTCCTGGCATCTTCTCAATGGCTTCTTCCTTGTATTTGCCATTTTCCTTTCCTTTGTGGTGAGATTTGGCTTTTTGTGCCAGGATCTTTTGCAGCCTTTGTCCAGTTTTAGCCTGGCGATGACCACTTTGCTGGGGTGAACGCCCACGTGAATCTTTGCACCATTTACCTTTTTGCGCTTCCATTTACCTTTTCACGCTTCTCCGATTAAGTGTTGATGACATATGTCTTCCTGTAAACCTGGACTACCTTGTCAACCTGCTGACCTTTACGGTGTCCTTGTACAACCTGAACCTCATCATCCTTCGGCTGGGCATAGATCAAACATTGTGTTTCTGCCTCAGCTCTTTGGAAAGCGGGGAAGACATAATCTTCCTGTGAACATGAGGAAGGTGCATTTTGGTTCTTGCTTTGCTCCAGAGTCACAAGAGGACCAAACTTCATTTTGGCTGCTACAACTCCAGCAATGACTGCAAAAGGGAAGAGCCTCTCCCCCTTTTAAGGTTTTTTTGTTGTTGTTGCTGTTAATATTATAATGAAAAAAGAAACATTCTTATCTGCTTAACTCCTTGGGCAGTGATGCTGTTTCTCACTAGAATACATTTTTCTTGTTTGGGTTTGCTAGGACAAAAAAGGCATGATTTTAGGTTTTAACAGACTTCAAAATCTGTTACTTAACTTTTTTTTTTTTGAAAAGGTTACAGTGATCTAGGTACACTGCCAACACATACTCGGAAGCATTGGAAGCTATCAGCTTTTAATATTTACCGATCTGAGGCTGTGAAATAAAACATTGATAAATTAAGTTACATTTCTTTAGCTTCTGGTTAGGTTGAAAATATTTAGATGTGCTTATTGCCTTTTTATTTGCTGGTTCATTTTTATTAGTCAGTTTTTCTATTGGATAGTTCACTAATATTTAGTTTTTAAAATGTCAAAATTAGTAATCTTTTACCTGTCATAAGTGTTGTATCTTTTTTTTCTCCGTCTTTTCTCTTTTGACCATGATATGTGTTGCTTATTCAGAATATTTAAACTTTACAAGTACATTTCATTTGTTGCTTAAGAAGGCTTCTGTGGACCCTTAGTGTATATTCTTATGTTTGATTATAGTATGTTTTTGATGTTTAACTCATTAAACTATTCATATGTTTATAGAGGTTTATTGTAATTTCTCTCAATAGCCACTTATGGCAAAGATTATATTAGTAAATAGTCTTTCTTTTTCCACGGTGTATTAATCCTTTGTTAACTCATTCTTAGACTGATATCAGGTTTCATTCTTTTCCATTAATCAGAGATGCTTTAAATTTCAGAAACCTGTATATGTAGGCTTCAAGACATCTGTGAATCTTCTAAAATTATATGCATAGCTTTTATCAGATTGTAAAGGAGTATATGATCCCCTTAATGGTAAGAATCACACATTAGTAGTACAGATTGAGAATCCCTAATCAAAATATGTGAAATGTCCTCAAGTCATATTTTTTGAGCTCTGAACTGTTTGTACAAAGAAAAAGTTTCACTTTGACCTCATGTGATAGGTCACTTTCAAATGCAGGCACACAAAAAAAGATATAAAATTAGCTTCAGGCAATGTCATTATATATAATATATATATATATATATATATATATGTAAAAAAGTTTCCAAATCCGAGCAAATCTCAAAATCTTAAACACTTTTAGTTCCAGGCATTTCAGATGAGGGATATTTAACTTGTAGATGTTTTATATTTAAGGGAGTGTGTTGTTTTGAATAATGTTATATGTGCAGCTTGCAAATTACATTTAGGAGGAAAATAAGCATATTGGTTATGAAAAAAGTTTGCCTGGAAAGTGATATTGAAAAAACTTCATTTAAAAAGAAAGAAAAAACTTCATTTTTAAAAAACCATACTTAATTTTCTTAAGAAATGAAAAAGCAGTCAACATGAGAACTATTTACCTTGTGACTTGTAAAGTGCAGTTCTTTATCAATATCACAAGCACACTCACCTGTTGCAAATGGTGACTGATAAAATAATGTACAGTAATGTGTTTTTCTTACATAAACATTAGACTTATGGGCTTTATGGTTTTATTTTGTATAGAGTCTAAGAATTCTAAAAAATATTTATCAACTACGTGTTCATAACACCACTATGTAAGTTATGAATGCATTAGGATAGAAACTTTTATATGAAAAATTTTCAAGTGGCTTTTGTAATTATCTCCATTGGTGGGTATCATGTTACATATGTTCTCAAAACTCCACTAAACCGAAGAATTAATTCCAGGGTCAAGGTTAAGATTCCTGTTTGTAATTTCATAGTTTTTACAAGTGCGTGAAGCCACCCAAATAATACCTGTAGGAAAACCTCATCTGTAGTAATTACTGTTTAGATGATTTTGCATGAATTGGAATGCAATTATTCTAGAATTACTCATTGGTGCCTCACTTGGGAATCTTGAGATCATGAACTGATCACTGAAGCGCTTGGTCTCTCTTAAGGGAATTCCGGGATGTCTACATCATTCTCTTAAATTTTTTTTTTTTTTTTTTTTTCAGAATCGGGGGATTGAATTCAGTCGCTTGTGCTTGCCAGGGAAGTGCTTTTTCCACTGATCCATCTCCTTGGTCCTCTCTCTTAAATTTTCTAATAGTTTTTTTTTTTTTTAAAGCAAAATTGAAATAATAATGGATACTCAAACAGTGCTTTGTAGAGAGACTACTTCAGAAAAATGTTCCTATAGGTGAACTTAAAATTGTGCTTCCCAGCAGTGTACTTAAAGTTTCCGACCCATTTGCTAGTATCTGCTCTTATGTACTAGGCCTTTTTGTCTGTACATTATTATTTTTTGCTTTAAGTAACCAGTTATCTTTTAGAGAAGCTAAAATGGCTTTTCAGCTTTCATATCACGTATTTACTATTCTGTGTTCTTCATTCCTTTGTATTGATGCAGATTTTCATTTAGTACCATTCTCTTTCATCCTGAAGGATTTCTTTTTAACATTACACTGGAAAACCTATTGGTGATGAATTCTTTTCACTTTTAAGTGTCTGAAAAAGTTTTTTTTTTTTTTTTTAAACTTAGTGTTCAAAAGACAGTTTTGCTGGTTTTAGCATTCTAGGTTTATATTATTCTTTCAAGTATTTTAAAGATTTTGCTCCACTGTCTTTTGACTTTATTTTTATTTTTTAAATTAAATTAAATTTTTTTCATGAGAAAGCTGCCAACATTTGTATCTGTTCCATTATATGTAATTTATCTTTTTGACCTTTGGCTGTTTTTATGATATTTTCTCTAGGTTTTAAGTAATTTGGTTATAATGTTCCTTGCTATTATATGTGCAGGTATTGGGCTTGTTGGACCTTTGAGTTTATAGTTCTGGTTATGTTTGGTAATTGTGGGCTGTTGTTGCTTTGCATAGTTTCTCTCTACTCTTCCTTCTCAGGAACTCAGATGACACAAATTATCAGAACTGTTCCACAGGTGCTGATACTCTATTTTTCCCTTTTTGCTTTTTTGCCTTTCCTTGCCTGCCTTCCTTTTCTTTCTGTACTACTTCAGATTAAACCCAGGTCCTTTGTACTGAGGTACACTCCCAGCCCTTTTTAATTGTCAGCATCTCACTAATTGCCTGCGCTAGATTCAAACTCGTGATCAACTTCTTGCCTCAGCCTCCCAGAATGTGATAAGTACGTGCCACCGCTAATGTTTTTTAGTTTTGAATGCTCTATTTCCAGTTCACTAATCCTTTTTCCTGCAATATATAATCTGCTTTTAGTCCCAGTCAAAAAATTTTTTATCTCACTCTCCCTGTTTCTCATTTTAGAAATTCAGGCCTTTAAAAATTATCTTTCACTTTCCTGCACTATATTCTTTTTATCCTATTTTTTGTAACAAATGGGATATTCTGATAATGATTATTTATTTGTATTTAGTACAGGGTCTCACTGCACAGATGGACTTGTAGTGGTCCTCCTGTTTTCAGCCTCCCAAACACTGGAATTACAGGCACATGCCACCACTCCCAGTCTCAGTCACTGTTTTAGCACTCACTGGAGGCAAGGACAGCTCGGCCCACCAGGGATCAAACCTTGACCCCTACATCTGCCTAAGCAGGCACTTGAATCTGTTTAGCTATCTGGCCTCCCTGATAATGATTATTTTGATGTCTGCTAATCCTGTTTTATGTATAATTTCTGAGTTGCTTTGTGTTGATTTGCATTTCTGTTCTTTATGGGCCATTTTTTCTGCTTCTCTTCAAATTGTCTAGATATTGGGATTTTTGCCGTTGTTTTTGTTTTCTTTAGTTTTTTTTTTGACACAAGATCTTGCTGTGTAGTTTAGGCTGGCCTTGAACTTGAAACAGTCTTTCTGCCTCAACCTCGTGAGTGCTGGGATTACAGGTGTATGCCACAACACACAGCTCAAATAAGATTTTATGCAGCTACATAGTGGGTATTTTCTTACTTTTTTTTTTTTTTTTTTGGCAGAACTGGGGATTGAACTCAGGCCCTTGCACTTGCTAGGCAAGCGCTTATTGTACTGAGCTGTCTCCCAAGCCCTCTTATTCCTATAAGTATTTTTAGGTTACAGGTATATTTTGAGATACATTGGAGGGAATTAAAAACAGTTTGATCTTCTTAAGTCTTACCATAAGTTTTTCTGAAGGTGCTGCATGGAGCCTTATTGTGAAACTGAGTTGGCTCCCAGCTCAGACAGTACAGTGCTTTTGTGGACCTTTTAGAGTATTCTGCCCAGGGCCAGAAATGCTCAGGTTTTTTCTGTTGGCTGCTGGGAACATTGGTTGAATGAATTCTACAGATTTTTCTGCCTGAACATTTTGAGTAGTACTTTAACATTCAATTTCTTTGCATACATGCACTGATCCGGTACTTTCTTTAAAATTCTGTTTATATCTCTATCCTCTGCAGTACTCTTTATCATGCAAACATCAACTGTCATAGCTTCCATGAACTTCCAATTCTAGCTCTTAAAGTCCAGTGCAACGCGGGGGTTGGGCTGGGGGTGGGGGTACTCCTGAATTATTTTGAATTCTCCTTTGCTGTTGTGTGCCCTGAACACTCTTCCAGCATTCAGGGAACCTCATTTCCTTTTCCTGAGGACTCAACATTCTGTACTCATTTTTTGTTTAATATCTGGTGTGGGAAAAGTGTTTGTTACATGTTTTCATTCTGCTTTAGTTTGAAAGTAGGAGGGTAACTTGATAGTCTATTACATTCTCTTGCTAAAGGTAAAAAGTAGGTGCATATTTATTTCTTTCTAGGTTAATTTAAGAAAAAAAGTGAAATTAGGTGATTAAAATTATAATTGAGGGAAGCGCTGGTCAAATAGCTCAGCACATTAAAGCCTCTGCAAGCAGGTGCAGGGGCCAGGGATTGGATCCTGGGGCCTGCTGTGCTAGCCCCACCCCACGGGGCAGTTGAGACTGGGCATTGTGGCACATCTGTAATCCCAGCTCTTGGGAGGCTGTAAACTAGCGGTCACTATGAGTCCGATCTAGTAGTGAGACCCTGAACACCCTGTAGACCCTTCCCTAAAATACCAAAGGGAAAAAAAAACGCCTATAATTGAGGACTGAGGATATAGCTCAGCTGTATAGGCACCTGCCTGGCAAGCACAAGGTCCTGAGTTTGATTCAAAAAAAAAAAAAAAAAAAAAAGTAATTGCTGATTAAAACTGTTTTAAGTTTAGGGAGGGAATCATGTTGTAGGGCCAGCCTGATAGCTCAGTGGACTAAAGTTCCTACTTAGGCAGAGCACAGGGGCCAGGATTTGATCCCCACTACATGCTGTGGTAGCTCAGCCCCCGGGGCACACTGAGACCAGCTATTGAGACTGGGTGTGGTGGTACTGCCTGTAATCCCAGCACGTGGGAGGCTGAAAACAGGAGAATAGCTTTGAGTCTGATCTACCTAGTGAGACCCTGTAGACCCTGTACTAAAATCTTAAAAAAAAGAAAAAAGATTCATGTTGTAGGCATGTCTGTTTATAATCTTTAGCTTGGTGTTAGTTAAGCTCAGACTCTTGTTAAGTCAACTGAAAGTAACCATGATAGTGTCAAGTGGATGCCGTTTAATTTTTTTGAGTGTTACCAGTACTGTATTAATTTCAAGAATGTAGGTTTTGTTGCATCCCATTAGATGCAGCTGAGTCTGAAGTGGACTTTCAGACTTGCAGTGACACATCTGGCTCCAGAAGAAGGTAATGCTTTTCCTCTTTGTTTGATGAGGTTATTGGTCATGTTCTTGCTGTGAGTGGATGGATATTCTTTTCAAAGACTTGTTGCATGTAATATCCCTTTTCCAAGCTGAGTAGTGGGAAAGGGAATAATAAGGGATTGGTGGTATTAGAGATAATCTAGTCAATATGTTACATGTACAGAAAATGTAGCTAGTTTACCTTAAGATGAACATTGTTACAATTCTGAGATATTCAACATTGAATGACATAAATTCTACCCAGAGGTACTGAACTTGTTAAAGTATCAGGATAGTCTTTTTTTTCCTCTTGAATGTACTGAGATTGAACCTAGGGCCTTTTGCCCTGAATTGCATCTCCATACCACCCATGCACTTAAAATTTTGAGACAGGTATGGATTGCTAAATTACCTAGGCTCTAAATTTGTGATCCTCCTGTCTCATCCTCCCTGAGAGTTGGGATTAAGGCCCACAGTACATGCTCCACTTGACTTTTTAATTGGTGCTGCTGAATTCTGTTGGAAGATGGTGGTTTGAAAATTGCAAATTGACTTGGTATAACAATTTATAAAGTGAATTTGGAGGAAACTCATTTTCACTTTCCTAAATTTGTGGCACAACTAAAGTAATTGATTTAAAATTAAGCACTCAGAAGTGATAAAAGGGGTAACCTTTGTAGTTTTTTTTCTTCTCTCCTTTTGAGAAGCAGGGATTGAACTTGCTCTCTCTCGCTTTTTTTTTTTTTTGATGGTACTGGACATTGCATCCAAGTCGTTTGTATTGAGCTACATCTCTAGCTGTTTATTAAAACATTTAAATTTTTTTTATTTTTGAGAAGGGTTTAGTTTCCCAGGCTTGGCTCAAACTTTTAATTTTCCTGCCTTAGCCTCTCAGACTACTGGAATTACAGGCATGTGCAACTGTGGTCATTTTAAAATTCCTTATCATCATGCTTTGAAGGTTACAACAACAAAAGCAAACAGGCTTATTTGATGATAGTTGTGTCTTGGAGTAGGTGTTACAGAAAGAAAATAAGTCTGTGTTACCTTTGCCCCTGAATCAGGGACATGGTTTAGGAACAAGCCTGTCCAGGGATGTTGGTCGGTAAAATGCTAGTGTGCCCTTTTTTTGGTCCTAGATTGTAACTTTGTGATTAATTAATCTTGTAGCTACTTATGAACTGTTCTATCTCCTAACCACCCTGACTGGTTTTGGCCATTTAAAAAAAAAATTGCTGTTGGACCCATTTTTTTTTTTTTTAACATGCTTTAATAGTTATAGTAGTATATAACTGCTTTTTCTTTGCTGCTGTTGTGTTTATCATGAAATGGAACCTATAGTTCACATTTTCTGGTGCTGTAGTCTTTCCTAGTGTTACACATATATGGTTATACTTGTATGAGTGTTCAAGAAAGTCAGATGGTGTTGCATGAGTTGTAGATTTAACATTTAGATTAGCTGTTCATTTCTTTCCTTTCCTGTCAATGCAACTAATAACTGTTGACAAGTCATAATTATTTGAGACTAAAATCAGTAATGTTTCTTTTCCTGTAATTTCTAAAAGCCTTAGTTTTCAACATTACTAAACTCTCCAACTAACATTACTAAATTTTCTTTCCTACTAAGCTTTAACTACCTGACAGTTTAAGGGTAGGTTTTTATAAAATACAAATTAAATGTGAGTTGTAACTGGAGAAAGTTTGCATGTTGGCATGTATAATGTTTAACTTTTTTTTTTCCCCTGGGAATTGAACTCATGGCCTCACTCTTGCCAGGCAGGTGCTGTGCCAGTGAGCTATAACCCCAGCCCCAACTTCTTAATTTTGTAAGTATTAATGATAGGCAGATGATTGAAGGAAGACTCCAAGGCTGTTTTTCCACTTTGGGAGTTTTATGTGTAGTTCCTTTATTATATTTTTATTTTTTGCATGCTGATTCACTGTCATATTCTCAAATATGAGAAAATATACATACATGTTCTGAAACCCTTGATTTAAGAAAATTTAATTTAGGAAGCTTTTACTTTTTATTTAAATGCAGAATATCATGGGTTGCACAGTTATATTTGATGAAATTGTGAGAATTAACTTAGAAAAAAAAACAATTTTAAAGACAGAAAAATTCTTGAATTCTAACTAGCTTTAAAAGCTGTTAAAAAAAAAAGCTGTTAACTCAGGCAAGCAATTATTTGCCGCTGTGTAACCAAATTTTGGGTTGTCTAGCTACTTGGGATCTAGAGGTTTGAACCAGGAGCCTGTGGACAGACTGGGCATTATGAAGAGATTCTGTCTCTGAAAGACAAAAACCACTTCCTTTGCAGGAGAGGCTAGAATGTTAGATACCAGGAGAGGCAAACTTTTGGGATACTTTTCCCATCCTTATTATGGCTACTTTTTTCAGTCATTATATCATTATTCTTAAGGTCAGCATTACTGAAAGTTTAACAAATAATTGTTGTATACAGCTTCATGAGTAGTGATTTGATTTGCATATTATGATAATGTTTTATGTTTATGGGTATGTTTTAAACTTCCTAAATTAGCACTGAAGACATTTTAAAGGGGATACTAGAATTGTTATGGACTTCTGTACTTTTAAGACTTAATTTCCTACTGACTTTACCAGCTTAGAATGGAGGATAATAGAATTTAGAACAACATCAACCCTTTGCAGGTCACTTAAGCTTCCTCAATTCATATATAAAACGTGCAAGGACTGATCACAAAATACAGTAAATATTTAAATAAAAATTTACTACAATAAAAGATAGATTGTCATTAATCCTCCTCAAAGATACTCTCCCTCCCTTCAAATCCATTTATTCCATCATTCTCCGCACTTTCTGAAGCAATTTTTGAAGCTGTTTTTCATGAGTATTTAAGAAGTTTGACGAAACATAGAGTGAATGTTGCTGCCAAGTCATCCAGCAGGAAGGCAGGCTCATGAAAACATTAAGGTGTGCTTTCATTCACCTTATTTACTGTATCTGGCACTGCAACTTTGTCTCTTCCCCAAAATCAAAATGACAGTAAAAGGTAAATATTTCCATTCGATTCAAAACATCAAGGCAGCCCGGACAGCACAGCTAAATTCACTGAAAATGAGAACTGCAAGAACTACTTCAGAAAGTAGAAAGCATCATGAAATAACTGTTCAAAGGTTCAAAGGGGGAGTATTTTGTAAAGGATTATGGCAGTGTGTTTTTTATTGTAATTTTTAAAAATTTAAACAAAGACTGTATTTTATTTATTCATTTTATATGTTTAGTACAGGATCTTTAGGGTCTCATTACACCGATTGAACTCATAGTGATCCTCCTGTTTTCAGTCTTCCAAGTGCTGGAATTACAGGCACACGCGACCACACCTGGACTCAATCCAGGGTCAGAGCCTGCCTGGCATGCAGGGCAATTGAACCACAGTCCCTGCATCTGCCTAAGCAGGCACTTTAATCTGCTGAGCTATCTGGCCAGCCCCAAAGACTTTATTTTTACTTACATATTTTGTAATATAGGTACAAGCTTGCAGTTTAATTTCTAATTTAAATTGTATATTCTTTCACAATTGTTATTCATTTTCATCTTGTCCTGGAAAAAGACTTGTAATTAATGAATGTGTATGTGATAATAAAATGGTAGGAAAAGGCAGATGTAGGTAAGAAATGAAGCCAAAATAAAATATTTGTGTAGATGATAAACTACCTGGTTTTGTTTTTCAGACTCTTTTCTTTTTGTTGGCATTGATTTATTAGACTACCAAAAGGGTCTCTATAGAGAGAGAGAGAGATACCTGATATGTCAGATTTTTAGGTAAATTTTGAACAGTGTACTTGTTTTCCTGAATTCCTCTTTTATTCCTATTTATTATTTTACATATTAATAAAACCATTTTCTAGCTGAGAAACATATGGGTTAATTTTGCTATTCTAGTGTATAATTTCCAAATGATTTAAGACAACATAATTTTCAAATGTGATTTAAATGAGTGTTAGATTAATAATGAAGGCTCAAATGAAATTGCTAAGGCACAAATTAAAGATGTATTTGTTGAGAGCTTTTACTTTCTCTACCATTCTTCTAGTCTCCATAGTACAATATATATAGTTTCATAAACTGTAATTTATGTAATATGCCCACATCCTCTGAGCAACACCAGCTGAAATCTTGCTTGGTGATAAAAATATTTCTGGGATAAAGTGATGTGGAAAAGCCATGCCTGGCATCCCAGCACTTCGGAGGCTAAGGCAAGAGGATCACATGAGTTTGAGGCCAGACTGGGCTATAAAGTGAGTTGAGAGCTAGTCTGAAGTACATAGTGGGGGCCTGGGAGATAGCTCAGTATAATAAGCGCTCGCGTGGCAAGGGCCTGAGTTCAATCTCCAGTTCTGCCAAAAAACACAAAAAGTACATAGCAAGACCCTATCTCAAATAAATAAGTAAACAAGCAAATTAAAACAAAAGAGTCATACAGCTCATTTTAAAAGCATGTGGATTGTTAGATATAGATAAGTAGGTTCTTTTTTCAAGGGGGATGATACAGAAAAGCAGGAAAAACAGGAGTTTAGGTTAGGTTTCTTTCCCAAATACTTTTTTTTTTTTTTTTTTTTTTTTTTTGCAGTACTGGAGATGGAACTCAGGACCCAGTGCTTGCCAGGCAAACAACTGGAGGCTATACTCCGAAGTGAAATAAATGAGATCCACATGTCTTAACACTGTATTATCTCCCTAGTGTAAGAACCTGAAAGAGGAAATAAATTTCTGAAAGGTACAATAGATATAATAAAAGGGAAAAAAAATCTCTCAAAAAGAATGAACAACTGGAATGAGGGAAAGAAAAATGGAAGGGGAAAAATCATATATTTATATATACAAGACCACTGAAATGATTGTACTACTAATTTCTATCAGTTTTTTGAAGGTGGCAGTTAATGCTTAAAACTTGTATTTTAGGGGGGGCCAAATAGCTCACGGGCCGGGGGTTCGATCCCTGGAGCCTGCCTTGCCAGTCCCACCTGTAGGGTATGCTGAGATGGCAATTGAGACAAGTGTGGCCCACACCTGTAACCCCAGCTCTTGCGCGGCTGTAAACAGGCGGATAACTATGAGTCGGATCTAGTAGTGAGACCCTAAACACCCTGTAGACCCTTCCTAAAATGCAAAAAAGAAAATAAAAATCCCTTTATTTTGACCAATTTTATATGCTTATATCTGGTAATCTGAGCAATTACATTGAAGAAAACAATGTGCAATATAACAACCATTGTTGAATGCCTATTACTTTGGGTTTTTAAAATCGTGTATCATATCCAGTGTTTTATCTATTTTTTCTATTTAAAATAAAAAAATACGATGCAGCAAATAGTAAATACAGCCTAACTCACAAATACTGTAATATAAAAATCTCACATTAAAGTACCTAAGTTCCTTTATGCCATGTATCATATCCAGCCATCAACAACAAAAAAATACAAGGCCTATCAAAAGAAAAAACATAGCTTGACGCAAGAAAGCAGTCATCAAAACCAGACTCAGGTATAACAGAGATTTTTGGAATTCTCAAACCAAGAATTTTAAAACTATGATTATTAGTATCCTAAAAGTTCTAACGAAAATATTCATGCTACTTAAAAATGGAAGGATATGGGGAGATGGCTCAATGGAATAAGCGCTTCCCTGGCAAACACAAGGGCCTGAGTTCAATCCCTGGTTCCGAAAAAAAAAAAAAAAAAGGATACTACAAGAGTAACATGGAAACTCTAACAGAAAAAAATGAAATAAAAATCAGTAACACTAATAGAAATGAAGAATGATTTTGATAGTAGACTGGACACAGGTGAAGAAATGATGAACTTGGAGAGAAGGGAAAGTATTCTCATCCCAAGCTGAAAAGCAAAAGAGTAAGAATTCTAAACTTGAATGATAGTACACAACTAGGGCCGGGGAGATGGCTCAGTTGAATAAGCGCTTCCCTGGCAAGGGCAAGGACCTGAGTTCAAGCCCGGGCTCCACAAAAAAAAAAAAAAA
>NW_004524685.1:2616624-2634760 GCF_000260255.1 Octodon degus | reverse complement strand
TAAAATACTGTTAATATAACACCGAAAACACAAAAAAAAAAAAAAAGATAGTACACAACTAAAGGACAATTACAAAGGATACAACTATGCATAATGAAAATACCAAAAGAAGGAGAAATGAACCAAAGAAATACCCAAAGTAATAATGATGGAGAATTTTTCAAAACAGAGACACTAAGCCACAGATCATGCAACTCAGAGAAGATGAAGCAAGATAAACAGAAAAAAACCTGTATCTATGCACACAGAAATTATTTCTACTAGGGAATCCATATGAAAGAACTCTGCAAAGGAAATGGTTTTATTAATATGTAAAATAATAAAGGCTAATTTTTCATTTTTTCAAAGTATCCTTTTAATATTTTCACTATATTTTAAGCGTATTTTTACTATGACTATGAAAATAAAAATGATTTTGTATTTTTAAAAGATTTTGAACCTGATAAAGCATTTGAAAATATTTTAGTAACCACATTACTTAATGTATAACTTTCTCAGGGTAACAAGTTTGAAAAATATTTTCAAACCGGTTTATACCATATCAAAGTTATGTTGTTCAGAATTGTACTCAGAAGTATTTGAGAGGGCCAGGGAGATAGCTTAGTAGAATAAACTATCTATCTCAGCATACCCTACAGGTGGGACTGGCAAGGCAGGCTCTGGAGATCGAACCCCTGGCCCGTGAGCTATTTGACCGGCCCTAAAATACAAGTTTTAAATATTAACTGCCACCTTCAAAAAACTGATAGAAATTAGTAGTACAATCATTTCAGTGGTCTTGTATATATAAATATATGATTTTTTCCCCTTCCATTTTTCTTTTCTTTCCCTCATTCCAGTTGTTTATTCTTTTTGAGAGATTTTTTTTCCCTTTTACTATATCTATTGTGCCTTTCAGAAATTTATTTCCTCTTTCAGGTTCTTACACTAGGGAGATAATACAGTGTTAAGACATGTGGATCTGATTTATTTCACTTATGAGTATAGCCTCTAGTTGCATCTATTTACATGTGAAAGCCTCTAATACTTCTTTATAGCTGCACAGCTGTATCTTTGAAGACAGGTTAAAATCCTGCTGGTGTACTTGTTTTGCCTGTCTTTTTTTTTTTTTTTTTTTTAATTTACCTAATTACTGCTCTTTAAACATCCTGGGAAGCTTCTTAAGTTATCCTCTAATAATTCTGGAGCTCTGTTAATGCAAAGTGAGGGGAAGTGTTCTGCTATCCTGTGATTAGGTCTGTGTCAGTTACTGAGGCTGTTTAGACACTGACTTTTATGAGTGCTTTGATCCCCCTCTGGCCCCCTCCCCCTTCCCAACACTTATTTTGAGATAGGAAGGCTAGAAGGGCCTGGAGTTTGCTGTTCCCTTTCCAGCAAATTGGTTAGGCTCTGATAAAGTAGTTTATTTTGAGGTGTTACTGACAATAGAAATGCTTGGGCAGTTTCAAATAGCTGCTCTTCTCCCTCTGCTGGAAGCATGAGAGAATTTTTTAGGTAAGTCTCCAACAGAGCTACTTTGCCAAGGAATCTTCAATTGATTGGTAACATTAGGGTTATGCTACTTCTATTTCTTACAGCTTTGTATTCCTCACAACCCAGTAAGGCTCATCTTTATAGCAGTATTCTTTGTGGTCTTGATTATTTACTATTTCATATGAGCCTCAGAATTATTTTTTAAAAGGCATGAGGATTTAAAATTAGTATGATTATAATGATAGTTACAATATGTGTTATTCATTTATTTACTTATTTATTTTGGTACTGGGGATTGAACTGAAGACCTTACTTACACTTACCAGACAGGTACTTACGCTGCTGAGCTATCTCCTTGGCTCAGTGTTAAAATATTTGGACTTCACTTTGGAAATTTTTTTTTTACAGATCTTTTACGTTTGGGGATTTTATGACTTTTTTTTGTCTCATTACACAGATTTTTTTTTGGTGATACATATTTTCTGCATTTAATTCTTTTTTTTTTGAAATGACTTTAGATTGTGTGAATGATGTAGAGTTTCTGTGGCTCCTTCACCGAGCTTCTCCTGATAGCATATTATAAAGCCATAGCATTAAAATAAAATACAAGATATTGGTGCAATACTGTTGATTAAGCTATAGATCTTACTTGGATTTATTTCTTCAGTGTATGAACATACCCTTTTGTATGTATTTTTTGCTGCTGTTACTGGTGTGACCTGCACTCCCCTTTTCCCTCTGTCTTCCTTTCTGTTTCTCCTGTTCCCTCTTTTTTCTTCTCCCACTTTTTCATTCCCTTACAGAGGCATTTTTGCAAAGTGTAGCCACTAGTGAGAAACAAATGATGTCAGTAATTTAGTTAGGTGGATGTAGGTTAAGTGTAGTAGTTAAGACTGTCAGGGTCTTACTGTGTGAAGATCAAATGAATTGTAAAATAATAGAACCTTATTTGAAATAGGCCTCGAAGAACATTTTACTCATCTTCCTCTACTATGTAGGAATGCCTTTTCTTCTTTTTTCTTTTTTGCATGTTACTTGGGGGAAAGGGTTCCATTTTTTATTCCTGGATATACCACCTTTAACACTTGTTAAAATGTGTCACTCTTATTTTTGTTCTTGTCACATTGCCTTTATCACGTATTTTCTTGAAAATAGGACTGGGTCTTACATTTTTTCTCCAAGTGACTCAATAGAAGTTATTTTCAGGAGCTGTCTTATTCATGCACAACAATCTACGTTTATTCATTTATTCACATACAAAAATCTACATTTATTCAAAAACGGTCATGCTATCTTTTGGAACATCATCGTAACTCCAAATTAATGAATTTCTTCAGCCTGAATTTCTTGCAACTCCATTTTCTGCAGAACCATTGACTCCAACCTCAGTAAAGCCACTTAAATGAGCACTTCTTGTCCATATATCCTACTCATAGTGTATGGGCAACACAACTGCCCTTGGGTGTATCCCATGAATTCTTTACCCAAGTCCCCAACTTCTTGCAGGCTGTGCTTCACAAGTTTCTATTAAATCAAATGTAAATTGAAGACTTACAATACAGGTGTGGCAACAAAAGTGATAACAGTTAAGAATGATGGTTCACACTAAATTGATGAGAAACTGTAGGCACTAAAATTCAGAAAATTTTCTTTGTATTCTGAAGGTTGAAATTAGACGTAGCTACATCTGTTTGTTAGCAAAATGAACGCTTTTCATGCATTGTGTCTGTACGCAGATAGATAATTTGGCGGTAAGCCTGGAGTTTATTCATTTATCTGTCATCCAAGGCACCCGCTTGCGTATTTATTAATACTTAATTATAATTTACAGTATTTAAGTATTAATGTCAGTATTACTTGTATTGTATTAATGTTATTTTATAATTCAGTGCATCATGTATTGCAACAGACATAGTAAATATGACTCCACAGCTGAGGATCTAAACTCTGGCTTATTTTGGGGTAGAGATTTATATTATGAGCATCCTTGTCAGATGGTTAGAGCTTGTTTTCAAGAATATACAATAGCTCATGTATCTTTCAAAAACTGAACTAACCAAGAATGTAGAGAAAACTCAAACACTTTTGTTGGAACATTCAATTAATACATTCATTTGGAAAACATACTGGAGGTTTCTCAAATTTTTTTAATTTTTAAATTTTTTTTATTTTAGGGAAGGGTCTACATGGTGTTCAGGGTATCACTACTAGATCGGCCTCATAGTGATCCATCTATTTACAGTCTCTCAAGAACTGGGATTACAGGTGTGCGCCACCACACCCAGTCTCAATCGCCATCTCAGTGCACCTTGGGGGTGGGGCCGGCGCGGTTTCTCAGAATATTTTTTATTTTATTGAGAAACAAATATCAGTGAGACAGTTTCAAAGCTGATTAGTAGGACAGTTTCAATAATTAATACATAGTACGTTGTTATCTTCTTAGTGGTTATCCATAGTACAAGAAGGAGAAAGGATATCCTGTCCAAATATTATCAGTACAAATCTTTCTTCTCGTTGAATTAAGCAAAAGTAGCTGTATATCTATCCTAACTATTCTGTATATACAAATACAAATGGTCCTTCCTTTGTATCCCCTCTTTTTGTTTAGTCCTGTCAGAGATGGGTATTCCATTGGCATCTAAATACTGTAGGTGTGTGAATTCAGCAAAACAATCCAACACAGTCCAGCAGTCCACAATAGTAGTGGGTTGGGGCTGGAGAGATGGCTCAGTGGTCTAAAGCACTTACTTAGAACAAGCTTAGCAAGGCATCAGGGACCGCGGTTCAATCCCCCAGCACCACATGCCAGCCAGCCCTGCCCCCTGGTGGGCTGAGCTGGCCACACACACACCACACACACACACTCTCTCTCTCTCTCTCTCTCAAATAAATAAAAAACAAAAAACAAAAAACAATAGTAGTGGGTTATCCACAGAAGTTGTTGACCTGAGCCTTTCACAGCTCAGCATATTAATATGGCTTTACTTTATATACCTCATTTTTATACTTTTCATCTGGATGGTTAAGACCAAGATAAAGCAAGACCTATATAGCAAGAAATGTAACTTTTGTATCTGATAAGGTCAGTCAAGTACTGTCAGGATTTATCCTGTAACCTTGTACTGCACTTTGTAGATCCTTTGTCAGTGTCAGCTATATGGATGAGTCATGGTCATTGCTTGACCAATTTGCTCTCTGTGAAAGCCTGAGAGAATGTTTTCTCTCCATGTGACTCTCCTTAGGCACATTCTACATCATTGATTGCATTCCTCTGTGGCTCCATAATCTCCTTGATCAGAAAATTTGGGGCACAACTGAGTTATATGATGTTATAGTACAGGTTCTCCTATGTCCTGAGTCTTCACTGACCTTGAAAGGCTAGGGCCAAAATGTTGGCTGACCTTGCAGCCCTTCCTTTTCTCCAATTTTTGATCTGCAAACAGGTTGTTAACCCTCCAGAAGAGAAGCTTATTATTAACCTGCAATATACGCAGATCGGTTTACCCTATTTGTCTAAATATCAAACATCTTAGGCATAACATGGAACAAGTATTTTCCATCAAGTGTTGATACGTTAAACTTTTAAGTCCCTACAGAATATGAAGAAAAAAATAATTTCAAAAAGTAGGAATAAACATTTCCATATTTTTACATAGCAATTTAGAAATCTAACCATATACAGCATTATAGCAGGACAGTCCTGTGACACTTTTTTTCCTTGTGTCTTTTTCATTTATTACCCTTTATTTAAAACAAAAATGAAAACTTTTACTTGAGAGACAGTATGGTAATAATTGGTATGTCATGATAAGAAATACGTATAAGACCAGAATGACTGGCATTCCAAGCATGACCCTTCTATTACACATTGCTATCTTAAGTGCAGTTGCTTGGTTCACACGTATCAGCATTTATAGTTAGGGTGAGAATCCTACCAATTAACTGCTAGTTTCAAAAACCTGCTGATGTTTCTCAGGATCATTGCCTTACCCACCTTGGGCGTATACATGTATGGCTTTGCTCCTGTCATGTTTCCCAGCTTTTCTCCTTGCCCTCTCATTGTCCAATCCTCAAGTTCTTGCTTTCCTTTTAATTGTGTTATTCCTTCCTTTCTTTTTTTTCTTTTTTTTTTTTTTTTCTTTTTTAACAAATCACCAGCATTTATTTCCTAGGGGCTAAGTCACTTATTTTGGTAGAAAGGGCAAAGGGTTACTCTGTTAGTTTTGGGCCCAAATTCCTTGCCTATATATGGGTCTGTGAAGTTCCATGAGGGAACCTCAGAGCTACGTAGATGGTTAGAGTTGAGCTTAAAATGGCTTTCCTAAAAAACGAAACAAAACAAAAAACCAAAAAGTGAATTGATTATCAGTTCCCGCACTCTATGTTGAAAAAAAGGTTTAAAGTTTTTAAAAAGTTCAAAAATGTTTTTTTAAAAAAAGGGGTCATAAGGTCTTGACCTGGAAGGCTGGGGATGGAAAGGAGGGTTGGTGCTGGGACATGGTCCCTGTGCAGGTGGCCCACAGAGTGGTGTCCCCTTGTGGGCTGCTCACCTGGTAGGCAGGCCCTAGCCCGAGCCCTGTGCCAGCTGAATAAATAATATCCTGTGCTTATAGTGTCTTGGGCACGGAGAGAAGACAGTGGGAACGTGAAGCCTGTGGGTGTGGGCAGAGGGCTTCCCAGGTTAGGGGCCACAGAGGCCTCTCACTCTGGCCTGCGACATGGGCTCAGAAAGGAGGCTGCTGGGCTTGTGCCCAGGTTCCCATTCTGGCAGGGAGCAGCAGGTCTCTCTTCCGGCCTCCAGGACAAAGTCAGACACAAGAGGAGGTGGCCCCACTGCTGCTCTCAGGCTGGTTGCTGGCTTCCTTGTTCATAGCACTTGCCTCTGCCTGTCCTTCTGCCCCCTCAAGGGCCAGCTCGCCCATGTCTCCAGCCAGCTTCTGCACACTCATGGCCTCCGAGTTGCCCTGGATGTCAGGGACCGCGTTCCAATGGCCTGTTCAGTCACAGGAGATAAAGTCTGATTAGGAGGGCTCAACCTCCATCATGTCTGTCACATTGCTGTCAGGCCTGGTTTAATTTCTTTTTTCTGCTTGCATCTCTTCAAATTTTCCACTCTTGACTCATCAATGTGGAAATTAGGAGCAAAGTTCCTCAAAGTCCAGATGTCCTTGTCACGAGTGGAGGTAAAGTTAAGAAATCAGGATTCAAGATGAGTAGTCTAAACAGGCGGTGCGGCCTCAGTCTCTCCTGGTCTTTCCCTCTCTCTGAGTGTCTCCTGCTGTCTCGCCTCCTCTCCTTCTCACTGAGCCGGGTGCAGCTGAAAAAATGTGTATTCAGCTGTGTTTGGGTGGAACACTCTGTATATGTCTACCAAATCCATTTGTTCCAAGCTTTAGTTCAGTTCTGCTACTTCTTTGCTAATTTTTTGTCTGGTTGATCTATCTTTTTGTGATAAGGGGGTGTTAAGGTCTCCTGTTAAGATTGTGGTATTGGATATTAGATTTTTCATGTCCATGAAGATTTGTCTTATATAGTTGGGTGCTCCCGTGTTTGGTGCATAGATATTTATGAGTGTTACCTCTTCCTCTTGAATTTTCCCCTAACCAGTGTATAGTGGCCTTCTTTATTTCGCTTGATCATTCTTGGCTTGAAGTTGAGACTGATGATAGGATTGCTACCCTTGCTTTTTTCTGAGGTGCTGGGCCTGTAGTATTGTTCCATCCTTTGACTTTCAGCCTATGAATGTCTTTATGAGTTAAATGTGTTTCTTGTATACAGCATATTGTTGGATTTTGTTTCCTAATCCATGGTGCCAGTCTATTTCTCTTAATTGGTGAATTGAGTCCATTTACATTGATGGTTAGAATTGAGATGTATTGACTTACGGTTGCCATGTTATTTACCTGTTATCGTTTACTCCTTTTTCTTTTGTGTTTAATTGCTTACCCTATTTAGTTGGTTACTTCTGATCTCATTCATGGAGTTCTGATCGTTTTGGTCTCTCTCTAGAACATCTTTCAGTAGCCTGTGTAAGGTTGGCTTTGTCATCGCGAAATTTTTTAGCTGTTCTTTGTCATGGAAGTATTTCACTTCTCCATCAAACTTCAAAGAGAGTTTTGCAGGGTATAGTAGTCTGGGCTGAAATCTGTTTTCATAGAGGACTTGAAGTACTCTGCTCCATGCTCTTCTTGCCTTCATGGTTTGTGAAGAGAAGTTGGCCGTAATTCTGATGGGTTTTCTTTTGAATGTGATCTGCTTATTTTCTCTAGCAGCTTTCAGTATATTGTTCTTGTGCTGGATTTCTGGAATCTTGACTATTATATGTCTTGGTATGTTTTTAATTGGGTTGAAGTTATTTAGTGTTCTGTTACCTAAATGTCAGATTGTTTTCTCATATTTGGGAAGTTTTCTTCTATTACTTGTGCCTATAGTCTTTTTGTATCATTTGTATTGACTCCTTCTTTCTCATTGAGCCTATTAGTCTCACATTGTTCATCTTTGCATCGTCTTGCATGTGATGAATTATTTTTTCCTGCATTCTATTTGTTTTTAAGAGATCTTTTCTTACTTTTTCACTAGCTGCACCAGCGTCTTCAAGATCTGAAATTCTTATCTTCACTTTCATTCAAACGGTTTTTCAGGCTTATGATTGAGATTTTAAGTTCCTCCACATCTCTTTGACTCTGCTTCATGTGATCTATTTTGATCTATTTCTTTCTTGTATTGCTCATTCAAAGAATCCATCATTTTTCTAATCTCTATTTTTGTTTCAATGTCTTCTTTAGAAGCAGTTATTCTTTTGCTGCAGAGTTTTTTTCAGATTGGGTTTCCTTCATATGTTTATGAACTTGATTGTTTACTTTAGATGCTATGAATTCAGAGATTTCTTTTTTTATTTTAGAAAATAATTCTGCTCTGAGTTTCTCTATACCTTTGTGTTGTTGCTTATATACTTTTGATGCTATTAATTCATACATTTCAGCTGAGCTAGTGTCCTCTGCACTTGTTCTGGGTGGGCATTGGGTTTCCTTCATATGTTTCTGTATTTGATTCTTTACTTCAGGTGATATGAGTTCAGATATTTTTTTTTTTCTCCAGAAATTAATTCTACTCTGATTTCCTCTATACCTTTCTGCATTTGTTCCTTTACTCCTGACACTGTTAATTCTTACATTTCAGATGAGCTAGTGTCCTCTGCACTTATTCTGGTTTTGCTCGAGGTCTGAGATTGCATTTTGCTCCTTGTCTTTATCATTTCATACAGCACTGACCTCTGGCTTTTGGTGTAGAGCTTTGGTGCGGTTATAACCTTAGCACCTACTGAAATTCAGGTACGGATACACCAAGTTCTAGTTCATGTAGTTGTGCCTGGCTTCGGTCTGCTACTGTTTCCAGCTCCTTCCTGCTGCTTCCCTTGGAGGTGAGCCTGCTGTGTCCCTCTGGCAAGATTAGTTGCATGGTTTTGACCGTAGTCTCACTGCAGGGACTTCAGCTGCAGAGTTCCACCCCAAGCCTGTATGCCTGGGCTGGGCTAGGTCTGGAAGGGTACGGTGGGTGCAGCAGAGCGCAGAAACTCTCCCACACACTCACCAGGCCTGGGCTTTGGTGGGTCTGCAGGGCTCCCAAGAGTGTGGTGGAAGTTCTCACTCACAGGACGGGCTTTGACTGGCTCTGGAGCAGCGGGGGTGGTCTGGCGAATATGAGGAAAGGTCTCATGCTGCGGGCATGGGCTTGGTTCAGTGGGTGCAGGACAGCGCAGAAGCTCTCCCACACACTTGCATGGCCTGGGTTTGGGTGGGTAAAAAATACTAAAAAAATAAAAAATACAATCCTACTACTAGATATATATTCAAGGAAAATAAGAGATACCTGCATTTATGTGTTCATTTCAGTACTATTCAAAATAGCTAAAACATGTTATTGACCTAGAGGCCCATCAGTGGATGAATAGTTAATGTGATAAAGGGGTAATACTTCAAGATGGCAGAAGACAGTAAAAGCAGAAAGGGGAGGGGAGCCGGGGAGATGACTCAGTAGAATAAGCGCTTCCCTTGTAAGTGCAAGGGCCTCAGTTCAATTCCCAGTTCCACAAAAAAAAAAAAAAAAAAAAGAGGGAAGAACAAGTCTCTCTTCCTCCTTTGTACTGTAAGCAGACTGCCACTCCCTAGGGCAGGTATAGCACTCATACCATCATCCTTCTTTTGCAAAGGATGAGGATGTTTGCAAAGTGAGGACCCTGGCCCCCTGTTCAGTTGCTTAGTTAAATTTCTAAACTTCTCAAGTGGATACACTGTAATGGTATCAACCATTACAGAAGTGTTGGCCATAGGGTGCATAATTATAATTTGGAGGAAAAACAACCTAGAAAGTAGAATAGGCACATATATGGAGACAAAAAGTAGGTAAGTGATTACTTGAGATTTAAGAGTACAGTATAGGGAAGAAGATAGATGATGGAAGGGGAAAGGAATAATTGATAATGACTTTATGATTATGGAATTACTTTCATGGGCAATCAGTGGTCTGTATAACTTAGGTGGAGCACTTAATCTGGCATGCAGAAGGATCCATGCTTATTTCCAGCAGTCCCCCTCCTGGATTATGAGTGATAGTTGTGCAACTTACTGAATATACTAAAAAGCATTAAATCGTACACTTTACTGAGTAAATTGTATATGTGAATTACAACTCAATAAATGTGTTTTAAAAATTAAATTGTCTATTGATGTAGGTATGAGCTCATTATGTAAAAAGAAACCTTTGAGCTAATTGCATTACCTTTTGATACCATTTTTTTTTTTTTTTTTCACCTTCCTGAGTCTTTTTTGGCTGGCGTAGCCCACCCTGAGGGTGGGTCCTGGCATAGCATGTGATGCTGGGGATTGAACTATGGTCTCTTCTTCCTGCCTAAGCTTGCCTACATAGGCGCTTTAGACTGCTGAGCTATCTCACTGGCCCCTTCACCTTCTTGAGTCTTAATGTCACTAATTTAGGTTAGGTAAAATCTGTGAAACTGCATTTGCATTTCTAGAGCCTAACTATATTATAAACTTTTTAATATGTATTATGTATTTTTGACATTGATATAATGTGTACTCAGACAGTAATCATTCTGAAATCTAACTAGATCAGAGGAGGTGAACCTGTGGCATGCCTGCTATAGTGGGCTGTTTGTTACCGTTGAATGTTCTAAAACGTTCGCCATCACTGAAATGGGTCATTTGTTAAGTGTGTTTAGCTTGTGTGCCTTGCATTCATCTGTTAATGTAACGCTGGCACTCTTAAGGTCTTTGGCAGGGCAAGGTAAGCTTAGATACTATTTCTTGTCAGAGGAAAGGCTCTCTGTTAGAACAGCATGTGTAACTGTAGTTATTTTTTATTTTTTATTTTTTTAAACTGCAGTTATGTTTTATCTTTGGAAATGGAACTTTCCTTAGAGGGCCTATGTTAATGAGAAGTTGAGTTAACTTATTTTGAAAGTAAAGTGTACATAGACTTTTCTGTATGGGAATGAGGCAAGTTTTTAGACTTCATTAAAGCACTTTGCCTATTTTTAAAATGTTTTCTTTCCCAATACTGCCTGTCTTAGTTACTCTTCTTTTGTTTCATACCTGACACCCAAAATGAAGGAAGGGAAGGTTTATTTAGCTCACAGTTACTGGAGGTTTCAGTCTTTATTCAGCTGGGTCCAAGGCAAGAGCTGCACATAGCAGAAAGCAACCTTTCATGGCGGTGGCAAAGAGCAAGAGCACAAAGGAAGGAGTAGCAGCAGTTTGCAACTAGCTTCTCTTCCCACCCAACATTGTAATGCACATTACCTGCCCCAGGGCAGGGGCAGCATCCACACCTACAATAATCACAAACTCCAGAAGGCACCCCATGATTGTATGAGGCTTTGGGGGAACACCTATACACAAACCATGACACTGCCCCTTCAGCTCTTTTATTCCTGGTTTTTTATGTTTGCTGTCCTTTGACAACATATTGATTGGTTGATTGAAAGCATGGAGTCACTACATAGTTTTGGGGATAGTGTAGTTATGAAAAATAGGGTGATAAATGTTCATATGCTATGACTTTTTGGCTTTGATGCAATAGATTGGTGAATAAAGGAGTAAACGTATTCCTGTTGTGAGCAGCAAATACAAGTGTTCTATTTTCTTTTTTTGCCTCATTTAGCCAGTTACAGTTCAGTGACTGAGTGTGTTTACTACAGTGTCCTCAAAAGTGAGTACTTAAGTGTGGGTAACTGATTAGTACTCACTAGGGTTGGATGGATTAATTGATTCTTAGCCTATGAAATATTCAAACAATGTAAATGCACACTACTATTATGATAAAGGAAATGCTTTTTTCAAAAATTCAACGGTAGAACTTCCCTACAGGAAAGGCAGGAGATGAGTTTATTAATGTCTTTGATTCTGAATACTAATTAGTAATGGGACATATATATGCTTAACTGTTTTTAAAATAAAGTTGTAAAGTATTTGTATAAAAATTGATTTTAAATTCCTTGACACATCAGGTGTGTTGGAAAGCTTTTTAAAGTTTGCTCTCTGCTGGTGTTTTTTTTTTTTTTTTTGGCAGAACCAGGGATTGAACTCAGGCCCTTGAGTTTGCCAGGGAAGCGCTTATTCCACTGAGCCATCTCCCTGGCCCCATTGGGTGGTGTTTTTTATTGATAGGGACAAATGATTTTTGTCATTACCATTTAGACTTTTTATTTTTGCCAAGGGTAAGAGTTAAATGTAAGTCCAGTGGAAAAAAATTTCATCTCACATTTAAGTCAAGGTGTAGACCATTGCAGCTAGGTACAGTGAGTACTACAGAAGTACAAAAGATTTTTTTTTTTTTTTTTGGTAGGGGGGTGATTGAACTTGGGACCTTGCACTTGCCAGGCAGATGCTTATGCCGCTGAGCTACATTCTCGGCCCTGTAGAAGATATTTCTGTTTCTCCCTTGTTCTTGTAGTTTACCTGTTGTCTGATCAGTTTCCTCAAGTTTATTTCACTGAAATTAATTTAGTTGTTACTTTAAATTTTGTTAGGATCACTTGGAAAAAAGTTTTGTTGTCCATAAACAAAACAAAGGGAGTGGTTTAAAAGTTTTGTTTTTTTTTTAAACTCCATATCTTGCATGTGTTTATATTTTTTTAAATACCAAATTGCATTTCTTTTTTTTTTTTTTAGGTTTCTCAGCCTTGGTTTACCTTCACAAGGTTTCAGAAACATTGGTGCATGGGTTCCCATGCCCTAAAGATTGACTTGATTGGTTTGAGGTGTGGCCTGAGGTCAGTTCACTAGGTGAATCTTCTGTGCATGTGGAGTGGAAAACCTCTGTTTTAGACACTTTACACTGAATTACACTAGAAGACTCTCATGTCTCAGTTTTTTTTCTTAAGTTAGCTTCTAAAAGTAATGTATCACAGGTATCAAATGATATTTTTGCACTTACTTTATCTTAAATTGATCCTGAATACTACATTGACTTTTGAAAATTTTTACTACATTAGACTCAAAAGACCAAAGCCTCAGTGATTAACTGCTTTATAATGAGTTATCATTTCCTTCCCAATATAAGGAGAAATAACAAACTAGGTAAAGAATTACTGTTTTCTTTAGTTAGGTCAGTAACTTACAATTTTTTTGGAGACTAAATATGAATGCTGATCAGTCCATTTTCTGCTGGCAATATATTCATACTATTTTTTGTAAGTATCATATACCTACTAATACTTTGTTGCTCTTTCAGAACTGAGATTTTTTAAGTTTTATATATATGTTATTAAAATAGATTATTCATTCTGATGTTTAATTACTGTTTGCTAAAGCTGCATATTCAGTAGTTTCTTTAGGTGGATTCCTGTGCTGTTTTGAAATTCAAAGGGCTATTGTAGGAAGTTCAGTTAGATTGTAAACTGATACTTAGTGTTCTTCTCAGAATAACAGATTTTGGTTGGAGAGAGTATGGTAGCACCCCTAATTTCAGCACTTTGGGTGTGGGGAAATTAAATCAAAATTATCAGGTGACTTTGAAACATGGTGAGTATTTAAAAACACATTGGAACATTAGAAAATTGCTTATGAACAATTAAATAAAGACATATGCTCTAAACATCTGTAATATACTATAAACTGGAAAAAATATAGTAAAGATAATTTTAGGGACAGTGCCATAAATGTTACTGATCAAGGCCAATTCTTGGTAAAATTACACTGTTGGCTCATACTTGGTGCTTACCTGTTTTCTGGCACGTCTCTGACTCTTGTCTCTAATGCTCCAATGCTGGCTCTCTCAGGCACCTCGTATACTACCTGGATTTGTCTTTCTCTGAAATATATATAATACTTCCAAATACTTCTCCTTTGACCAAAATTTTTGTTAGCTGTGGAGTTTCCACTCTGGGGAATGAATAAATTGGTGAGTTGAGAAATAAACAAAGTAATTTACACCCCTGCCTCATTATGTGTGTACTATAAACCTATGTACCTGTGACATAATTATAATAAAACACAGATACATAAACTCCCTTGATACTCAACTCTAAGCCTGTTTGCCTTCTTCCCCCACACAGGTAACTGCTGTGTGGAGTTATCTTTTTCAGAAATATTTTCAGAAACCAAATTAGTATCTTTTTAAAATTTATTTTTGTTTTTAGTACATTATGTACAGGGTCTTACTACACAGATCAGACTCATGTGATTCTTCTGTTTTCAGCTTCCCAAGCGCTGGCATTATCATTGTCTCAGTGCACCCTGGGGGAGGGGCTGGCATGGCACACCGGGGATAGAATCCTGGTCCCTGCATCTGCCTAAGCAGGCACTTTAATCCATTGAACTATCTGGCTGGCCCTAGCCAAATTAGTATCTTAATAAATTAAAGTAAGTTAAGTTGGGAGTGAAGTCTTGCCATATGCAACGTAATAATGAAGCACTGAATTAGGTCAGTGTGACTATAGTTCTCAGGTAATGCCATTAGAGGTATCACTAGAACTTTTATAACCAACCTGCATCACTTCTAGTGTTCATAGGAGGGAACATATAGGTGTGCACTGAGCCAGCAATTGAGTCCAGATGTGGTTGTGCACACCTGTAATCCCAGTGCTGGCAAGGTTGAAAGTAGAAGGATCATTACGAGTGAGCTGTATAGTGAGACCCTGTAGCCAATACATAAATGGAAAAAAAATTAATGCACTATTATTTCGATTACTTTTCTCTTGTTGAGACAAAATATCTGACACCCAGAATTAAGGAAAGAAAGGATTATTTAGCTGACAGTTTATGGAGGTGTTAGTCCATAGTCAGTGGCTCCAAGGCAGAGTGCCACATGGCAGAGGGCAGCAGTTCATGGTAGCAGAAAATAACAAATAGCAAGAGCAAAAAGGCAGGAGCAGAAGCAGCAGCAGCGGAGAGCAGGCCTCTCTCTGTCCCTTATATTGCATCCAGACTACCTGCAGGTAGCACTCACCCGTAATCCCAGCACTAGATCATTTATTAATCACAAACTCTAGAAGCTTGCCCCAGTGACTGCACGAGGCTTTTGGTGGAGGGCAACTAGACACAAACCATAACAATTTTAGATGAATTTATGTGGTTCTAGTCTTTCTAAATATATTCTTGAGATCTCTGCTACAATTATATGGTAATTCCATTGAAACATTTCTCAAAAAGGTTTGACTAGGTAGTCATAGGTATGTTTAAATGAGAGAACAGCATAATGTGTAAAAGTAGGACTAGAGAAGTTATCAAATCATAGATACTACAGGTTAAATATTCCTTATCCAGATGTTTGGAATCAGAAGCGCTTTGGATTTTGCTTTTGGGAATAGTTGCATACATACAATGTGATAACTTGGAAATAAAGCGCAACTCCAACACAGAATTTATTTGCATGTCATACATACCTTATACACATTGCCTGAAGGTAATTTTATACAGTATTTTTTAGTGTACCTACACTTTGACTATGACAGGTCACTTAAAGTCAAGTGTGGGATTTTACACTTCTGTCATGTTAGTGCTCAAAAAGTTGCTTACTTTGGATCATTTCAGATTTTGGATTTTCAGATAAGGAATACTTGTACTTCTCTTGCCATATTAATTTTTAAAGATTGCGTTTATGCTACCAGTACAATTGGCTATCTGTATCCACAAGATTTGCATTCACGGATTGAAACAATCAGGCTCAAGATATTGGGGTGGGTTGTATCTGTACTGTACATACAGACTTATTTTTCTTATTTTCTAAATAATGCAGTAAATAACTTTATGTAGCATGTATGTCTTATAGTAATATAGAGCTTATAGTATATGGGAGAATGCAAGTACATTATATGCAAATACTATGCTCTTTTTATGGGGCATTAATATCTATGGATTTTGATAGCAGAGAGGGACCTGGAGGGACCAGGAATAGGTCTTCACTGGATACCAAGCGAATAACTGTGTATACATTTAGGTGGAAAACTTCTAAAGAATGATGTTAATAAATATTTTCAAATGGAAGTTACCTAAATGTATACTGCCCAAAATAGTAGTCACTAAAATTCTGTTCTTTGGGCCTCCTAGTCACATTTCAAGTGTACAGTAGCCACATACGCCTAGTGGGACTTAAAAAACTTTTGCAGAACGTTATTTTGGACAGTGTTCTAAACTAATGATTTTCATCATTTCCCCCAGTTGTTAGACTTTGTTTCAAAATTTTAAACCAAGTCCCATGAAAAAGGTATAAAATTTAATGTGTTGTTCAAGAGATAAAGAATCCATTCCCTTTAACCTTTTCTATGCCCACACAACACAGCCATATTGGAAAGTGATCATTTGCTCTTTTCTTTAACCACTAATAAATGCAGAAACAATATCGAAATAGAAAATCCATAAATAGAATATATATTATAAACTATTTGATTCAAGTAAAATGCCAAAACCAAAGGATGAAAGATTGGGACGGAATTTGAGGAAGTCTGACCAGTTAAACCAAATTATCAAACTTGATATTATAGAATAGAATAACATTGTATTCCTTGATGTGATGTTCTGAAAAATACAAAAATACGGTAAGTGAAAAAATACATTGAACACACCTAGCCTACTAGATATCATAGTTTAGCAACACAGTAGGTGTACTGTAGAATAAGCATTGGTTACCCTTGTCGTTTCATGACTGAATGGGAGTTGAAGCTCTACCACTGCACAGCATCTGGAGAGAATGTTTCATGGCATTTTGCTAGCCTAGCACTAGATCAGAATTCAAAATTTGAAGTATGAGTTTTGCTTATTATGACTTTTGCACCATTTTAAAAATGGAAGATCTGAATTAAAGTTATTATACTCAAGTTTAGTAGGGTAGGATTGACTTTTAGTAGGGTGCTACCAAGAAGACTTCCATGAGGTGATTGGTACATTCCCATTGTATATTATTCTGCCTGAGATTTGTACCACTAGGTTTCTTTAGACTTTCTTTAGACTTTGAGTAGCATTTTCTTGCTAGTTATACACACAGAGCCTTGCTAGTTGAATTTAAAAAGTTAGGGGTTATTTTCAGTAACCACAAAGAACTTCTCACCCTTGAATTTTTTTTTTTTCACCATAAAAATACATTTTGTACTTAACATTGAAATCATTCACAGTTTTGTCATTTGAAATTCCAGATGGTGATGCTGTGAAGAGATCTGTCACATTTTCTCCTTCTGGTCTGAAAGGGTTATGTTAACCTAAATTAATAAGTGAGTTGTAAATTAATTATCAGTATGTGCAGAGTGAATTTTTAGGTAATATATAAATTTCTGAACAGTTTTATTTTTTAAAATAAATTTTGTCATTTAAAAAGTAGTGGCAGGTTTGGGGCTATAACTCAGTGGTAGAGTGCTTATCTAGCCTATGTAGCAACTTGGGTTCAGTCCTCAGCACTGCAAAAATAACAGAAACCCACACAGACAAAACAAAAACTGGAATGGCAGATTACTGAAGAAAAAAAGTCTGATTTTTATTTAATGTCTTTATATGGATTATATTAGTTTGATAATTTTATCCTTTTAAACCCTTGTAAGGATAATATTAGTCATCTTATTCTACAGACAAACATGACTTCCATAGGATACATAGCCCCTTATCACACATCTAGTAGATGATGGACTCAAGATTTAACTTTGGCAGCCTTAACTACTGTGCTGTGCCTCTTGAACTGTGTAGAATAAACACTTGCAACATGTTATATTCCATCTTTATCCTAAGAGTGAATTGACAAGATGCCTGTTCTTTATTTTGCTTCTCTTTTCATATCCAAATCTTGTTTTTGCTTGTTTTATACTGATAAATGCAGAGTAAATAAAACTAGTGTTAGAATGTAACTTTAGATGATCAAATTTTCTATCGTTTCTGTGTGATCATAAACAAATTGCTCTTTTGAGCTTTTAAAGAATCTGTAGTTACTAATAAAAGGGTAAATAATATACATAGGCTTATAGGAACGATTACACAGATCCTAGTTTTTAAATTTTGGGGGCCATTGCCTGGAAGATAAGAGGTTAAAAAAAGGCAACTACTCTTTTTACACATGAACATTCTATATATTTTTCATATTTTTATCTAAAGAGCTAAATAATTTGTTTTATGACCTATCAAATATTTAAGAAAATAATTATGCCAGTTCTGTATAATTCTTC
>NW_004524685.1:2607744-2615759 GCF_000260255.1 Octodon degus | reverse complement strand
GTGCTGGGGGATTGAACCGCGGTCCCTGTGATTTGCTGAGCTTGTTCTAAGTAGGTGCTTTAGACCACTGAGCCATCTCACCAGCCCAAAGGCAACTATTTTTACACGTGAACATTCTATATATTTTTCATATTTTTATCTGAAGAGCCAAATAATTTTTTTATTAATTTTATTGAGAAAAAATTGCAATGTGACAGCTTCAAAACAGGTTGGTAGGACAGTTACAAGTAACACATTGCATATTGTTGTCTTTGTAGTAGTCATTCACAGCACAAGATGCAGACATGATATCCTGTCCACTTAGTGCATATCTTTCTTCTTACTGAATTAAGAGAAAGTAGCTATATTTCTATCCTATTTTGTATATGCAGATACAAAATTGTCCGTCATTTATATCATCTTTTTTTGTTCAGTTTTGTCAGAGATGGGTATTCCATTGCCATCCAGATATTGTAGGTGCATGAATTCAGCAAAATATTCCAGTATAGTCCAGTACTCCACAGTAGTAGTGGGTTATCCACTGGACTGGCAATGTCTGTATCTGATGACTTGAGCCTTCCACAGCTCAGCATATTAACATGGCTTCACTTTCCATATCTCATTTCTATGCTTTTCTGCTGGATGGTTAAGACCAAGATAAAGCAAGACCTATATAATGAAGAATGTAACTTTTGTATCTGACAGTCAGTCAAGTCCCCTCAGGACTTCTCTTGAAACCCTGTACCGCAGTTTGTAGATCCTTTGTCAGCGTCAGCCATGTGGATGAGTCACGGCCATTGCTTGATCAATTTGCTGAAGAGCTAAATAATTTGTAGTGCCAAAAACAAAACAAAACAAAAAACTCAGGAGAACTGTATGCATGTTCCCTTACATTGGGACTCTTAAACATTGTCTTGGAAAGCCTACAAATTGGGAAGGAAGAAATAAAACAGTACACAGATGAAAAAATGGTATATTAAGGAAAACCTAATGCATCAGCAGCAGCTTTTATGGAAATAAATAATTACTGCACAGTTGCAGAATGAAAGCTTATTATACTGCAACAACTTGCTACCTTGTTGTATAGTGACAGTAAGCAACTGGAGCTTGACATTAAAGGCATAATATCATCTACATTAGTACCTGTCTCAGTTACATTTCACTTATTGCTGGGACGCAACACACAAAATTAAGGAAGGAAAGGTTTACTTAGCCCACAGTTTGTGGAGGTTTCAATCTGCTTGACTGGCTGCCAGGCAGGGTGACACATGGCAGAGGACAGCTGTTTGTGGCAGCAACAAACAGCAAGAGCAGCAGCTGCGGCTTCTAGCCAGCCTCTCTCCCCTCCTTATACTATAAACAAGCTACCCTGGGGCTGGGGGTGGAGAACTCATACAGTGTCCATGCCCTCCTCTTGCACAGAATAAAGATGTTCACAAAGAATCTTAGCTTTCTTCTGAGTCAATTAAACTTCTAAACTTCTCAAGTTGACACCAAGTATCAACCAATATAGTACCAAAAAGTTCAAAAGTCAGGTTTGAAACTGGCAAAATATGTACATTATCTATATGAGGAGAATGATAGTGTTTGAAAAAACCTGAAAGAAGACTTACATAAACTAAGAAATGTTCTGTGTTCTAGTTAGGCAGGCTTAATATTGGTGAGGTCAGTTCTTCCCATCTTCATTTATAGATGCACTCCTTTAAAAACAAAACCATAGACTGGTGAGATGGCTCAGTGATCTAGAGCACCTACTTAGAACAAGCTTAGCAAAGCACAGGGACCGGAGTTCAATCCCCCAGCACCACATGCCAGCCAGCCCCACCCCCTGGTGGGCTGAGCTGGCCACACACACACACACACACACACACAAATAAATAAAATTTTAAAAAATAAATTAAAAAAATTTTAAAAACCGACAACAACAAAAAACTTGTTTTTTGGTTTGAGGAATTGAACTCAGGACTCATACTTGACATATAGGTGCTCTGCAGGCACTATAGATACAGTCTCAAGCAAAAGTCCAAAAAGTCACTTTGTGAATATCCATAAACTAATTCTAAAGCTTACATGGAAAGTGCATAGACCCAGAATATGCAATATAGGATTTTAGGAGAACAAATTTGGAAGACAGACACTACTGGATTTACAAGACAGTGAATTTCCTGGTGAGAAGACATTGAGGAGGCACAGTAACCTCGACAATGCAGTACTGGTAAAAGAATGGACGGAAGGATCAGTGAAACAGGAGTTCAGAAGTAGACCTCCACTACAGATATAGTCCGCTGTGATAAAGGAGCGGAGGCAACAAAATAGAAAAAGCATAGTTTTTAAACTAATGGTCTAATGAGCCTGACACCCTCAAGCCAAAGGGCTGGTGTTACTGACATAGGCTCTACTATACCTTTCAAAGTATATGAAAGAAAAATTGTTTTTTAAAGTTGAACTTTGTTAAAATGAAAAACTCCTTTGGGAAACGTACTAAGAATGAAAAGACATAGTAGGGGCTGGGAAGATGGCTCAGTAGAATAAATGCTTCCCTGGCAAGTGCAAGGGCCTGAGTTCAATCCCAAGTTCAGTCCCCCCCCCAAAAAAAAAAAAAAAAAAAAGAGTGAAAAGACAAGCCAGAAACAGAAAATCTTTTAAAAATGTAGACCTATTATTAGAAATTTATAGGGCCAGGGAGGGGCTCAATAGAATAAGCGCTTCCCTGGCAAGCGCAGGGGCCTGAGTTCAATCCCTGGTTCCGCCAAAAAAAAGAAAGAAATTTATAAAGAACTCTTAAAATTCAACATTAAGAAAATGAAGGCTGGGGAGATGGCTCAGTAGAATAAGCACTTCCTTGGCAAGTGCAAGGGTCTGAGTTCATTCCTCAGTTCTGAAAAAAAAAAAAAAAAAAAAAAAAAAGAAAAGAAAATGAACAACCTGACTAAAAGTGGGCAAAATCTGGATACCTCACCAAAGAAGGTAGGTAGGTGGAAAGTAAACATATAAAAGATGTTAAACATATATTACTAGAGAATTTCAAATTAGAAATACAGTATGATGCACTGTATTTACTGTGCATTCTTAGAATAGCTAAAGTACAAAAACTGATAATACCAAATGCTGACAAGGATATGGAGTAATAGTTCTCATTTATTTTTGGTATGGCTACAAAAATGATACAGTTAAAGCACAGTTTGGCAGTCTCATAAAACTAAACATATTCTTATCATGTGATCCAAGAGCCATGCTCTGGTCTTTACTACCTGCTCTTTTGCAGCACTGTCAGTCAAACCCAGGGATTCTGTATCATTGAGCTATATTGAGCCAAACCCTGGATGAGATGGGAACCCTGGTAGGATTTTAACCTTATGATCCTTCTGCTTCAGCCATCTTCAGTGGCACATTTTAGGTATGTGCCACCATAACGAGCTGCACTCTTTGGTCTTTGTCCACATGAGTTGAAAACTTGTCCACACAAATATCTATGCACATTTGATCCCTGGCACCTCATGCCTTGTTGGCCCCACCCCAGAGTGCTGTGAGCTGGCCACTGAGTCCTGGCGTGGTGGCGCATGCCTGTAATCCCAATGCTGGGGAGGCTGGAAACAGGAGGATCATTACAAGTCCAAGCTGTATAGTGAGACTCTGTGCCAAATACATTTAAAAAAAAAAATCTATACACAAACATTTCTAGCAACTTTATAATTGGTGAAGTTGTAGGCAACCAGCTTGCCCTTCATTTGTACAATAAAATATCCAGCAAAAAAAGAAATGAGCCCTGAAACTATGAAGAGATGCATGAAATTTATTAGTCTCAAGGTATGTAAGCCATAAAACAGACAAGTATGTTCAATATTATGTATGAATCTTAAGAATATGTTGGAAAGTACAAAAATGCAAAGCAAAATAATTCATGGGATCAAGGTTTACTCTATTGTTTAAGGATGAGTACATAGCAAAACTAAAGCTAGGAAATTATTTTAAAAACTTAGAGTAGTTTTTATGTATGTGGAGAAAGAAGAATCAGGAAAGAAGTCTTCAGAAGTTTCTGGGGGTATTGGCAGTTATTTCCCATTATAGTCATCCAGGTGCTTATTTTATAAGTCATCAACTTAATTTTTCTTCAGATACATTTTTTTAAAATTGGGATGAAAAGTACACACTCTAAAATGTACAATCGATTGTATTTACATTGATATGCAGACAGTTCTAATTTTGTAATTTTTTTTCTTTCTGTATATTCTGCATCCACTCTCCAACACCTTCCCTTCAAATCCCATAGTAACTTTTCAACTGCTGTCTTTTTTTTTTCAAAGTTTTATTGATTAACAGATAGCAATGAGACAGTTTCAAATCAAATCGGAAGTACAGTTTCAACAAATAATACACTGCATATATTCTTCTTAGTGGTTAATTGCTGTACAAGATGCGGACTTGTGATCCTATTTACAAACACCATTAGAACAAATCATTCTATTCAATAAGAGAATGCAACTATATATCTATTCCAACCTCTTTGAATACACAGATACAAAATGGACATTCATCAGTATACCCCATTTTTTCTAAGTTCCGTTATTGAATATTATAGGTGTGTAAACTCAGCAAAATATTCTAAAAGAGTCCAGTAGCCCATAATAGCATTGGGTCTTCTATTTAACTGGCAATGTCAGAAATTATTAACCTGAGTCCCCCACAGCTCAACTTAACAGCATGGCTTTATTTCTTATATTTCGACTTTAAACTTTTCTACTGGATGGTTAAGAGCAAGGTAAAGCAGGACCTATGCAACAAGAGTTGTAGCTTTTTGGTCTGAGAAGGTCAGTGAAATGCCCTCAGGATTTGTCCTGAGATCCTGTACCTCAGATTGTAGAACCTTTATCAGTGCAGCCATGTGGATGAGTCACGGCCATTGCTTGGCCAATGTGCTCTCTGTGAAAGCCTGAGAGAGTGTCTTCTCCCCATGTGACTCTCCTTAGGCCCACTCTACGTCATCGATCACTTTCCTCTTTGGCCCCATAATCTTCTTGATCAGAAAATTTGGGACACTACCGAGGTACATGACGTTACAGTACAAGTTCTCATATGTCCTGAGTCTTAATTGACCTTAGAAGGCTAGGGCCAAAATGTTGGCTTTCCTTGTATCCCTCCTTTTTCTCTAATTTTGGTCTGCAAACTTAGGTTGTTAACCATCCATCAACTGCTGTCTATTTCTGAATTTACATTTCCTGAATATATCATACAAAAGAATCATACGAGCCAGGCATGATAGTACATGCCTGTAATCTCAGCATTCTTTTACACTGAGATAGGAGGATTTCAAGTTTGAGCGCAACCTGGGCAATTTAGTGAGACTGTCTCAAAATATAAAGGGGGGAGCAGCTGCAGGTGTAGCTAAATTGAAAGGCCTTGGGTTCAGTTCCCAGAATCACAAAAAATTAAAGGAAAAATGAATAGAACAATGTAGACTGTTACCCTTGTGTGTGGCTCTTTTACCTGCATAATATGTAGACTTGTTCATGCTCCAGTATCAGTATTTTGTTACTTTTTATGGCTGAATTATATTCCACCACATACATATAAATTACTAGAATTTGTTCAGTCATTTATTCGCTGGTGAACATCTGGGTGATTTGCATCTTTTGGGCATTACGAATAATGTGGCTATAAACATTTTTGTACATGTAATTCTGCACCCTACAATATATAAGATATATATTCCAATGAACAAGAAAGAGATCTTGTTTGTGGATTTCATATACTACTATTAAATGTGGTGTGGTGAGTACTGAGCTGTAAAGGTGGATTAAGCATGGTCATGAAAAGATTTTTTAATGTGCAGTTACAAAAGCAGTGAAATGAACACTGCACATTTAAAATAACTTGAATATAGAATTGAGATTCCTCTTGAAGTAACTTTAAAGTAATACAAATTGAGTTAATACAATTCTAAAATGTACAGTTTGTACATGGACAGACTGGGGAGATAGCTTGGCAGTCTTAAGTGCCTGCCTGGCAAGCGCAAGGACCCAGGTTTGATCCCTGGTACCACATGCTGTGCTGGCCCTAGAACCCCGGGTCTGCTGTGCCAGCCCCAGAACTGGACGTGGTGGTGCATGCCTGTAATCCCAGCAATGCCGAGGCTGAGATAGGAGGATCACTATAATTACGATCCTCCGCATAAATTTTTAAAATTTGTGCATGGATGGTCAAGATACTAGACTTTCCTGAATTCAATGGTTGATGAACATCTGTGATTCAGAAATTAATTACAAAGGAAATCCCATGACATTTGATTATTCTGTTAGGAAAATTCATGATAGTTGTTTCTTCTATTCTAAACTTGTGATTCTCTTCTAATACTTCTACAAAATACAGTATTGTAGAAAAAATGATATTGCTAAATTTATTTTTGAATAAAAGCTAGAGTCTGTATTTCTAGCTAAAACAAAAAAAATTGGAGTATATTTATTTTTCTGTCAAAAAGTAATGTTCACTGAATATCTTTGAAAATACTCATATAACTATTGTATGTACAATTTGTAATGATGAAGTGACTAATGAATCAATCCTAGTCTGTGTTTAAAGTTAGAGCTCAATTCTGTTACATGGTTGAGCTGTACTAGTAGATTCGTACTAGTGGATTGTACTAGGCTCTACTAACATCTTTATTTTATTACTGGTAGTGCTTGTCAAGTACTAAGTTATTCAGTAGCAAAGATTAGATGACTAAGTTATATGTTTATTGATTCCCTTAGTCACACCCTCATTGCAAGAGGATCTTTAAATACTACAATAAGACAAAGTAAATAGAGAAAGAAATAAGGATGACTAGAACATGAGCACAGGGAAGATAAATAGACTTAAGGATAACATTAGCACCCAAAAATATATGATATCATATCCACCCTTAAAATTCCTAATGGCCAATGAAAAGGGAGAGTAGTCTACAATGAGAGAGGTGTACTTTTTTCTTTTTATCAAAAAATACCTATAGGTTATAGATAGTTGTAGACAGGTGCTTGAACATCTTAGGGTTTAATTCCCAAGCATGAAGAAGAATATGAAGTCATATTTTCATTTCTGAAAGTAATAGAGTAATAGAGTATGCTATATTTTAAAATCACATTGATTTTAAAATGAGAATATTTTCTTTATTGTAGCCTCTGACATCTCACATTGGTTCTTTATGTTGTACTGCTCTTCAGACATTCCTTTTTGTAAATTTCAGGACCATCTCTCAAGGTTCATAATTTTTTTCTACTTCAGGTAGGATTGTTATTGAAGATTGACATATCAGGAAATTGTTCCTGATATGTTTAATTACCTTTTGCTTAGTAACTCTAATTTTAACCTCTGACATCTCCTGGTTTCCTCTTGTTCCTTTAGCTCACTCTGCCTGCTGGCTTGTCTCTGCTTAGTTCCTTCCCATTAACTCATTAATTTCCACTCAAGGAATGGCATTTCTCCCAGAATAATTGAATACCAGTGGGGTCTTTCCCCTGAGAAAAGCTCTTCACATTAATTTTCATATTTAGCTTTCCAGGATAGCTCCCTGCTGCCCTCTTCTGGCTGAGACATTCGGGTGTAATTGAGAAATTTTAATATTTTAATCTTTAGCATGCATCAATGCTGTGGATAGACCATTGGTACTCAACCCCAGCTGTATACATTAGAATGAATCAGTGTAATATTTAAAAAACAATCTTAATAGAGCATGTGCTCCACTTTTGGTGGTTCTGATTTGATCAGGAGGTGGTCATTGGGATTTGTAAGAAAACTTCGTGTTTAGAATGTTCAGCCAGTGATTAAAATCCCCGCTACTGACATACATGACTCTTAGACTCCTGTAGTACTTGAATTCCTTACGTATAGCCCTCCTGTGTTTAGATATCTGGATTTTTAAAACATTAAATTGAGGGATATGGAAGCATTTCTACTTCTGATAAAGAACGAGGAATAAAAAACTAAGGTTTGTAAATCTTAGTGAACACTGTTATCATTTTTCTATTTGCTTTTAGATCTATTTTGATTTTTTTTTTTTTTTT
>NW_004524685.1:2602203-2607644 GCF_000260255.1 Octodon degus | reverse complement strand
TTTTTTTTTTTTTTTTCCTGTTTCAGGCACTGAGCCCATAGGCTTCTCCCGGGACACTATATAATAAGTGGAGTGTGAAGCCAGGGCCTTTTGTTGTTTTTGTTTTGTTTTTTGCTTGTTCTGTCTCATTTGCCTTCTCTGTTAAAGGCAACATGTCTGCAATAGTAGCCATGTTTCCTTTGTGACTTCTGCTCTTGGCAGACAGCTCTGTGGTGCCACATCTGCAAAGTCCTGTGTCTTAGTGTTGAATCCTGTCTGTGGGAGGTGTCTTGGTTTCTGTTTTCCATATTAGGCTCTAATAGTCTGTGACATCTCGTGTTCCCTTAACTCATCCTCTTGCTGGTGTATCTCCATGTAGTTCCATACATTCTTCCATTAGTTCCCTCCTGAGGGACAGCAGATAAGTCTCCTTGCCTCTTTTTCTTTTTCTTTTTTCCTGCTGATCCTTCTTTGGTCCTTTATATAAGTGACACCGGAATTATGAACAATATTTAAAGTCTCAGTGAAGGGGAGTTATTTCTTAAATTTGGAATCTGTAATTCTATTAAATGTTCTTTTTCCCTGTTTTACTTCTTGAAATGCATAAAACATTCATACTAATACTATTTCTAAATTTGATTAGAAATCTATAGTAATTGTATCTTTAACATGAACTTTTTGGATTTAATTCACTATTACATACTAGTTGTAATCTTTTTAATAATACTTTTAATCTATTAGTTATTGAGAATGATGTTGCTACTTTTATTTTGAATATTTTAACCCAAGGTCCACATCTTTCTTACTAAACTTCAGGATGGATCATTTTTAAAAAAGTATATCCCATAATTTGTGATTAGAACATTCCTATACAAGGGTCTTCTTTGAGCAGTGATCCTTTATTTTCCTTTGTAAAGGAAGATTGTAGCAAATTGTGTTTTGTTAGAACATATGCCTGAGACTTTAATTTATTGTTTCTTGATTTAAAAAAAAAATCATTGTGAAACTTGAATACAATATCAAACAAGCTACCTCTTGACATTTCTTAAATTTATTGATATAATGTAGTTATTTATTTAGTTTTTGAAAGAGTTTTAAAATCTCTGTTTTTTGGGGGTAATATTAACTAGTTCAGTTCTTTCATCTGGAATTTACTATTTTAACTATTGGCTTTGCATGATACCCTAAGCATTTATGTATATCCAGTAGCAGAGTTTTTGAAATCCTAGCAAAAATGTAATAGACATTTGTGTGAAAGTAGCTTACTATTACTATTTTCTTCAATCTTTGAAGCATTAATGTTTTTTTTAACTTATGTTTTTAAACTTTTTAAAATGTCTTTGCTTTTATTGTTTATATTTGGAAATTTAATTTCAACAGTTTGTGTCTCACACGCACGCACGCACACACACACACACACACACACGGATTGAACATAAGGCCTTTTATCTGTTAGGCAATTGCTAATACCAGTAAGCTACATCTCCAGTCCTTGCACAGTTTTGGGGATATTTTGCTAGGTTGCCCAGGTTGGACTTGAACTTGGGATCTTCCTCCAGGCTTCCAAATAGCTGGGTTTATAGATATGTGGCAGCATGACTACCTAATTTCAACTTTAAGTATGAATGTAGCGAACTAATTCTACTTCTTTATGTATGGAGCATGCAGAGCACTTTACTTATAACCCAGTTAACTTTCAAAACTTAATAGGCATTATTGTGATGCTTGTGGTAACAGTAGTGGTGGTGATACTCATCTTAGTTGGTGACTTTCAAATAATGCTGCACATTTATATTATTTCTGGTATTATAAACAATACTGCTGGACTGGGGAGATAGCTCAGCAGTCTAAGCACCTGTCTGGCAAGAGCAGGAACCCAGTTTGATCGTCGGTACTGTGTACTGTGGGTGCATGGTGCAGGCCACCAAAACTGGGTGTGGTGGTACACACTTGTAACCCAGTGCTGGGGAGGTTGAGAGAGGAGGATCACTATGAGTCCGAGCTATGTAGCAAGACCTTGTACCAAATAAATAAATAAATAAATAAATACACTGCTAAGGAACCATTTACCATTCATTTGATCAAAGTATTTTTGAGATATTACATAGTAGACATTGTATTGTTATAGACATAGATATACAGTTTCTGCTCTCTGGAAACAAATGGTGGCTAGGTGTGGACATAGTAGCATGTAAGGGGTAAGGACCATAACGTGGTGTTTTGGACTACAAAGCTCTCCTGGCTCCTGCCAACCTAAAATGTCAGATAGTTCAGGTCTTTCTTCAGTCCTGGGAGCCACTCTTGTATCCTTACTGACTGCCTCACTCCTGCTCTTTAGTTTTAGTTCCTTTAATTTAAGCCTATAGACCTTAATATGTACTTTGGGCTTGGAGTGGGATTTTATGATAGATTCAGCAGAGATCTGACATGTACTCCTGTTTTGGACAGTATGACTAATTTATTTCCAGTTTTGATCCCAAACTAGGTCCTTTTTCTCTCTTGGAATTGTGGAGTCAGTAATAAGGCCAGGCGCTGACTGAACAGCAGAAAAGAATTTTATATTTTGGCTAAGAATTGGAGAAGTGGGAGATAGACTTGCAGATTAGCTTTTTGACCTATGGAGTGTTGGAAAGGTATAGATATAGGAGAAAAGAAAGGATGGGGAGAGATAGATAGTCAAATAAAGGGGAGGAGTATTCATGTCTTTTCTGGGAAAGAGTGGAGATTTTTCCACAGTTTTGGTGCCACCTATTTTCACTGTCTTGGTGGTTCTTCCTGACCATGTTGTAGCGCTGGTGGATATGAAGTGTAAATGCAGACTGAGATGGTCTGCAGCTGCTCTGGTTGCTATTTTAGTTCCAGCTAGTTTTCACTAGCCCCCACCTAAAAAGGAAAATCTGTCCTACCAGCATCCTGTCCTCAAAGGTAAGTAAGATTAGGGGCAGGTAGAAATTCAGCTACATTACCCAGGCAGTGCAAGATTTAGCACTCAGAGGTGTGGATTCTAATATAAATGTTACCTTCTTTACAATTCCAGTCTTTGAGTAGGGAGATGAACATTTCAGAGCAGCAGGATTTGTTCTTGACCAAACAGTGTACATCACAGTGTACTTGCTGTGTATATTACGTTTGGTTGGACCTTTTGTATCCTATTCCATATATCTCATATTTTATCAAAGATTTGTGGGAAGTTTATGCAAGGCAAGAATCTAGTACTTAGTATTTATTAATCTCTTTAAAATTGAAGCCTTCATTCTTAAAAATGCTGAAGTTTTCTTCTTGTGCGATATGAAAATTATTACTCTTTAGAATACTGTTTTTTTTTTTTTTTTAAGCAGATACTTTATTAACTGACCAAATAATAAAAACCCCATGGTACCTTAGTTCATCCTTCTAATAAGCCTGTTGATCTGGTCTTCCCTATTTTCAGCATCTCCACCTTCCACAAAATGGGTGGTCTTTTTCTTTATTCCATCTTGTGGAGATGATAGCTTGAACAGCCACAGGAAGTTATTTGCCTCTTTGAAGCATTTTCCAACAGTATAGATCTCATGAATCAGATCCTCCATGCACATGATTCCATATTTACCAAGAGATGGAGCAATCAGTGAATTGTCTGTTAAGGCAGTTTGCTTCTTACTGATTTTTGTCATAGCCATACTTGTATATTGTTCATTCACTGACTTCAGGTTTGGGTACCCCCATGCAATGTATGACTCCACAATTCTCAGCATGTTAGTTAAAGCCTTGTTGAGCTTAACGAAGGTACCGTTGAATATGTGGCAAAGGCGAAGAAGCTGCAACACCTTGCGGACCTTTGGGCTCACACCATTGATACCCCTGATCCGGATGACAAATGCCAGTTTGGGCTCTGCAGGGACATAGAAGTTGCCATCTTTTCTCAGCATCCTAGCCATTTGGATCTCAGTTCTGTACATCTGTCTGTACTCCTTGTGATAGTGCCTGGCTTTTCTATGATGAGCTTCCTCTTCGCCTCACGAAGCCTCTTCTGGGCAAACTGCTTCAGGCGCTTTATCATCAACTGCGAAATGTCTTCACTTTTTCTTAAGGGTTTCTGGCACAGCAGGAACCTTCTTTTTCTTCTCTTCTACACCCTCCATGGTTAGAGCTGGAAAGGGGTTTTGTGATTTAAAGTTGCTCTTCAGTAGTTTGCCCTTCAACTTTATGAATTTGTCATAGCTCACTTACTAAATGATAAGTAGCTTGAAGACAATCACAGTGGTTCCACATTTGATACTAGCTTACATTGAGAAGTTTAATAAATGTTGACATCATTTGAATTTAACATAATCTTACAGTTTTGTCATAGGGTTGGTTTATATGCATTTGCTATTATATGATTATGGATTATTTTTGAGATTTAGAAAACAATGAAAGACTCTTTAAAACCTTTATTTTTGTCTAGTTTGAATGTTTGAGCTACCAACATTTGGAAAAGAAGTAATATCAGTTCTCCTCATGTTATCCTAAAGAACAGAAGAACAGACTATTTTTCCAACATAAAGACCAACCCCAACAAAAAGGCAAAAAAATTGGAAAGACGCTTTACTAAAGAAAGTAAACAGGTAACAAGCATACGGAAAGATGTTCGACATGTATCATTGGAGAATTGCAAATTGAGTGAACAGTGAGATAACACTGTGCATCTATTAGAAGATCAAAATCCTGGCTGGGGATGTAGCTCAGTGGCACAGTGTCTGCCTGGCAAGTGTGAGGCCCTGGGTTAGATTCCAGGTATCCCCACCCCCATAAAAAAGGTAAAAATTCCAACTACTAACAACAGAAGTTGGTAAGGGTGTGGAATAATAGGCATTCTCCTTTCTTTGTGTGTGAAATGAAGTCAGTGTGTTGAGACACTCTCCCATGTGTCTTGCGGCACTATCCACAGTAGCTAAGGTGAGACAACCTAAGTGCCCTAAGTGCCTAAAATGTGATATGTAAATGCAGGTAAGTGTTATTCAGCCACAAAGAAGAATGGAGTCCTGTTACTTGGGACAACATGGGCAGAACTGGAGCTCATTACGTTAAATGAATAAGCTAGGTACAGAAGAAATATTGCATGGTGTTGCTCATAAGTAGATCCAAAAACATTGTTCTCAGAGAATTTGAGAACATACTGAGTGGTGATTGTCAAAAGTTGGAGAGAATAAGGGGAAGAGGGGGCAGTGGGAACAGGTTGATATTGATAAATGTTCAGTTACAGAGGCACAAGAAGTTCTAGTGTGTTGTTGATTAAATAAGGCGAGCTGTACTTTCAAAAAGCCAGAAGAAACTATTTGGAAGTTTTTGCAATTAAAAAAAAAAATGATGAATGAGGAGATAAGTATATTTAACTTGATTTAAACATCACATAGTATTTGCATATTTTTATTTTTATTTTTTATTTTTTTTTTCCTAATGGTTTATTTTTTTATTTTTTATTTTTCAAAGTTTTATTGATA
>NW_004524685.1:2598197-2599574 GCF_000260255.1 Octodon degus | reverse complement strand
AATTAATTAATTTTGATTTTTTTTTTTAACCAAAGAGGTTCTCCTGAAACCAGTTTTCCATTTGATGGCACAAAATATGATACAGAACTTGGAATCACTAAATATTTAGGTCTTGAAAATCATATAGCTTTTGCTATATCTGGAGGAGCTGTGTGATGCTAGTATTTGTGGAGCAGTCTCCAAATGTACAGCTCAGATCTGTAGTTGTGACTTATGAATATTGGTTCTTAGCCCTCAGTTCTTGAGGCAGAGCTCCTAAAATCCTTCTAGTTTTCTGAATGATAAGGGTATGCTTGGTATATTTTGTTTTAATAGTTTTGGTTTTTGACTCTGGCCCCTTGTACAGAATGCTGAAGTCTCTGATTTTCTGAGTGATGGATAGTAGCACTGGACAGCGTCCAAGGAGATCCTCCAACGGAAGCAAGGATCTCAGCTCTCTTCTCCATGGTGTATGTTCACAGGAAAAAAAAAAAAAAAAATCCAGACATGTCATTGAGAGGCATAGGAGACTTATGAAGGTAGATTTGAAGAAGTATACACTCAGAAAATAGAGTATGGGAGTGTAAGAGACATGGATTGTGATCTGAAGTTTGGGATATATGTGTGTTCTTTGGAGATCCCTTTTAGATGGGTTAGAGATCTAATGTGTTTTACCTGAAAACATTCTTTGAATGCTTCAATCTGTTTCTTCATCTTTATTATTTTTTATTTCTTCATCTTTAAAGGTCAGGTTGCTGCTACTCTTTACCTTATCAGCTAGGTTAATTTATAGTCTTAACAGCAGTATCCTTAGGATTTGGGTGTGATGGGTCTGGAAAGAGGAGCCTAGGCAACAGCAGTATAGGGAGTAAAGATGCAGAATATAGATATGGGTAGCTTGGTGTCTTGAATATAATAAATTGGGGTTTTTGGGGGGCAGAAATGGGGGTTGAACTCAGGCCCTTGTGCTTGCCAGGCAAGCGCTTATAACACTGAGCTATCTCACTGGCTCCAAAGTGACCTTTTTCGTATGTGAATTCCAAACTCAGTTTTTCCTGTTATCTTTTGTTTTCTTTAGAGTCTTTTAAATGCATATGTAAACTTTTAAATTGATTGAGGTAAAAATGATTGAAGTGAACTTCCTGAAGTTCTTGGGTGTAGAATTGTATCTTTTCCTTTGCAACATAAAGCTGGCAAGCTCTTGGAGATTGTTGTTTGGTAATCTTTAATAAAGATCTATTTCTTTGGCTCAGAAAAGTTTCATATGCATATTCCAAAATCGTGTTAGTTTCCATGTGATTTTAAAGGCATGTTCTTTGGAATGAAGATCAGTGTTTTAAAATTTTTACCAGCTGCCTCCATCCCTCCCACCTTCCTCCCTTCCTTTCTTTTTTTTTT
>NW_004524685.1:2595498-2596362 GCF_000260255.1 Octodon degus | reverse complement strand
ACTTTAATCTGCTGAGCTATCTGGCTGGCCCGAAAGAATTTTATTTGAATGGGCAGGGTTTCACAAAATTTCCCAAGCTGGACTCAAACTTGTAACCCTCATATCTCAGCCTTCCAGAGTGCAGCAGTGTAGCACCATGCCTGTCTTAGATTCATGTTCTTTTACAGAGAACAATAATAGGCCTAGTGCCTTTTGCTGGTCATTGTTTTATTTTTTTTTCTTAGAAACCAATGGAGTATAATCTAGTTGGTAAAAAGTGATTTTTAAAGATTTTTATATGGTCAGCTTTATTTGAAAAAGTTCTTTGTTGGGAAATACTATTTGCCATTTGTTTGTATGGATTTGCCTGTTGGCTGTCTGCAGTATGAGTAAAGCTAATAGACATGTGCTGAATTTGAGTACTTAGTATATTTGTTTGGCAACTTACTGTTTCTTTAGCTATTTACTGAGATAGAATTGTGACATCTCAATCATCTGAACTATGAAAAACCATTTAAAAACACCAAACAATTTTATATTTAAAAGGAGTATGCTGACTTGGTACTTGAACAGCTTTTCAAAGAGAAAAGACTTTTTAACCTCAGTTCCATCACAAGATAGGGTCATTGATTTATCACGTCTTATCTTTGTTTTCCTATTTGATAAATTTTTAATTAGTTGAGAAAGTTGAATATTACTAAGTATTTTTTCCTATACAAGTATTCTATCACTGATTGCATTCCCTAGTTTCTCTATTTTCTGTTTTTGAGGACTGGCAAAATATATGGAGAACATTAAAAATAAAATATAGCCAAGGGAAAGCCTAGAACATTGAATTTTTATGATATTAATACACATATAAACACTAATAAAAATTGTAGAAAA
>NW_004524685.1:2563992-2594748 GCF_000260255.1 Octodon degus | reverse complement strand
AAAAAAAAAGCACAATAAGTTAGATTTAAAACAATAACAATCACAAGTATTGAGCAGAAGACAGGATTTTAAGACTTGAACATGAGATTGAATAACTATTACACATAGACATTAAAAAAGAAAGGGACATCTAAACTAACATGTAAGTTGAACCGTATAGTAAGCAAATTTTCACTTTTCAAATTAAAAATAACTCACAAATAAAAGTCAATTTTATTTTCAGTATTTGAGCATTATGCTCCAGTGGTGAATTTGCATGTGAGCATACAGGTGAGTAGAGAGTTTCAGCACCATTCATGGAGTGAAAGCACTGACAATTGTGCTGTGTATCGTGTACAGAGAACCTTCAGATTACAAGTTTAAAAGAAAAGTAAAACTTTTAAAACTGTTTGCATTACTAATGTAATTGTTAGAACACTAAGATTAGTAAATTGAAAACAATGTTATGTAATGAAATAAAGTAGTAAAATGAAAAAAAAAAAAAAATGGAAAGGGACCAGAAATTATGAAGAAAATATTCATTATCTTTAGGACGTGGTTAAAAAACCAAACTTACAATTTTTTTTCATAGTATATACAGTACCCAAGTTCAGACTAGTGACATAGAGATTATAATAGAAAATTTCCCAAATCTCAGGAAAAATGGTAAATATTCAAGTACAGGAGGCATTTAGAACTGCAAACAGGCATGCCTACAAAAGAACTTAGTCATGTCACATTATAGTTAAAATTGCAAGAATAGAGAATAAGGAAAGAAACTGAAATCAGCAAAGGAGATGTACCAAATCACTTATAGAGGCAAACCCATCAGAATAACTTTGTAGGCACCCTAAAGGCCATTGGTGTGAAATGATGTATTTTAAGCCTTAAAATAACTGTCAGTGCAGAATACTATTATCTAGCTAAGTGACCCTGCAAAATTGAAAGAAGTAACAGTTTTCAAAGATAAGCATAAGCTGAAGAAATTAATGACTGCTAGCACTACAGAAAAAACTTAAAGGAGTCCTATACACAGGAGAGAAAAGTAGACAAGCTATTGGGAACTTAAAAAGAAGCATTAGAAAGTCAACAAAGGGACAGGAATTATTATATACCTTTTCTACAGGTAAAGTGTCTTACATGGATGTTTGGGGTTCTAAATGCCTCCAATTAAAAGAGAGTCTGGCTGATTGTGTTTTTTTTTTTTTTTTTTTTTTAAAAAAGCCCAACTTTTTCCTGCTTGGAAGAAACACAACCACACTAGCTAAAACTCAGTCCGAAAGTGAAAGTCCGGAGCAAACTATTTCATGCAAATGGAACCTAAAAGCAAGTTGGAGTAGCTAATTTTGTTTTAAGCAGTGCACTGAAGGCCACTATATTAGTTAAGGCAACAGTCCACCAAAATGGTACAACAAAATATATTACTGAAGATGGGTACACTCAACTTTATTAAACACTACTCAGCAAAAAGGCAAACATAATTCCCAATAAAATTGTAATGCGTAACTTTAGTAGTCAACTTTCAATAAAAAAATCAACAGAGAATATCCAAGTTAAATCACACCGGGGACTGGGGAGATAGCGGTCTAAGCGCCTACCTGGCAAATGTGAGGATCTGGATTTGACCGCATGCTGTGCCACTGTGCTGGCCACCAAAACGGCATGGTGGCACATGCCTGCAATCCCAGAGCTAGGGAGGCTGAGGCAGGAGGATCACTACGAATCTGGGCTGTGTAGTGAGATCCTGTACCAAATAAATAAATAAAAGATTAAACCACACTGAACATCAAATGGACTTAACAGAACTAGTTCAGTACTTTCAGAAATGAAAAAGAGAATGTTGAAACAAATACCACTAAAATCCAGAGGATTATTGAAAAAACCTGTATTACATTTAAGAATGTAGAAGAAATGGATAAATTTCGAGCCACATAAAACTGAACCAAGAGGATAAAAAACAGTCTTTAAAGTGATTAACAAATGATGGGATTAAAATAGTAATAAAAAGTCTCCCAGTAATGAAAAGCCCAGGACCAAATTGTTTTGGCAAGGGGTTGGGGAGATGGCTCAGTAGAATAAGCGCTTCCCTGGCAAGCGCAAGGGCCTGAGTTCAATCCTTGTTTCCACAAAACAAACAAAAAACAAAACAAAACAAAAAATTGTTTCAGCAGCTTCATCAGCGTCAGTTACCAGATCACTAACATGAGTGTTCCTCAAACTACTTTATGAAACAGAAAGTGAAGGAATGTTTCCAAAGTCCTTTTATAATGCCAACATCACCTGGATATCAAAACTAGAAAAATAGCACAGAAAACTATAGACCAATATTCTTGATGAACATAAATGTAAAATTCCTTAATAAAATACTTACAAACTGATTTCAGCATCACATTAAAAATCATACACAATGATCAAGTTGGGTTTATTCAGGAATGCAAGAATAGTTCAACATACACAAATCATTAAATGTAGTAAACCACATAGAGTCAAGGATAAAAACCACAATCAATTCAGTGCAGAAAAAGTCTTTGACAGAATTCAGTATTCCATCATGATTAAAGCCCTTCAGAAACTAAATATTGAAGGATCATTCCTCAGTGTAGTGAAGAACATACCCTCAGCCAACATCATTCTGGTTGGGGAAAAACTGAAAACATATCCAAAGGCGATGAAATCATTATAGGTATAGCACTTCTATTCTCTTGTTCATTGCAGCACTATTCATGTTGGAATCAACGAAGGTGCCTGTCAGCTGATAACTGGATAAAAAAAAACGTGGCATCCGTCCACAAAGCAGTAATACCAAACTGCAGAGGAAATGAAATGCTGTTATTTACGCTAAAGTGGATACAACTTGAGGACATTGTGTTAAGTGAAATAAGCCAAGCACAAAAAAGACAAATACCATGTACTCTTAGTCATTTGTGGAAACTGAAAAATTGATCTCGTTGAAGAGAGTAGGATAGTGCTTACTACAGACTGAGAACCATAGGAAGAATGGAGAATAGAAAAGACACATAGAAATGATTAATGTTTGAAAAACCAGTGTTATTTATCTGAATTTGATTTTCACACATTCTATCAGAATATCCTACTATAACCCATAGACATGTATTGACTAAAATAAAAACTGTATTTGAACTAGCCAACTTTACTCTAAAACATATGAGAACTTTTTTTTTTTTTTTAAAGGCAGTGTTCTCAGGCCTGTTACTATTAATAATGTCCCCCAAACCACAGTTACATATATTCTTGAGGGCTTTTTTTTTTTTTTTTTTAAGTTACAAAGAAACTTAAGATAAATTTCAGTAAAGCCCAGAAGTGGATATTTAGTAGTAGTCTGTTTGGTTCAAAATTACTAGCTATGAATTGACTTGCCTTTACTTGATTTAATACCTGTCTATGAATTTTTTTGGTCACTACAACATTCTCCAGGAGAAATCTTTTCTCAAGAGCAACTCTTACACACTTGTAAGAAATGAAGAAAAATAAAATGGAGGTAAGATAATGAATTAGGGCTTAAACGTGTAAGAATTTGATAAAAGCAAAGAAAACAAGAAATTAAGGATATATTCAGCATTCTAAGTACGGAACATTCCTGTCTCCTTGCAGAATTTGCTGGTAATTCCTTTCCGGTGAGTCACCTGTTCTACCAGAGCCATGCATTTGTCTGATTTTTATGTTTGCTTCTGTTTTATCTGGTGCTGGGACGGCACCGAGGACCTTGAGTATGGTGGGTAAGGAGTACTGAGGACCTTGAGTATGGTGGGTAAGGAGTCTATACTCAGCAGCGTTCCCAGCCCCTAATCTTCTGATTTGTCAAACCATGAGTTAGTGTCACTAATTTCATGTAAATGATACCATACAGCATGTCACCTCCCTTTTTTTCTAGCTCCTTTTTGGTTCGGCTTCATGTTTTTGAGATTTCATTTCTGTTGGCAGGTATCAGTATTCAGTTCTTTTCAGTATATGATTATATCACAGTTTATGTTTCTTCTTGAAAATGTGTTTTTGCTCTTCAAAAAAGCTGCATTAAAAAAAAAAGCTATATATGTTTTTGTGGGGAAAAAAAGAGACTCAGCGTTATCTCGTTCTCTTACAGGATTTAAGTAGTTTTATGTGAATGAAATGTTTCAAAATGTTATGGCATGCCATTTTGTACAGATAGTAGTTTATTATCCAATTGTGAATATATTAAATTGTTTTAGCAACCATCCCATTAGCATTTGCAGGATATGAAAAGCTATATAAAGATCTCAGTGTCCCAAATATTGGTAAGCTTTCATTTGTTGTACTTTAGTATAATACAGTGAATAGTATATACTTTTACTAATAGTATAAAATTATTAGTATTCATAATAGCAGTGTATACAGTTTTATTTTGGTTTGATTTGATTTGTTTTTTTGTTATGTAGGTACTTACTGAAATGGTAATTTAAAGGCCCTTTCTGTCCTGAGTTTTGTCTTTCAATACTATAAATTGACATTTTTGTTCATAGGTCTGCTTTATTTGTGTGTTTACTGTGAATTAGTTTTTAAAGTTTTTTAAAAAAATCTGTAAAGTTAGTCCTTATTTAATTTTGCCAGTTTTGTTTTAACTTCATTGGTCTTTCAGTGAAAGTGTTAGTATTTGTAATTTAAACCTGTTTTGCACTCCAACCCTTAGTATTTATGGTAAATAATTTCTGAAAGTATATTTATTTCTAACAAGACAACCCCAGTTATAATCTTGGTACACATTTATAGTTGATTTTCAGAGGCTAAATTTTCCTTAAAGAAATTAGCAGTTTACATTATTTGCCTGAAAATATCTGGCAAGAGTATATATAAATAGCACTCTCAGTCTCATTAGGTTAGGGATATTTTATCTCTTAAGAGTTTATTTTCAAGGACCAGTGCATCTAAGCCTTTTATGGTATTTTGCTGTATGTTTGTTACCCCCTTTATCTTAATTTAGACAACTTAAATTATGTACACAAGAAATCAGACATTTGTATTCATCTACAAGGTAGAAAATTAACACCTGTTGGTCTTAGAACAGAAACACAAATCATTCTCTGATAAAATCACCTTAAGTTATGACCTTTGCCTGGCATATTGAGGTGATCATTAAGTATTTCTTGGTTTCATTTTTTAAAAAGATTAAAAATAGCCACCCCTTGAATTCTCCAAAAGAGTCTTAATATCTTATAATTAACTATTTCCTCTGATGTAGGAATTAAAAATTATTTTACTTTCCTTTTAAATTTATTGTATCAGAAGTGATTTCATTAAGCATGTGGTTGAAGTTTCTGTCATTTAGTCTTTATGGAGGCTTTGTTGGTAGTTCTGCTTGTTGATATCTTATTGCTATCAGTTCTTCCCATCCTAAGTATCCCCATCCCCCTTTTTTGAGATAGGGTCTTGTTGTGTAGCCCATGGTGGCCTAGAACTCTTGATTACAGCCATATGCCTTCACACTTAACACAGCCTGTCTTCTGATTCTGTTACCCATTCCCAAGATGTCTATCCCTTAATCCCTGGAATTTGTGAATTCATGTGTTGTTATGTTGATATAGACAAAAGAAACTCCCAACCTGTCAGATGTCTAATATGAGTTTGTGTTCTCTAAAATTGAAGAATGAATTTTAGGAACATTGGAGGTTAAAAGCAGGATATATTTATTGAAGGAAGGAAAGCTTGTCTGAGAGAGGGGCAGAAGGAGACCCAAGTGGGTTGCCAAGGAACTTGCCTTACTTAGGGATTTTTATAGAACAAAACTAGGAGGTGAAGTGGGCCCAAGGTGGGGAAAAATGGGAAATCGCAAGGTAGGCAAGGGGTGGGACAAGACTGTGGTCAACCAATAAGATTATGAATATAATTACTCAGGAAAAATTGATTAAATTGGGATCAAATGGGTGGAAGTAAGTCACATAGCAAGTGGGTAAAAAATACATAACAGGGGTTCTTCCTTTTGAGAGGATTGTTAGTGACTTCCTGGCTTGCTCAGGGTAATAGATACCTATTTAGAATATCAATCCCTGATGTTTATCCTTAGGAAATATGTGAGTGTGTTTGTTTCATTTTTTGTCTTGAGGTCTGGCCCACAAAGCCTTCTGTGCTGATTCCTTGAAGGCCTAGCCCTCTCTGATTGCCTATAATATTTCTAATTCAGTTGCCTACAGCAATATGACAAAAGGGAATTAGTAGAAACAGCAGATGATATTGAATTTGTTAATCACCTACCTTTAAAATAGGGAGATATTTTTGACTATCCTTATGGGGCCAGTGTAATCAAGTAGGATCCTTGAATTGTAGAGGAGGTCACACTACTGGCCATTGCTGGCTTTGAAGATGGAGACAGTGCTTCAACTAAGACATACTTGAAACATTCTAAAAGTGAGAGAAACATTACCAAAAGGGGGTGGGGGCTCCCAGAAAGATTGGGGGGGAGTCGTTCTGACATCTTAATTTTAGCCCAGGGAGAGCCATTTCAGTCTTCTTTTCTCCAGGATGATAGGATAATAAATTCATGTTGTTTTCAGCTCCCAAGTTTATGGTAATTTGTTATAACTGGCATATAAATACAATACATCACTTAACTTTCATGACCTTTGCTGTCTTTTTTATTCTCTCTCGGCCTTGGTAGATACTCTGTTCTGCCAGGGACTGCTTTTTCCCCCCGACTTGGGAGGTACACTCTATAAGCTTTCCTAATAGTTGTTAGGGTTGCATTGGTGAAGGTTCTTAGACAAAAGAATCCACACTAGTTTTAACACAGAAGGAGTTTTAAAAGGTCTTAGAGCATAGAGAATCATTGGAAAGGCTAATCTAAGGGACCAGATTAAGCTTCCAGGAAGAGTGCTCAAAATTCCACTGCAGAATTAGATACCTAAAGGAGCAGCTATTTTTGCATTGATCTGAAAGTCACAGAATCAGGGGGCTTCTAACTACAACTTCCAAATCATTTTGGAGATCTGCCTTCAGATCATTATGCCCTTGCCATGACCTAAATCTTGTTGTGTTTCCTATTGCCCCAGACTGACTGGACTGTTAACTTTCTGGTTTTATTTTCTATTACTTTGTCCCCTTTTCCCTTTGGCCTAGGAACATTGTCTTGCTAATTCTGGACCACTTTAGGCATGCTTTTGCTGTAGGCATTTCATTTGCTGTTCTGTAGATCTGAAACCCTTTCCATAGATGAACTGGATGGTTTACATCCTCTATTTCTTTTGTTAAATAATATTACAGTGAGATCTATCCTGCTTATCTCCTTACCATGTTTAAAATTGCAGTGCTAGGGCCAGCCAAATAGTTCAGCAGATTAAAGCATCTGCAAGCAGGCACAGGGGATGCAGAGGATGATGGTTTGATTCCCAGGAGTTTGATCCGTGGGTCTGCTCTGCTGGCCCTGCCCCTGGGGTGTGCTGACATACCAATTGAGACTGGGTGTGGTGGCGTGCGTGTGTAATCCCAGCTCTTGGGAGGCTGTAAACAGGCAGATCACTATGAGTCCGATCTAACAGTGAGACCCCGAACACCCTGTAGACCCTTCCTAAAATACTAAATAAATTTAAAAAAAATAAAATAAAATTGCAGTGCTAACTTGGGTACATTTAATTCTCTTAGCTCTATTTTTCTTTTCAGGATTTATAATCTTTTAATATAGTAGCAGTTTACCTTTTTTTTTTTTTTGGAAGAGAAGTTTATTGGTTTGCAGTTTGTAGAGGCTTCAGTTCATAGTTGGCTGGCTCTAAGAGAGGGAGGCATAGCACAGGTTCATCACAGAAGAGAAATAGTTCATGGTGGGCAGAAGGCAGCGACGAAGAAGCAAGCTATAAGTGACCAGGACAACAGCAGCCCACTTTCTGTCTCTCATATTTTATCTAATTCATTGATACACTTTCTAATGCCTAGAACAGTGCCAGAACAGTGTGTATGCTCAGTAAAAATGTATTGAAGGAATGAGTCCATATTTCTGAAAGTGCTTTGGTTTTCAAGAGTCAAAAAGCCTAGATGGCCCATCATGTCTTTTTTAATCTCTTTGAGATTTCTTTGGTTCTAAATAAACTTCCATTGAATGTTGCTTTAATAGCCTCTAATTTCTAAATAAATTGATTTTTTTTTGTTCTAAAATATACATAGATATGCATATCTAAATCTTAAGTTAACAGCAAGGGATCAGTCTTTTTAACAAAGCTGTTCACAAGTATTGAATAAACTTTCCTGGGGCTTGTGGGATAGCTCAGTTGTTTAAGTGCCTGCTGGGACAAACCAAGTCAGGTGCAGGGGACCGCAGTTCGATCCCCAAGTCCCCATGCCTTATCAGACCCGCCCTTAAGGCAGCCTGAGCCAGCAAAAATAAATAAATAAATTCCTGTTTATTTATGATAGAATAAGATTTTATTTGGCATGATTTGTCTTAAAATGTGATGTAGAAGTTGAACAGAAGTCTGTATTTTTGCTTTTTCAAAGAGGTATGACTCAATGTAGATATTCCAAAAAATCAAACTATTTGGGTTAAAATAAACAATATTAACTCTCATGTTAGATGTATAAAATAATTTTTATTTAAAGACTAATCACCCAAATAGTAGAGTAAATAAATGTTTCATCTTTTTAATATTGAGGATGAAACCCAGGACCTTTGCACTAATTTACATCCCCAGCTCATTTTTGTTGTTATCTTTTTCAAGACAGCATTTCACTAAGTTGCCAAGGCTAAACTCAAACTTGTGATCTTCTTGCATTAACCTCCCAGAGTGCTGGGATTACAGGCCTGTACCACCATGCCTGGCAGTGTCTTACTTTTGTTATCTATATTCTACATAATATTTTGGGAAATTAAGTATGAATAGTAATGAAAAACAGTTTAAAACTTGTTAGTAATTCAGATGAATGGTTTGTGATTGCTATATTCGAAGACAAAGGACAGAATTAGAAGGTTTTGTTTATATACAGTTTTTAAAATGTATTCTGTATTATCATGGATAATTGAGTTCATTGCAAGAAATCCATACTTGGATTCCTTAGAAGCAAAATTCATTTGCTTCTGTTCCCTTTATGTATCCAGTGATTGAAGAAACATTGTTTTATCAAACTGTTATTCTTTCTAAATGTTACTTGCCCTGTAAATGATGTTATCTATGTAAACCAGGAGAATTCATGATAGGAAACAGTTTTATTCCCAGTCATCCTAAGCCACCATATGAATCAAATAATTAGGCATTTTCAATTCCAGGAGCTATATATTTCACAGACTAGGAAAAGGAGGAGCACCACCTGTTCTTCCTCTTGCTCCCATCATTGTTTTTAAGTCTAGGTAATACTAGCCTCAAAATTATTTTATTTATAAACATGACTGATGATGTATATATTGTAAAGAAAGTTTAAAACCACAGTTTGACTGCACTGAATATCAGGGCTCCTCTGAGGGGGCATCCGGGGTCTCAGGCATTCATGCAGTAGATATTCAGAATTAATAGTCACACTTCATAGTACTTGAGTCAGCAAAGTAAACCTTAACTCTCTTTACTTTATTTTTCCAAGTAGACATTTTCAAGTGGAATTTTGAAATATTCTATGGGACAGATGTGCTTCACGTTTATATCTAAGTAAGCCTACTTGCACTTGAATATTCTTTCTCCCTTCTTTTGAGACCTCACATGTGTTTTCCCCTGCAGTAATTTCATGCTACTTATAGTACTTTCATTCTTCATCTTAATAAGGTGCTTAAGATACCATATATATACATAAGAGTGGTGCAAGTAATCCATTTGCTATTTGTACAAGAGTAGTGCTTATCCCACCACACAAAACACTTCCTTGAAATTAAAAAAAAAAAAATTTATGTATTTGGTACAGGGTCTCACTACGCAGGTCAGGCTTATAGTGATCCTCCTGTTTCAGCCTCCCCAGCGCTGGGATTACAGGTGTATGCAACCATGCCCAGTTTCGGTGGCTGGCTGAAGATGCCTGGGGTGAGATTGGCATGGCATGGGGTGCTTGGGATCAAACCCGGGTCCCTGTGCTTAGCAAGCAGGTACTTAGACCGCTGAGCTATTTCCCCGGCCCCTTCCTTGACATTTATAGCCCATGTTGCCAACGCTTACCATCTCTTTTTGTGAGTCTGTGGTCACTTGGTCACCATTTATTTTACTAAGTCTTTTAATTTTCAGAATAAGAGAGGCTCACCTCCCATGCTTATCTAAACAAGGGTCGTCGGCTAGGGAGGTAGCTTGGTGGTCTAAGCGCCTGCCTGACAAGCACAAGGACCCGGGTTTGATAACCCACATTGCATGCTGTGTCCGCCCTGCTCCTGGAGCTTGCAGCGGGCCACCAAAACCGGGCGTGGTGGCGCATGGCTATAATCCTAGTGCTGGAGAGGCTGTGATAGGAGGATCACTCTGAACCTGAGTTGCATAGCACGACCCTGTAACAAGTAAAGAAATAAAAGATTATAAATAAATAGGGGTTGTCACTCTTTCATATTGTTTGTAGAGGGGCTGAAGATCTAAGAGAAGATCATATACTTTTTTTTTTTTTTTTTTACCAGAAGACGGCATACGAGATGTTGCGGCGTGACTGGAGTTCAGACGTGTGCTCTTCCGATCATGTCATTTCCTGGATAATTATAGATTTTCTGAGTCACTTATAGTCCCACAAATTTGTTATTTTTTTTTTTGTACTGAGAATCCAACTCAAGACCTCACATTTGCCAGGCAGGCACCGTGCCACTGAGCTATATAACCCCAGCCTGATCATACACTTTCTTAAAAACAAAATTTTTTTTTGCATTCCTTGTGTAGGGTTGGTACATATGTGTATCTTAATTCCCCTTTTTGTTCTCTTCTTTCCCTACCATCTTATAATTCCCTCCCTTTTGAGGAAGTTTTATCTCCCTTCTTCATATCTCTTATTTTGCTCTTTACTAATTTACATTTCTCATATAAGAGAAATCATGTGATACTTACATTTGTGTGTGTCTCAAGGTGCATCTGTTTTCCTACAAATGACTTATGTTTATCTTTATGGCAGAGTAGTACTCCACTGTGCATAAGTACCTCATTTTGTCTATTCATCTGTTATCCAAGCATCTTGGAATGCTGCTGCCAAGAATTAGGATATGAAATAAAAAAGCTTCTGTACAATAAAAGAAATAACCAAAAGGATGAAAAGACAACCTGTAGAATGGGAAAAACTTTTGCTGGTGATTCCTCAGACAGAGGACTAATATCTAGAACAGTGGTCGCACACCTGTGGCATTCATGGCGCATCAGGCATGTAGAGCCCTCTCTGTTGGATGCAGCATGCATACAAAATCAGAGTACATTAATAGTGAAAAATAATGCCAGACGCAAACTTTTACCTTTGAAAACCTGTTTGTATTATTGAAAGCTGTTACTGTTTTTCTTTTAAGACAAAAGACCTTAGTGTATTGGGTTTTTTTTTTTTTTTTTCTAATATAATATAAATTTTACTTGACGTAGGAGCTTTTGCCTCAAATCCCGGCTGAGGCAAAAGCTCAAGTATGAGCTCAGCCCAAACAACATAGTGACTTAGCAAGACCTTGTTTCAAAGGGAATTGTAGCTCAGTGCAAAGACCCTAATCCAATATTGGGTAGGAGGATGAGTGTTTTGATGTTAGGTGTATGTAAGGAATGATGCAAGGCAGAGACCAACCAAGAGCACCAGGCTTACATGAAGGTAATAGGGGGTGGACTTTATATTGTGCCTGGTTGCAGACAGATAGAGAGTGAAAAGGCCATCTGTAGGGAAGCAGGCAGTAATGGGGCTTTTTTTAATAGGGCAAGGAACATTAGGCAGGAAGATCTTAGTAAACATCAGTGGTCAAAGTTTTCTGGTAAACATCAGTGGTCCAAGGGTTATAGGGAAAGAAGGCAGGGGACATTAGAGCTTAGAAACAGCACAGTGGGCAAAGTTTTCTGGATGTTTCTTGCCTCAGTGAGCAAAGTCCTTGAGGCCCCTGGTATATGTGTTTGGATGTCTTCAGATGTCCTAGTGCATGAAAGATTTCCTTCTCTTTTATGAGATCCTGTGTTTGCTGAGGGCACTAGTGCTGAGCTGAGAACAAAGCCTCTGCTGGCAGACAGGTTGGATATTAGAAGCCTTACAGTTTAATCAAGAGGAAGGTGTGGAAGAGTGTCGTAGTATTGCTGGTTAAAGGCCTGAATCTCCCCCAGATCTGGATTCATTCACCTGACTTCTATTAAGAGTATCAAAATGCTGATGTAGTGGCAGTGCATGCCTCTAATTCCAGCATTCTGGGAGACTGAGGCAGGAGAATCCCGACAAATTCAAGTCCAACTTTGGCAATTTAGGGACTTAGTGAGACTGTGTCAAATTTGAAAAAGGGCAGGAAATGTAAGTTGGTGTGAAAGCACTGTATTCAGTGTACAATGCCTTCAAAACACCAACAGTAACCCACTGCCCCCAAACCCATAAAAATGAGTTTATTTATAATTTGGCCAAATTGAGAGAGCAACTAGACCCCCCTGTCCCCACCAGAGATGCTTCAATTTGAGCCATAAAATGTGCTTGTGTAGGTTTAGCCAGCCTTTGGCCCACTAGAGTGACCCAGGAACTCTTGAGTCTTCTTCAGTGCCAGGGCTGGAGTGTGTGGGTTTTGCTGTTAGGAGGAGGGAGCTGCAGAAGCAATTTATAGTTTTCTTTAAATCTTGATTTAGAGTCGCTTATCATCTTGGTTACAGCAGGATAAAGAAAAAGTGAAGCTGAAGGGAACAAGCTGTAGGCATTTTGCAAGGCCTGCTGGTTCCGGGTCCCATTTATCTTGGGTTGCTGGAGTTGAGAACGTTCCTTCCTGTCCACCAGGTCGGGCAGATGCTCTCACACAAGAGGCCCAGGACTGTGTGCTGCAGAAGTCAGAAGCTCCACTGTATCTGCCATTTGGGAAAGTCTTCAGCTTAAATATATATATGCCAGGCACTGTTTTTAGCTAGCTTTCATTTCAGAAGCTCTTTAGTCTTTTTTGATAATAGATGCTTGTAATTTATGCAGCAAAATGAGAAGTCCAAAATTCAGCAAGAAATTTGGGAGGGGGGTATCCCTCTTCTGTAACATATACTTACCTAGCTCTTCTATCAGAATTATTTCCCTTTATAAAAATAATGGTAGTGGGTTTTTCTTGGGGGGAGTACACCTGTTTACATGATTGCTAAGACGTACTACATTTTTGCTCTTTATTCTAAATAATTTAAAAGTTAGTTTCTTAGATGCTTATTAATAGTTTTAATCAATAAGATATATCCCTACTATAATACCTATCTAAAGTCTATATAAATCATATACTTGTATCTTTAAAAGTACTTTTAAAAAATCAGCACAACAATTTATAAATGTGTTGCTCTAAGAAATATTAGACAAGCACCCTATTCTCATTTTCTGTGTGAATTATATTACCTGCATAATATCATTTCACATTTACATAAATTCAGATCTGCTAAATTATACCCAGAAAAAACTTAATTCGTCTCACAATCATGTAGTCAATTTGATATGATTGCATTTTTCTCTTGAGGCAATTTGGTAAACTGATGTTTGTATAGATAGATAGTTCCCCAGATAATGCACTTCTGTACATGTTTTGCAGTGTTTGTAAGTGAGATAATGTGTGATGTGCATAGAAAGTCAGTGAAATTTCTCTTAACCTCATTGTGCATAACAAAGTTCCCTTGCAGATACCTGGTTCAATAGGTACATAGTCCAAACAACTCCTAGTTGGCTGTTGACTTAATTCCAGAATACAAAAATACATGTATAAAGTGAGATTGAAATTTGCAGCATAAGGATAGCACCCTCCCCTTTGTGGACATAATTTCTTAAGATAAAAGTACTGGAGGATTCTTTGAGAAAATGTAAAAGTAGAATTTAATCTTTAGCTATGAAATGAGAGGGTTAAGCTTAGGCTGGGAGAAATAAAGCTAGCTCTTCTAGACTCTTTTCTTGAAGAATAGAAGCTATATTGTTTCCTAAAGAATAATAAACTTAAACATTGTATGCTTTTTACTAAGCAGTCTGATTTACAGTCCTTTGGCCATATATTTTCAAAAAACAAAGTATATATACTTTTATGAAATAATGAAGATTTTTACAGTTCAGTTAAGGATACTCAGGAGTGTAAATATTTCAAACTTTTAATCATTCTTTTGGCAAAACCTTTTTTGTCCCATTAACTCTCCTGCTTCAGAATAAGTTGGTTAAAGATTGCTTAAAAAGTACTACACATGTGATAATGTTGATACATTGTGCCAACTTGAGAAGTATAGAAGTTTGAGTGATTCAGCAGGGGGCAGGGTCTTCACTGTGTGAACGTCCTCATCCTCTGGGAGAGGAGAGCAGGAGACGGTGTGAGCACTATATACACCTGCCCTCGGGGGTGGTAGCCTGTACATATGAGGGAAGAAAGGAGGCTTGCTCTTCCCTCACCTTTTTCTCTCGTTGCTTCTGCTGTCTTGCACTGTTGGCCCCTGTCAGTGCTACCCTGCCTTGGAGCCAGCTGATTATAGAGTGAAACCTCCACAAACTGTGAGCTAAATAAAACTTTCCTCCCTGAAATTTGAACATTGGATATTTTGCCTCAGCAATAAGAGAAGAATAATCAAGACACATGCCAAAAATAAAAATACTATAATTTGGTAATTTTTAAGAGTTGATTATAGTAGCACATAACTATTCTTCCAGTCACTTGGGAGGCTGAGTCAGGAATGTAGGGATCCGTTGGTCTTACTGCAAACGGTTCAACCTGGGGAGATATGGCAATAGGAGTGAGAGAGATAGACAAGAAAGAAATGAGAAAGATAGAGAAGAAGACAAAATCTGGGCTAGGTGGTCGCTAGTCCACCTGATGGGCAAGACTTAATACATAACAAAACGGCCCTGTATTTATATTTTTGCAAAGTTTGTAACACATGATACAAGGTTGCCCAGTGGTTAATAGCTGGCCTGAAACAGGATGTTTTTCTCAGGACTGAGGTAGCTTGTTTGCTTTAGGCACTGAGGCCCAGTCCCTCTTGCACACATTTGATCAATTTTCTAGCTTCCTGCGGCTCCCAACATATTCCCCTTTTTTGTGTTGTTTTGTCAAATGTGTGTTCCATTGCAGTTAGAGAAGCTGTATTTGGAGAAGTTTTTAAAGGACCTTTTTACACTTGATGCTAGATTCTAGGTACTTGAATTCAGCAGTATAACCCTACATAGTCTTGATAGTCCATAATAGTAGTAAGTCATCAGTACAGCTGGTAATTGTCAGAAGTTGTTGATTTGAGCCTTTTACAGCGTAGTATATCAATATGGCATTACTTTTCATACCTCGTGGTTATACTTTCTGCTGAATGAATAAAGCCAAGTTAAAGCAAGACCTGTATAGTCACAGATGTAACTTTTGCTATATGATAAGGTCAGTTTAAAGCTCCTCAGGATTTACTTGGAACCATGTACAGCATTTCTTAGATCTTCTGTCAGTGTCAGCCATCTGAATGAGTCATGGCTGTTGCTTGACCACTTTGCTCTCTGTAAGAGCCTGAGAGGTTTTTTTTCCTCTTCAGGTGACTCTCCTTAGGCACACTATACATCGTCAATCACTTTCCTCTGTGGCCCCATAATCTCCTTGATCAGAAAATTTGGGACACAACTGAGTTACAGGATGTCACAGCAGAGGTTTTCTTATGTCCTGAGTCCTCACTGACCTTGAAGGGCTAGGGCCAAAATATTGGCTATCCTTTTAGCCCATCTAGCTCTCTCAGTTTTTGTCTGCAAACTTCAGTTGTTAAATGTCTAGAAGAGAAGCTTAATGACATTACTCTGTGACAGAGGCTGTTGAGCTTATGTGAATATCAAACACCTTAGACATAAAATGGTACGGTTATTTTCCAACAACCATGGATAATCTAATATTTAAATCCCTATATAATGATAAAAAAATTACACATTTGTACACAGAAATTTAGAAATCAAACCATATGCAACATTGTAGTAGGACAATCTTAGGACATTTTTGACATGCTTGCATTTTCGTTTTACATAGCATAATCCTTTTAACCAATCTTTTCTATCCAATACACAAGAAGTTTTGACCTAACTATCCTTAAATGGGATATACATTACAGGCTTCCCCCTATTTTATTTATTATTTTTTCCTAGGAATTTGAAAGAAAGTTGTATCACAATAAGCAATTTTTGTTTAACATTTTAGAAAACCTGTACACTTGGAATCTTGGATACACTTAAGACACTGTGAGATTAACAATAATGAGTTGCCGTATACATGTGCAAACCTTTGTTTCTAAATTTAGTTTTATACCAAAATCATTAAGAGAAACCCAATTATAATTTTTCTGAAAGACTTTTATTTTTGAACCAAATGAACAGTTTATTGAGGGTGTCTCCTAACAGACTATTGAGATTTTTGAGAGCTCCTCATTAATGAACACAAGGGTTGCCATACCTCTTATTCATCAATAGGACTCCTCTCTGAATAATTTTATTTACTCTGCGAAATTTTTGTTTAATTAATTTAAACTTTTTGATAAACTGTATATAAACAATTTTTATATGACTTAGACCAGCTGGTAACTTAAGAAAAAGTAAGCTTTTAAGTCTGTATATCTTCAATTTGGCCTAAGTAGTGAGACCTCTTAAAAAAAAAAAAAAAAAAAGTATAGGAAGTTTTCCTCCCTTTCCAACTTTGATTTTCATTTTGTCTCTGCTCTTTGATATGAAAGCATTCACCAGAGCTATATAGTTATTTAACTGTTGAATTTCTTGTTTCTTAGTTGGCTTTTCCTGGGTGTGCAGATACAGGCCCCTGCATTGTGGCACTTGCAGTGCCCACAGGAAACCAGCCCTTTTGCCAGCAAGAGATTGCTTTGGAGAAGAGCATGCTATGGCTTTTGGCAAAGGGAGACTTTTATAGTCAGCCACTTATCACTTCTGCAGTCATCTACTAAGCATGAAATCTTTTGGTCTTACTGTACTTTGTTGAAGGAAAAACAACACAGCTGTCCCCGTGCTACAGACAGCAAGAATTCAATACATGTTATCTGGAAAGTATTCCAGTATCATGCCCTGGGACACCAGGTAGGAGAAAGAGCTGGTGTCTGATCAAAAGTTGTATGATACCAAGAACCAAAACTTAAGTTGTTATAAATCCAGTGGACTGTCACATGGTAGAATAGGCAACACTTTGTTAGCTTTTGACAGCCCCCTGAAATTGATCTAACAGTACAGAATGTCTTTATTAACACTGTGTAATTGATGGAAAATCTATGATGCCTTTCGTAGACTTTGGCCTAGGACTCTATCTCTTTCCCTGAGCTACTGACCAGAAACTCATCTAATGATATTTACCAGTTTTTGATTATTTCTGAGGTATGAGGTGGGCACAAAGGTCAGAGCCCACAATGAACTGTGTGGTAGCTGCTTTGGAAATGACCTTCTTTAATTTGTAGCAATTATCACCAGAACTGGTTGTTCATAGGAGGCAAATACAGCTGGTCAACCTTACCAGGACTCTTTTAGCTCCCTGGTCCACTCTTTTAGCTGCCAGGAAGAGAAGAGATCATGGGAAAGGTATCAACGTTTAAAGGAAAGGTCACTTTTTCTCTTATTACCCACTGGTGTTGGTCTCATGAACTGTGTAGTAAATGAATGAAGGGAAATAAGAGACCCTAACTCTAAGATCCAAAGATTTCACCCAGCAGCAAATTGAAGACTTCATATTCTTCTAGATACTGAGCCAAAATGGCATTATATAATTTTCTCAGGCAGTCACCTGAAGCCACCTATGCCACCTATGTCTAAGCTTCCAGATGGATTAAGATTCTAACTGGAACCTTAGATCCAGTATTGGCTGTTACTGGTACCTGTTCTGCGGGGTGGCTTTGAGAGCTGTCACCCAACTAAATTTCATTCTCTTAAGTCAGTGGTCACAAACCTGTGGCACATGTAGCACAGTTGACTGTGTGTTATCATTGAAAGCTTTAAAGGTACCATGACTACTGTAAGCATCAGAGGAGCTGAAAGCAAAGGAGTACCAGGCCAAGATGCAGTCATTCTCCTGAGGTGAACTGAGTGGGACTGTCTATACCCAAGGTTTTCAAGGGATAGAAACTGGAAAGAGCAGTTCTTACTGTCTTGTTTCTCTTTTATCTGCAGAACCTAGCATAGAGTATGGTATGTCACAACTACTTGGTAAATCACACAAATGGATGACACTGGAGCTTGTTCCTTTATGCTTGTTCCTTTATGCTCAGAAGCCCTACAAGGAAAGCCCTGCTGGAAGCTAATGGAGAGTAGTGGAAACATGAGCAGTGCCAGTCACTTCTCCCTGAAGTCAGCTCTGTCAAGCAGCCAGCTGGGATTCCTGGTTTTATGGGCAGTGAAATGGCCCCCTGATGCAGGGAGATGCCCTCAAGGGCTTGGTGTAAAAAATAAATACCTTCAATCTCTGACCCTGAGCAAAAAAGAGCAGAGAACCTACCAGGCTTTCTTGAGGAACATGTAGCTTCCCTTGGAACTCTACTTTGCAGTTTAAATTGGCTCGAGAGGGATTCTGGAGTCAGTCTGAGCTGACCACTCTATAAAGCCAATAGCATGCATAGTTTGAATCTTCGTCATCTAGCTCAAGCCATGGGCTCTGGAAAGCCTGTTTTTGACCACATCTGTCCTGAAGGAGGGGTTGGGGGAGTTAGTGCTGTGTGACTGCATAGAGCAGCTGCCAAGAGTATGATTACTCCCATGAACCCTCTCCCATGTACTTACCCTCTTTGCTAAGTACCAGCCAGATCCTTAGGACCTAACTTCATCTCCGGGATATAGAGGCCATAGTAAGAGGTAGAGTTGATAAATAGCAGGCCCTGTTATTAGGTTGTGGTGCAAGGGCGCTCCCTGGGACCCCTCGTTCACATACCCTTCAGGAATAATTTTTTAGTGTCAGAAAAGGGTTAATGGGAATCCAGATCTATTCCCCAAATTAAAATCTAGATCTGTGACTCTTAAAAGCTGTAAGGAAGTTTTTGGACACACAGTACACAGTGTAGGAAACACATCAGGAACTTGTGAGCAGGTTTTGTCTGAGTCTGGATAGCATCCATCTCATGGGCAGCAGTTTCAAAGAGGGTTATGACAGAATCTAGAGGTGAGGTCAGGGCAGCCTGTTCCTCAAGGTTGTCCCTCTACAGTGTCAGGAATATTGAAGCCAAGAAATGACTGAGCTAATGAGACATCCAACTCCAGCCCGAACACCGTTCTCTGGAATGGTGTATAGGTGACTGTTGTTAAGTTTTCTTACATTGTACTTTTTGGGAAATACAAAGATGACATGAAGAGCAAGAGTAAAAATGGCAGGGATTAGATAGAATTGAGGTGTTAGAAATTGTAGGTTTGCCTAAAGAGAAAAAATGAAATAAAGAGCTTTGGAGAAAATAGTAGTAGTAGTCTATGGAAAACTGCAGGATGGCAATCTTGATTATTGATTTATTATTTTCTTTTAACATCTATTGGAATAATTTTACTATGTCAGTAACTGTGCTAGGAAATTCTGGGTGTAAATACTAAATAGGTACAGAAGCTTCCTGCTTCGTTGTGCTCACATTTGATTCAGGGATAGTACAATAAGTAAATAAAGTAGTACCATAGAGTAATCATACTCCGAAGGAAACGAGAGGGTAGAGTGATGAGTGACTTGGAGAACTATTTTAAATTCATTATATAGGGAGGGTCTCTTAAAAGGTGATTATTGAAATGAGCAGATATCAGTGGTGTCAGGCTTCCTAAAGTGATGAGCTAAATTACTTAGGCCAGCGTTTTCACAGGAATTAGTGAGATACACTGGATCAAGTACATTTTTAAGTACATTAGAAATACTTTATTGAAAAGATGGCCACTTTATACATGAGAACGTATAACCAGATATAAGTTAAAGAGGACTGGCTGAATTCTAAACAAAACAGGAAAACAAAATGGAAAGAGACTTTATAAAAGTAGCAGAAGTATAGCCATACACTGCCATTCATACATATGTGCATCTAAGTATATATAACCCATCTTGATTGGAGATGATCCAATCTGTAGTGTCCTGTCTAAAGCAAATAGTTGCCTGATGTGAACTCCTACAAATGCATTTTCAGATAAATAAAGATAGCAATGTGTGTGAAGAAACAGATAACTAAGGAATCAGAATCAGCAAGAATATGCTGACCCCGCCCCTGGGGCACGCAGAGATGGTGATTGAGACTGGGTGTAGGGGCGTGCACCTGTAATCCCAGCTCTTTAGAGGCTGTAAACAGGCGGATCATTAGGAGTCCAATCTAGTATGAGACCCTGAACACCCTGTAGACCCTTCTCTAAAATACAAAAAAAAAAAAGAATCAGTAAGAACAGACACAGAATCAGAACTGTAGGCACAGGTTTAAAACAACTGATTATAAATTATGAAGTGCATGAAAATATCTTCAAAGAAATCATAAAAAGCAGATTGTGGAACTAGACCAATTTTTTAGAAATGAAAACCACAGTAACAAATTGAATCTAAGGGCCAGCAAGATAGCTCAGCAGACTAAGTGCTTGCTTAGGTAAGCGCAGGGGCCACGGTTTGATCCCTGGCCCCACATGACACGCTGGCTCCGCCCCCTGGGTGTGGAGCGGGTGATGGTGTCCTAGTGTGGTGGTGCACATCTGTAGTCTCAACACTAGGGAGGTAGAAAACAGGAGAATCACGAGTCTGAGCTGCATAGTGAGACCCTGCACACACACACAAAAAGAAACAAATTGAACCGACTGGTTCTGTGTTAAATAGATTGTATCAAATGAGTCTTGGTACTACAACAGATTATAAAAATTGAGATATATATATCCTATTCCATTGTATGTAGAATTAGGAGAGTCACTGAAGCTGATGGTATGATTCTTTAGAAAAAAGCTCATAAAGTGATCTTCGTGTTCATTTTCCTTCAGGGAATTTTCCGATGTTTGGTACTGGATAAAGCTCAAGTAGAAAGATGAAGTTTTAGGTAGGTAAGGATTTGGAGACGCTGTGCACTAAGGTGAAATCCTAGAGGAGGGAAAAGTATAAGGAGTTGAATAATCTGCACCTTAAACCTGCGTGTAAATTCTCCCTCACCTCTGGTAGTGTATCTGGAGCACAGCAGCCTTGGGGAATATGGTCAGAGTTCAAGTCCATCAGAAACTATTAAGTGGCACACTAAAGCCATTGTCTAAGAAGTATATACCTCCTGGATATATTCACTCATGTATAACTATTTTGTTCATAAAGTCTAAAAATGAAAGAGAATTTGCATAAAGAAATACAGTAATGGGATTTTCTAGGACTGTGAACTTTTTTTAACTGTGTGGAAGAGTTAGGCAGTGTTCTAAAGGCAGTAGGTCCATTATCAGAATGAAGAAATGCATGGTCCCTACTGTGTTTTCCTTTTTTTGCTGGGTATTGAACCTGGGGCTCTGTGCCTGCCAGGCAGCTGATAGGTGAGTGGCCTAAAACTGACCTATATTCCCCACACTAATTTTTCATTTGTTTTTCCAGATTGGTACAGGAGGTACAAACACAGAGCACAAGGTATTCTTTTGTGGACCTGTACATAATTTTTTAAGTTAACCTTGTGTTTTTATCTTGCTGAAGATTTTCTGTGTATCTTTACTTTCATGTACATCTGACTTTTAAATGGCACAGGAAATTTGATGTAAGTGCGAAAATGTCCCTAGGCTTGACCAGCACAATTAATGCATGGCCAAGTACATTCAGAATCCACAGGAACATGCAGCGTGCAGGAGCATGTTCTTTATAGGTCAGTGAATTTTATTCAGAGCTATTTTTCAGAATTATTTTTCAAGTACCTTTTATATATGCTTGTCTAAGTCAATAAATCTATTGCTCTAGTAAGTTTTGGGGCAATAAATAAGACAACACTGAACGTATTGTCTCAGGTGACATAATGTCTCCATATTTTTATTTTTTGCTACAAAAGCACAAATCATTCCTTTTCTCATAGTGAGCATTATTAATTTTAAGTTTTTGTGTAATAAGATGATTTCATAATGTTTCAAGATCTTCATTTTCCTTGGGCTTCTTTTTCCTCACACACACACACACACACACACACACACACACACACACACACGCACACGCACACACATATATATTTTTAAAGGTTAAGGCCCTTTCAGTCAGTTTATCTTTATTTTTGCTGTTTATAACAACTTCAATTGACTCAGTGAAATTCACAGAAGTTAATACTTTGCTATTTCTTTAAAATCTTAATTTCATTGCTTCTCGGCCTTTTGGCTAAGATCAAGTGTAAAATCTAATTTCAAGGCCAGTTTTTAGAAATTTATCTAAGACATTCGCTACTTAAACTAGTCTATGGAGTGCAAGGGTCTGAGTTCAATCCCCGGTTCCAGGGGGAAAAACAACAACAACAACAACAACAACAAAAACTAGTCTATGGACTAGAATTCTGTGCCCATTACTTGTGAGATTATTAGGTAGCAGAATCTTGGACTCCACTCAAGACTGTTCCATAATTTACATTTTAATAAACTCAAGTGATTCATATACACACTGAAATTTGAGAGCACTGATCTAAATCTCTAATAGCCCTTTTTCTAGTGCTTATATTTGATCTAACTCTTAAAGGGGAGGAGCTCTGCACTTCAGAAAATATGCAGTCATGATTAAAGAAGTTTTTAAGATTTTTGTGGGATGTCTGTCCTTTTTAGAAAATAATAACTTATTTCCTTTTTATTGATTTTAATATGTCATTTGTTATGCCCCTTTTATTTTGGTTTATGTCATCTCATTTTGCATTCTTAGCTCCCAACTCTTCGTTATAGTTCTTTTCTTTATTTAAACCTAAAGTTCTGACCTCTCTTCTTGGACTCGTGTATTTGTGGCATTCATTGTGCCCCCAAGTAGAACATATCTTCATTCATTTCAAGACTCCCTCCTTCAATCCTTATGTTAGTCAGATGTTTTAGGCTTACAAAGTCTCATTCTTTCAAGAGTCAAAAAAATTTAAAAATTTTTTGTTGCATGTGGTATTTTTTCTCTTTACTCCCAAAACCCTTTTTTGTATCTTCTATGTGACATAACAGTGGAGTTCACAACTTTATTTTCACTACATTGACATCTACTTCTACTTCTAATAGTTTTTGATAGCAAAATATACATCTTTGGAATGAGACTTTTTAAATTAAAGTATCTGTGAAATTGAAATAGTTACAGAATGTATGCCATCCTATAGTTTGACTATAATTTTTACTTTTCTGTCTTACAGTTAACATGTTTTTCATGTTGTAATAGTAGTCAACTTTTAACTCATTAAAAGACAGAAGCCAAGGCTATACTTTTAGGAATTATTTCTAGAAAAGAAGGAGAAAAGAAAAAAATATTTTTTTACACAAGATAGTTAAACAGCTAGTTTCTTAGTTCATTGAAAAGGAAGGTTTGTGCTGATACTACTTGGATAGGATTTCATGCCTGTATCTTATGTGTGTATATATGTATGTATGTATGTATGTATGTATGAGACAGGGCCTTGCTGTACAGCTCATAGTGATCCTGCTTTGTCAACCTCTTGAGTGCTGGGCTTACAGGTGTGTGCCACCATACCCAGTTCCAGGGCTAGCACAGTGTACCCTGGGTTACGGGGCTGATATGGCATGTGGGGCTGGGGATTGAACTCATGAACTTGTGCTTGCCAGGTAGGTGCTTATGCCTCTGAGCTATCTTCCCAGCCCTCATGTGTATATCTTACTCTCTGAATAACTACTAGGAAGATAACATGTTTCGATTTGATCTTTACTTTTAAATGGATTCTAGGAAGCCCAAAATAGTTTTACTCTGAAAACTGAGAGAAAAATATTTGGAAAATAGAGCTCAGAATTAAAGAACTTTGAAAATGAAATATTAAAAAAGAGATTATTGAAAGAACGTCTTTTATTATGGTATCAATTCCTGTTAATTTTTATTAACATTTGTTTCTAAATCTTTTGGTAGGTGAAGATTCTTATGTGTCTACTTTTTAGACTCTGGGAGTGGTAAGCCCATGTGTCTCAATTTCAGTATAACTCTCCCTTTAATAAAATACCAATTGCTTTTCCTTTTTCTTTGGAATATTTTGTGTAGTCCTTGTTTTGATCACTGGCAATCCTAAAAATGCTTCTTTCACCACGGTTGCATTTTCTAAAGGTTACCTGGGAATTACTGTTTTGTCTAGAATATAGACTGCGAAAGTTCAGCATTTTGTATTTTCACAGAGAAAACTATTGAATTCTTTTCTTTTTTATGAAATAGCATTGCAAAGTCAAGTGCTTATATTACTACGGATGACTTTATCAGGTGCACTTAGGAATGCATGTTCTGGGTTTACGGTAGAACAAAAACACTGGGTTTTGTAATTTAGTGAGTTTTTCCCCCATGCTGTCTCTTGAATTTTATTTTATGCTAATCGGCTAACCTTTTGTGCTTTTTATCAATAGGATTCTCAGTATATGGTTAAGTCAAATGTTTACTTATGTCCTAAAACAGAATTTCTGAATCCCTCGATGTTAATCATTTATAGATTCATTTATAGATTGAATAATACCATATTCAAGTATCTGCCATACTTCTTCACATTTAACTTTAGGACCTAAAGCATGTTACATGTTATGATTTATAAGATTTTGTTCGAGGAATTCATCATGCAGTAATTATTGTTTATCAAGTTTTATAAGAGGATACTTACAAGAGTCACTGTCATCCAAAGGAAAAAAAAAAAGTAAAGTTCTATGTGCCAATTTCAGTGTTTCCCTGAACTAATTCAGTATGCAGTTACGTAAGGGAATATAAAAGAAGAAAATCTTTTCTAGCAGTATTGGCAGTGGGCTCATGGTGAACACTAAAGGTGCTGTAGAGCTTTAAGTATTTCAAAGAGCATTTAGAGTTAAGTGAGATTAGAAACCACACTATAGAGAAATCTATTCAGTATCTTTTTTTAAATAGCATTTTTGACACACCAGAATCAGTCTTTCCTGAAGTTCTAGAAATGACACCCTTAGTAAAGGACAACCTATTTCATGTTTTAAGCAATTCTCATTACTGGGAGTAACTAGTTGAACTAAAGGTACTTCTTATTTTTATTATATGGTCTTATTTTTGACTTGTAGAGTTAAAAATTAAAGCCTAATTTAGGTTCCACAGGATGTCAGTTGATGCGTTTCAAGATAGTTATCATGTCCCTTTGGGTTTTTTTTTCCCCTTTGTACTACTATCTTTAAAGTTGTTATCTTTTACTAGAAGTCACAGATTCCAAAGGATTATCCAACTCATTTGCCAAAAGAAGTCAACTTCTCTTTCCTATATTTTGGCTTTGTCATTTTACTTTTTTAAACTTTTTATGTTTTATAGCTTGATGGCCTGAGAACTTCTATGAAATACCTGATCGTGTAGTTTCTTAAATGCTGAAACAAGTAATTCCCAGTACATCTGTAGGCAAAGAAAATATATTAATCTATTTTTTGTGTATTTAAAAATTGACTCCCACCAGACAAGGTGGTGCATGCTTTGGAGTCCCAGCTCTCAAGAGGCTGAGGCAGGATGGCCTTGCATTCGGGCCAGCCTGGACTACATAGAGACCCCTGTCTCAAAAAAAAATTAAAAAATAAAAATTGATACTTAAAAGTGTATTTAGTAATAAGATAAACATTGACATAGAGCTGATAAAAATGAACTACAGTAAAAGTTACAACTGAATGGTACTGGAAGTTCAGTGATAAAAAGATTTCAGTGACTGACAACTTTGTCAGTAGAATAACTAAAAAGCAATCATATGTAGTAAGTATAGATTCAGTGATTAAAGGTTAAATGACTATTTTGCATTAAGTTAAAGATTTTTCCATAAACAGGAGAATCTAAAGGATTAATACAGTAACAAGGAACAGACAAAAGGATGACAGACGTTTGCCTATACATTTGCCGCTGATGTTTTTCTGGCTTACTTACAGATTGTTTAATAAACTTAAGATAAATTTATTGTTTTACTCTAATACCAAAGTTAGATTTTTCACTGATGAAGTAATATTTTATTGGGATAATTAAAGTGAATATAATTTTAGAAAAACATGTATTATTATCAGTTATGTGAATGATGAAGCTTTTATGAAGATTTATCTTTACCTCTGCTTCTTCCATGTAAAGAAAATGCCCTGTTGACATATTTGAGTGAAGAGAGCAATGTATTTTCAGACCTATATTACCTCTGTAAGAAGTTTTTATAATATTCTAAATATTAAGTATAATAGGAAAAAATCTTGTTTATCTTTTGTATAATTAGGACATGTTGTTATTTAACAGACAAAATTCTGTATACAAACATTTTTATGAAATGCTTGAAACACAACCAGCACGTTTTATAGTAGGCTATAGAGCATCTCAGTGAGATTTAAGAAAATACTGTTTTTCTTGTAATATTTTCCATTGTTTAAATTGAACTATGAAAGCCTAGGGGTAGTAGTGAATTAATGAAAAATTATGGCTTATAGTTATAGCTTGCTGCAAGATACTTACAAGAAAACATCATAATGCTGTGAGCCACAGGAGTTGCTGAGCTATTTTACCATTACAGCCCAACCAAAATGTGCAGGGCATCCTTAAAGACAAAGTAAATAACTCACACAAGAGCATTTATATGCAACAGGCCCTGGTGTACATATATGCATGATGCCTACCACTTGATTAATGAGGCCTAGTGCCGTGAGATTATATTTATTAAAGGAATACTTATATACACAAATGATTATAGATTTTAGTTAATTAGAATATACAAGATAAAAATTCAGAATGAAGTAAATTGAATCATTTCTTACATTGACTCATTCTATGAGAAATTATTAAAGCATTGCAACTTAAAGGTGTAAGTCATGATATATTCTTGTTTTGTTTTTTGTTTTTGTGTTTTGTTCAGGGTCTCACTACACAGCTCAAATTCATAATGATTCTCCAGTTTTCAACCTCCCAAGGACTGGGATTACAGGTGTGCGCCATCATACCTGGATTGGGTCGCTAACTCAGTACGTCTGGGGGTGTGGACAGCCTGGCATATGGTGCCAGGGATCAAATCCCAGTTCCTGTGTTTGCCTAAGGAGGCACTTAGTCTACTGAGTTATCTCTTCAGCCCTCATTTGGGGGTCTTTTGAGAGAGGGTCTCACTAAGTATCTAAATTGCCCAGGCTGGGCTCAGATTTGTGATACCCAGCCTCAGCTCCCAGAGTGTTAGCATTACAGGACTGGGCCACAATGCCCTTCCTTAATTCCTTTATCAACAAAATTTGTCATTCAGTAGCAATTTCTGAGTTAAAGACAAGTTATTATTAACATTCTATAATGTAATTCTCTTAATCCTCTTATTATGTGGCTTTTCATCTTTACAGTATGGATTGAATAAAATAGTAACCTAATAGAAGAAAAGGCATATTGGTGCTTTAAAACTAAATTGGTTAAGTGGGTATACTGTCCATTGCAGTAGGAAAAAGTTGAATTCTTTGTGAACAATAATACAAAGTTTTGTTAGTCAACAAATTATGTATGAGTCATACCAGAGACCTCTTAATGTCTTTCCTTGAATCTCAGTCATACCAGAAGCTAATGAGAGTTACTTGGAAACTCAGATTCATTAGTCTTTTTTTTTTTTCCTTTTTGAGGCAGGACTTCACTATATAGTGAGATCACCACACTCAGCTTATTAGACTTTTAAGAGACCACTTGTTCTAGGTTTTTTTTTTTTTTAAGGTTGTGGTGCTGGCCGGATAGCTCAGTGGACTAAAGTGCCTGCTTAGGCAGGTACAGGGACCAGGGTTCAATCCCAATGCTGGCCCCGCCCCCAGAGTGTGCTGAGACTGTGCATGGTGGCATGCACCTGTAATCCCAGCCCCTGGGAGGCTGAAAACAGGAGGATCAGTATGAGTCTGATCTGTATAGTGAGACCCTGTACTAAATATATTTTTAAAAGAAAAAAAAAAAAGGTTATGTTTTGGAGTATACTTTTATACAATATCCCGTCACACAAATTAATAAAATACTAAGGGGTGTAGTGTGTGTGTGTGTGTTTTCTACTTATCCTTAAGTGTTGTGATCCTTTGCTTCCTCACACAAAAACGAAAATGTCTTCCTGATATTTAATTTTTAGATCCTGCCATAATTCCTATAGTGTTTGTCTTAGGCCCCTAGGTATTATTAAAAATACACAGAAGTATAAACTCAAGCACTGTGAGGGAGTTGTGGTAGTATTCACACACTGCCAACATAACAAGGCTGGTGAGAACACAATGAAGATGAAACAAAGTCTCCACAGTTTCTTTTCCAGTTTATGTGTGTTATTTCCTGCTTTTTCATCTTCAGATAATTGGCACTCCTCTGACATCTCAGTACACAGGCTTACAGTAGTTTTTCCACATAAAGCTTATTTTATAATATACAGCTTTACAGTTCTTAGTAATTGTGTTATAATGGCATATTTTATCATTTATGTACAGTGCTAATGCATTGCTCTTTTAAAGCCCATATCCTCATTTTGCTTTCATTTAAATATAATAGCATCTCTTTTTCCTTTAGGTGCATTTGTGATTTTCTGTGTATTACTTTGTATTTGTTTCAAAAACTGTCAACAATCAATTGTGTTATAGTTGTTTTCAGCAGGAGTGGTACAAATCGTTCTCCTTTAGTCTTATTTGCAAAATTAGATCAAGAAAAATTATACCTTTAAATTGTAACATAACCAAAAAAAGTACTCAGAATGCTAAATTGTGAACAAAAATTATAGTAGGAAGAAAATGACTTAAATTAGACATTCTGGATGTTACTGTAGGTCTAGTCTTTCAGGCAAATTATTTAAGCATAATGTCTCCTATATTAAATCCCAAGCCCAGTCCAACCTACTGAAATCTCTGAAAGTAATAATCATCTAACTAAACTAAAAAGTAGTAAAACAAGTTCAAAAACGTCTCACAGGGGAATCTGTCTTTTTTTTTTCATGACTCATATTCCTAGAACAATTTATGATATATTGAAAGGCATATACCATTAGTTAATGCCTAATATTTGGAATTTGATAAATTATATCTAGCACTTAAGCAGAAATAAACTGATTTGTTATGCCATGTTTTGACAAAAATATTTAATATTTGAAATATAATTCCAAGTAAAAAATGACATACTAATGCTTTATTTAATTACATTTACTGTGCTAACAGTTATTCTAGAAGCTTCAGCACAGTTCAAGTGAGCTTTCTAAACTCAGCAGCAGGGGAAGCCTTTTAGTCCAACTCGTAAATTAATGTTTTGACAAGGTTTTTAGAATGGCGTTTGGGTGTGAGTGTGTATCTCAGTGGTAGAGCATGTGCTTGACAGGAGTGGGGCTGTGGGTTCAATCCCAGCACCAGAGGATGATGCTGCTGACAATGAATAATGTGGCAAGTAGGTTAATGTAGTAGGAAAAATACCAGATAAACACTGGAGAGGTGTAGTGACTTTATAGTTAACTGAGTATAGTCTAAGAACATTTGGCAGACCCTATTATAATAAAAATCCCTTATAGCTGGTATTTTTAGAATACCAAAAGCTAGGCGCTAATTCTGTAGATGGCAAATAACAATTCATAAGGTGTTGGAGATGAAAAATTACTGTGTACAATATTGCTGTGGTCCATGTGGGTACTACTCCCTCTGCTTTGTGTAATGTGTATTCTGTCTGTCTTTCCCCCATCCCCTAATCTGTATATAATATAGTAAGTGTGATTGTTTACCTTCTCTAATCCTTGGAGTGTAGTAGCCAAGAAAAGAGAAGTGAGTGTAAATTAAATGCAGTCTCACACATTAGTGGGACATTTAAGAAAATGGTGTAGCTAGCTTTGCTGTTACGGTAATCTGACATGGAATAAGGCCCATACATACAGTCTTGGAAATGAACTATAATGTCCACAGTTGCTATAATTGGTTATATGCCATATGACAGTTTTAATATCTCTATAACTTTGGGCATCTCTCACATTCCACACAGCACAGGCTGTATTCTTTTGCTAAATTGCAATATGAGACAACTCCAAATTTTCAGTGACTTATTTCCATATAACGTACCTGATACTTTGTGGCTATGCTGTGATGTTGCTCTGTTCCCTCCCTATGCTGAGAACCAGGCTGCAGAAGAGGGGACGAGTAATGGCAGAACTTGTGTGGGACATGTCATAAATATCAATCACATTAAAGGAAGAAATACAGCCCATCTATATGGATAGACCCAATAAGGGAGGGCCAACAAATATTAGGACCTGAATGCAGTTTGTCACAGAGGAGTACACATTTCTTTCTCACATCTTGTACGAACCACTCTTTGTATCCTACTGTTTGTTATGGAGAAGCGCAGAGTTGGCTTTGTTTATTTGTTTTAGTGTTTTGTGTTTCTTAATTTTTTTCTTAATTACTATTTATGTATAGTAGAACAGGAATTAGGAAGTAACCTTAAAATAAGTGTCACTGTGGAAGGTAGAATGATTATTAGTTTATAGTGCATATCATGTCATTGATAATCATTTATGACTTTTAATTACTACAAAAAAGGTTGGCAGTAATTTAGGAAAAAGTTACCATATCTTTTATAGAGAGCAACTTTGTGGTGATTAAGGGACCCATAGAAAAACTCAGGACCGGGGAGATGGCTCAGTGGAATAAGTGCTTCCCTGGCAAGCGCAGGGGCCTAATTTCAATCCCTGGTTC
>NW_004524685.1:2561423-2563892 GCF_000260255.1 Octodon degus | reverse complement strand
AGACAGACTTAGAATTACAAGTTATACATTTTTATATCTAATGTTATGTATATTCATAAGTAAGTTAAAACTAGGTGTTCTGTTCTTTTGTTCACATGGTTAGAAATTTGAATAGTTTATGTATTAAAAGCTTTTACAATAAGATTTTTAGAATTTATCTAAAATGAAGTAAAAGTACTTAAAAATAAAAAAGACTTCCATTCTTTCATTTTGATAAAAGATAATATGTATTATGTATCATATTTTTCTGTTGGATATTTTGTTGGAATTTTTTATTTTTGGGAATTTTTTTCTTTCATTTATTCCCCCCTTTTGGATTTTTAGGACAGAGTCTCACTGTATACCCAGGCTAGCCTCAAACTCAGAGCAGTCCTTCTGCCTCAGCCTCCCAAGGGTATTTGTTTTTTTTTTATTGCCTTCCAAAAGCTAAATTTGATTCTGCATATACTACCTAGTTCTTACTTACTAGGAATAGTAGAAATGTGACAATGTGAGCTGACTTCCATGTACTATGTGTATATTAAAATATTATGCCTAGGCCCAACCTCAGTGAGGGTATGTTTACATAATGCTAATGAAGCATTTATAAGAGCTGTACTTTAATTTTAGCAAGTACACACACGTCACACAAACATAGCAATCAGGTACTTAAAAATACAAACCATTGTATCTCATAAATTGCTAAGGATAATTATAGATTCTCTTTTTAAAGTACTGTGAGACTACATCTCAGTATATTTAGGGTTCCTACTTTTTTAATAGATTGTGTACTTATTTAGCAACAGAATAGTAGTTACATTCTTTGTTTATTTTCCCTTACCTAATTTGAATATGCTGAATTTATTTTTTATTTGAGAAATTATTTTTGAATTTTGCTGAGTTTTGTATCATTTATCTGATATAAAATCAGTGAATGTATTTTGCAGTCAAATGCTCTACCCCTGAGCTATGCCCCCAAGTGAATATATTTTGGAAGACACAATCTTTCCCAAGTGCTTTAAAAAGTAAAAGCATTCACTCATTGAGCAGACTCTTAATTTCTTGCAATGTTACTTCATTGCATAGGTAGTGGGGGTTTTTTACCAATGAATATTTCATTCTCTGGAGATAGTAAATATACATTATAATTGAGGTTTTTAATGATTTTGTATATTATGGGTACAGCTTCTATTTGATTTATAAACCATTTTTGAAATTAAGTTTCATTATGGCCTCAGACTATGTGAGCTTCTTGTAACTAACTTATTAAGGACTTGCTGATGCCAGCTCTGAGACAGTGTCCTCACATCCACCCAGCTTTTAGTCTTTCTTCTGAATGTAAAAGGGGAAAGTATTTCTCTTTTTTGTATAGCATAATGCTCAAGTCATCCCAACAGCCATTTCAGAAAAGCCTCAGGGAGACCTCTGCATATATAGTGATGGGGACTTGAAATTGATTTGGTTCAGATTTCCCAGGCTCCCCTTCTGCCTGTCTTTCATTAAAACCAAATGGTGCTTTTCTTCTTGATTAGTCTTATGGGCAGATTGTTCAGATTAGAGATTTACAAAAATGATTTCAGGATATTAGAAATGGAACAATATAGGGGACTTTCATCAGAATAAACCTTAACAAGCTGCACCACATAGCTATTTTACTCCTTTTTTTTTCCCCCCCAGGGGGAAGGGTGTAATGGCATTGAACCCAGGGCTTGTGTGTGCTAAGAAGCAGCTATGACTGAGCTACACACTCAGTTTATTTTATTTTATTTTTATTTTGAAATAGGGCCTTGAGCTCTTGCCCTGGCTGCCTTGAGCTTAGGATCCTCTTACCTGGGATTATAATTGTGCCACTATACCCAGCTTTTCTGGTTTTTCACTTTTTCCAAATCTTTAATGGCTTTAGTTTAGTTAATAGATCATCAACACATTTCAAAAATAGTGATTATAAATGCTGGATTTAGTTCTTACATGATTGAAGCAGAATTGTTGGTTTAGTTAATCTGATCTTCTCTCTAAAATGAAGTTACCAAATTACAACTATAGTTTTGCATCCCTACAGAGTAGTATCTAGTTAATCCAAAATATTTGTGGAAATTAGAATTTTTTTCAAGTAATTATATTTCAATTCATTTTGCTTTTTAAATACTATTTTATAACTTCTCAAAGTATAAAGAATTTGAAACTTCCTACCAGGACAATAAAAGTCATCTAGACTACAGAAGAATATTAGAGTAAGATACAGATGCAAGGGGAAAAAACCTGGGTGTATGTGTGAACCAGAAACGCTAAACAGATGGCACTATGAAAGCAAAAATGATATCTAGAAATATTTGAATGGCCTTTACATTATTATTAGTAGTGTTTAAGAGAGGATCTCACTCAAGAGTGGCCTTAAAATCACTGTGTAACTGAGGCTGGCTTCAAGTTTCTGATTCTGTGCCTCAGCCTCTGAAGTGCTCTGATTACAGACATGCACCAACATATCTGGCT
>NW_004524685.1:2560338-2561323 GCF_000260255.1 Octodon degus | reverse complement strand
AAGAATTCCACTCTGAGTTCCTCTATAACTTTCTGCTGTTGCTTATTTATTATTGACGCCATTAATGCATACATTTGAGCTGAGCTAGTGTTCTATGGACTTGTAGTGGGTGGGTATTGGTTATCCTCCATATGTTTCTGCATTTGATTCTTTACTGCAGATGCTATTAATTCAGGGATTTCTTTTTTCATTTCCAATCTGAGTTTCTCTATACCTTTCTGCAGTTGTTTCTTTATTTCAGAAGCCATTGATTCATTGATTTCATCTGTGTGAGTCCTAATTTGTTCTGTGTTAGTGTCCTCTGCACTTTTGTTATGGGTGGGCTTGGGTTCTGAGGTTGCATTTTGCTCCTTCCCATTGTCATTTTGTCTAGCACTATCTTCTGGCCTTTGTTGTAGAGCTTTGGTAAAGTTATAACCTTAGCAACTACTGAAGTTCAGGTGCAAATCTACAAAGGTTGTATTTATCCAGCTGTGCCCGGCTTGGGTGTGGCTGCTGTGCTTAGCTTCTTCCTCCTGACACCCGTGGGAATGAAACTGTTGTGTCCCTCTGGCAAGATGTTCTGCTCCTGGACTAGCTGAGTTGTTCTGTCCCCTACTCTCTCTGCATGGATTAGACCTTCAGGGTTTTACCATAGGCCTGTATGCCAGGCCAGAGCTGAGGCTGGAGGGGACAAGATGTAGTACGGGGAAGAGGAAGCTCTCCTACACTCTCACCGGCCCTGGGCTAGGACTGGTCAAAATGCTGCAGAAATTCTCACTGGGCGGTCTGAATCTGGTGGAGTGCTGTGGAGTGGTGGTGGGGCGTCACAAGGGGGTGGAAGAGGGTCTCACCCATGCTCTGCCTGTGCTGAGACTGTAGGTCCCACTGGTGCATGGTAGCAAGAAGCTCTCCCACATGCTCACCGGGCCTGGCTAGGACTGGATCTGGGGGTTCCCAGAACGCGGCAGAAATTCCTATTCGGTGAGCAGTGGCGGGGGGGGGG
>NW_004524685.1:2558373-2559681 GCF_000260255.1 Octodon degus | reverse complement strand
AAGAAACTGGGTTTTAGATTGTGAAGTTATAAAATGCTATAAAATGGCTCATAGTATGATGAGAGACGCTTTTTCTTAGTGCTTATATATTTGGTGATATTTAAGTTACAGTTTGCAAGGAGGTTCAGTATAGAATACTTCATGTGTTGTAAGAAAAATGATGAGATACATAAAATCTCTGTTTAGCCAGAGCATAATGTACTAAAGACTGATAATTTTTACCTTTATTATTCAGTTAACAGGATAATCCTGTTAATGGCTGAGATATAATGGAATTTATAGATTATATTAGAAATTAGGGATATATGAATATTATGTATCGCTATTTCCAAATTACTGAGAGAACTGTAATTCTTTATAGTTATGAATAACATTTGGCAGTTCTCTTATGCACTGTCCCACATAAAAACATCTTCCACTTAAGGGAGGGTTCTCTCTCTCACTCCCCTTCCCTCCATTGAACCACCAGGACAGGTATGTCTTTGTGGTCCAGTTGCCTGGGGGCAGGGCTGGTGCTCTGCCTCAGGGATGGAAGCCCTGTCCCTGTGTTCCCTAAGCAGGCACTTAGTCTGTTGAGCTGTCTCGCCGGCCCCTGGTATCAAGCTAGATGATAGGTTATACTGTTCTCAAAAATTCAGATTTTCTAGTAATTCTTGTTTTAAGTGCTAAAATAATGTTTTCTTCTAACAGAGCTCCTACTATACGTGGGCTCTGGACTGTAAACTTGGATCTTAAAGATAATTTGATGTGCTTGCTGTTCAGGACTTCTTATGGCGTCAGGACAACAGACGTGAATAATAAGTAAATACATAGAAGTAAAATGTGTTCTCTTATTGTGTAGATGGAAGCATTTTTGTAACTTAGTGACTAGAAAAAGGATGTCTTTAAGGAAGTGAGATTTGACATGGACATTTAGGATCAGCAGGAATTTTAAAACAGCACTGAAGGAGAGGGAACAAGATTGAGAATGGAGGGAACTGTGTGAAATGTGTCAAACAAGAAGTAGAAATCATCTGTGTTAGATTTAAATCTACTGTTTTGTGATTTCTTAATTTGTTAATTTCATCCCTGTGAGTTGGTGGTATCTTTGCTTCAGTTTATTTTTCAAGTAGTATGGATCATATTTTTGTATTTCTTTTGTACCTAATAAGTTGGTTTTTTTTTTTTTTTGTTTGTTTGTTTGTTTGTTTTTTTGTGGAACCAGGAATTGAACTCAGGCCCTTGTGCTTGCCAGGGAAGCGCTCATTCCTCTGAACCATCTCCCTGGTCCCAAGAAGTAGAAATCAGAGAAGGATGTGGGCAGATAGT